>NC_081409.1:352715478-353315478 GCF_030272615.1 Cryptomeria japonica
TATATATGTATCTATACATATATCTAAGTATATGTATAGATATATGCGAAGATATTCAAAGTTAATTCTATAAAATCCAGAACTGAAAGAGGATGAGTATATATCTACATATATATATAGGGATATATATATATATATATATACACAAATATATATAAGCGAATATATTTTGAATTGGACCTCTAACCCGACTTAAAGGATGGAATGTCTATATGGGTGAGAATGAGAATATGGGAGAATATACTATGCATATATATGTATCCATATATTTGTATATGTATATATATCTCAAAATAATTTACATATATACATGAATATATGTCTATAGATGTATATATATGAGTATAAATATATGTATATATGTTTGTATATATATATACACTTATATATGTATACAGAAGACCATGAAAGGGTCTTGTTGGGGGGAAAATTAAGGTGGGATTGGGATTTAAATTTGATCGATAAAGGGAGAGACATGCTAGCAAACTCTAAGCGAAAATAATCAGGGTAACATAATAGGAGTAGTGGCCTTAGGTGGGTTTAGAGAAGAGTCTGATGCCATTTGCTCCCATGTTGGCCAACTCATCCGCTCTTTTGTTACCTTCCCTATATATATGATTGACTGTGAACCTATCAAAACCTTTGCATAAGTCAATAGCCTTCGACAACAAAGTGTTTAGTCTCCAGTTGGGCATGCTGCCTTTCCTGAGAGCGTTGACAATTATAACCAAATCCCCTTCAATATCCAGATTTTTAACTCCTAATTTCCTACACAGGTGCAGTCTCTCCACCAGGGCCATCAATTCCACCCTATTGTTGGTTTTGATGCCTACAGGGGAAGTTAGGATAGTGATTTATTTGCTTTCCCAATTATGAACAGAGCATCCTATATCTGCTTGTCCCGGATTACCACAAGATGCCCCATCAAAGTTTAACTTCACCCATCCTTCACCTAGGGGCTTCCATCTGCATTCAGCTCTTGATTGAAGACTTTCAACAGGTCCATCCCCTACAAATGGAGGAAAAGATTAGCCCTCCCAATGTTTTTTCATCTTTTCATCCTAGTAGGTTACTAAGGAATTCCTTTTTATGTCAAAAGAAATCCAGTTTTTCATGAGCTCGATGGTAGCAGATTCAATTCTATTAATGATTCTGTGAACCTCAAGTTTTTCATTTCTAAAGAGACATCTATTTCTTTCCTTCCACAACTCCCACATTATGGAAGATGGGAGAGATAACCATAATCCTTCAAAGAGAGAACCTCGCCTAAGGAGAGGCTAGGCTTTGAACATCCCAGAGATGGTGTGGGGGAAGGCAGCAGACCACTCAAGTTTCTTGGTAAACCAGACCCAACATTGGTAAGAAAAGGGACAATTGAGGAGGAGATGGTCGGTGTCTTCTTCATCCACCTCACATAGAGGACATCTGTTGGGACCCTCATACCCCATTCTCTTAAATTTGTCCGCAGTTAAGAGCTTGTTTTGAATTGCAAGCCAGGAGAAGATATCGGCCTTAGGCAGGCAGTATCTATCCTAGCAGAGTTTCAAGGGAAGCTCAGACTTAGGTCTTATATAAGATTTAGATATATGAGAGTACCCATCCTTGGAGTTATATTCCCCACTTAAGGAGTCATCCCATACAAGCTTATCCTTATGATGGCCAAAGGCTATGTTCCTTGACCTAAGAATTGCCATGAGTTTACTTTTATCCCCTGATGGAATATCCTCATTATCCCTCTCAATCCACTGCCATCTAGCCCCTTCCGGTGAAGGAGAGATATAGTTTTTTAACAGGGGTCTTGTATTGATTCAAGGAGGTTACGGGTGGCACCAAAGTCATAAATATTATCAATTGCCTTATGCCCACTCCATGAATCAGACAAAAAATGGCCTTTATCCCTGGACCCTAGGTTCTAAGTAAGTTTGTCTGAAATAATACTCCTGCAATCTAGCAAGAAATTCCATAAGTAGGAACCTCTAGGAGGGTTGATTTCTCTGAAGATTTGGATAGGATTGCCTCCATTAAGGTATTTATGGTGCAACAGCCTTGCCCATTTGAGGTGGGGTTTCTAAACATTCTCCAGACCAACTTGGCACCCAAGGCTCTTCCCTGATCACGGAGGTTTTTAATGCCAGCCCCTCCTTCTTCTTTGGGTTTGCATATCTTGTCCCAAGACATGAGTGATATTTTTCGGTCATCATTGGCACCTTGCCAAAAAAATGTTCTGAGATGCTTGTTGAGTTCAGTCTGTTTGTTAGAAGATAGATGTTGAAAGGAGAGCTAGTAAATGGGCATAGCTGACAAAACTGATCTGACCAAGGTTGCCCTACCTGCAGATGACAACCATCTTCCTTTCCAGGTATTAATCCTAGACTTGATTTTATCCACCAAGTTGTCCTACAATTTTGAAGATCTCCTTCCCTTATCAAGGGGAATGCCTAGATATTTGCAAGGGAGGGTCCCCTGACTGATCTCCAGGACTTTGCAGATCTCCTCCCATAATGAAGGGTCTATGTTGAAAATAAAAACGGCTGACTTTTCCATATTGACCTCTTGACCCGAAGCTAACATATAGGAATTGAAGATGCTTTTGAAGGCGCTCGCCTCCCTGGTGCTTCCTTGACCAAAAAGCATCGTATCATCAACAAATTGCTGGTGGGTAAAGGAGGGGAGGTCGCTGGTGATAGGGATTCCTTGGATCCCTCCCTCCTCTTCAGCCTTAGAGATGGACCTCCCTAGGGCTTCTTCCATGATGATGAAGAGGAAGGGGGACATAGGATCGCCTTGTCTAAGCCCTCTCGAGCTACTAAAGAAACCTTCCAGAGAACCATTAACCCTAACAGAGAATTTAGGGGTGGAGATACATTCAAAAATTAGGTTGATCCAGGATTTGGAAAAACCGAATGCCTCCAAGCATTTACATAAGAAGCGCCAATCAACCTTGTCATAAGCTTTACTTATATCCAATTTGACTAGCATGTTTGGGGCATAATTGAGCTAGACTAAATGAATAGCTTCTTGGGCTATTATTACCCCATCATAGATTGATCTATCCGCTATAAAACTAGTTTGTTCATCACTAATGATGATGGGGAGAAGATTCTAAAGTCTGGCTGCTAAAGTTTTGGTTAGGAGTTTATAAAGGGTGTTGCATAGGGCTATAGGTCTGAAGTCATTGAAGCTATCTGGTTTCTCTTTTTGGGGGATTAGAGCTAGGAGGGTATTATTGATCTCCTTGATAATCTTCCCTGAGTTCCTAACACCCTCTAAGGCTTCCGTGATCTCTGTCCCCATAAAACCCCAACATTTTTGAAAAAAGCTGGTGGGGAAGCCATCCAGGCCTGGAGCCTTATCCAAATTCATCTTCATAAGGATGGATTTAACCTCCTCCTCAGAGAATTTCTTTAACATGCACTTATTGTGGTCATCATTAATGAGTTTTGGAAGATTCTTGATAATATTGAGTTGGCCTCTTAGGTTGGAGCCCTCAGTATTGTTTAAGATATTATCAAAGAACCTTACTGCCTTAGAGGCAAAATCATCCGGTTCAGATAGGATGGAGCCTTGGCAATTATGTATACTAGAAATTTGATTAACCCATCTCCTCTTCTTGGTACTGTTGTGGAAAAACTTGGTATTACGGTCCCCATCACTCAACCAAGTCTCCCTAGATTTTTGTCTCCAGAAGATCTCATCATTTGACAAAATATTTTCATACTCAAAGAGTAGTGATTTTTCCTTAAGGAAGAGATGTTCATCCATCCCTCTCTCCAAAACTTTCATGTTAACATCCTTAAGATCATTTTCTATTAAGAGTTTTTTATCGAAAATATTACCAAAATTTATCCTATTCCACTCCAAGAGCTTCCTTTTGATAAGCTTTAACTTGTTTGCAATAATAAACATCTTCGATTCTAAGAACACAGAGCCTTTCCACCATTTTTCAATTAGGTTTATAATGTTATCATCTCTGAACCACATGCTCTCAAATTTGAAGGGGCAATTTCTAGGGGAGTGGTCTGACAATAAGTTTAGTTGAGGTAGAAAGTGGTCAGAGCCTGATAAAGGGAGAGGCTCTGCTTCCATGGTGTAATTAATCTCCGAGAGCCCCCCATGGATGAAGAACCTATCTAATTTCTCTACAATGTTACAAAAACCTATCCTTCTATTATTCCAAGTAAAGGCATTCTCTGTCGTCTATATTTCCAGCAAGGAATTCCTATTGATACAATGATTGAAATCAACAGCCGCTAGAGGGAGTTTGCAACTGCCTCCTCTTTTGTCTTCTACCTTAGTGATGGCATTGAAGTCTCCAGCAATGATACATACTTCATTCGGGTGGCTTTTGAGGAAAGCCTCAAGTTCCATCCACACCCGAGCCTTATCCCTATTTTGGATGGGACCGTAAACGTTGATCAAATTAAATCTTAGCTTGTTTTTATAACTTGCTACTGCTCCTCCTATCCAATTTTGCTTAATCTCTAGTGGTGAAAGTGAGATAAATCTAGAGTCCCAGATGATTGCTAAACCTCCTAAGACCCCCATAGCAGGGGAATGCTTCAGCTGTCGGAATCCTAGTTTTTTCTCAAAAAGGATGATCTAAGAGGAGTTCATTTTAGTTTCTTGGATTAAAATTATGTCTAGTTTTGAATCAGAGATGCAACACCTTAAGATGCGCTATTTGTTAGGGGCATTCAGACCCCTAACATTCCATGTTATGATTTTCATGGCTCTATGGGGAGGAACTTCCCCTCCCCTGCATTAAAAAGAGATGAAATTTTGGCTAACCCCTCACTTCCCCATCCTTAGCTCTTAGTTCAACAAGGGATCTTCTGCCTATTCTCTTAAAGAGCTTAGTGCAATCAGGAGAGACCTTACTCTCTTTAGAGATGTGAATGCCTAGAGTGTTTGGATTATCATTTTCTAAATTGTCTAGTGCTATAAAGAGTTATTTTGTTTCTAAGTCGACTCTAGCATTTTCCACTAGATTTTTAACATAGAATTCCCTTTGTCTGTCCAATTCCTCAGAATCACAGACCTTATCTACAAGTTGTTCCATTAGGTCATTTATTACTTCTTCCCCTACAAAATTGACAATGATGTTAATTTCCTTAGCTACTCAATCATTCTCAGATTCTATAATTGTTTCAAAATCATTCTTTAGGGGTGGAGGGCGATCCTCTGCCACCTCAAAGGCCTCTTCACTTGAGACTTGAGAGGTTGGTTGACCCTGCTTGGAAGCCATTCCCAATAATGGGGAGAAACTATCCTTCTCCACTTGTTGCTTAGAGGACGTAAGTTTCACTATTGGGGGAGACCTCGAGGGACTCAACATCTTTGGTGGAATGTGAAAACCAGAAGATGTATTTTTAACTAGTCCTGGCTGATCCATCTGAGGGGGTAACTCACTAATTTTGCCATCTTCCAGGTCTAAATCCTTGATCATTGAATCAGCTATAGGTGGACTTATAGCTCGCAATGGGGGAAGAAGGGAGTGAGGGGTCTTGACAAGGGAGCTATTGGGATAGGATTGAGGACAGCGGTTCTCTGAAGGATCAGAGGTGTGATGTTTAGGGTTTTTAGCCTCAAAGCCTTCTATAGTAAAACCCCCTCCTACCAAAAATCTAAGTGAGGCACCCTCACACTTGAGAAACAATCCGGGATGAGGCATATCAGAAGAGATTTTCCTTGGGATATTGTCTTCGAAGGGGCCATTATAAAAGGGTAATTCTAGGGTTAGACTATAATTATCGCATTTCAGCGTAATGGGCTCTAAAGTTTTAATGTTGATATTCATGTTAATGATAAGAATCTGATTAAAGAAGCTGAGGGCTGATTTTTTAACTTCTACGAATTTACCGATTTTATTGCCTAAAATTCTTAGAAAATCATTATTTCACAATTCTACTGGTAATTTTTCAATTGAAATTGCTTTATTAACCATGCATGAATTTAATCAAGATGGGAGAAAGAGGGGTTTCCATTCCCAACATTCAAACCCGAAACCCTTGTATGTTAATATATCCCCATTCAGCAATCTGTTTCTCAAGCCTTGATTACCGCATTCAATAGCAAGGAAATTATCAGGAAGGAAGTCGATTTTAACCTGGTTATTGAGAGAAGAAGACAACCAGTTAGCGATTTTCTCTAATGGGATCCCCCAACCTTTCCATCAAGCAAAGATCATGCGCTCATTGCAATGCATTTTATACCTGGCCTGAGTTTGGGCATCAATTTCAATGACCGACCCTCTTGAAGAAGTTGGAGGATTCGAAGGTGAGTTTGTCATAGGATGCTTAACGTCCTTTGTATCTTGGTGATTCATGATAGAATGGTGGCCTAGGGTTTCCTTACCCTTTGCTAATTTTTCTGAGGAATTTCATGTAGGGAAAATATTTCGGGCTTTGGAGCTTTTTGGATGGTTAGGTTTTACAAAACCCTCCTCCCAACAATGATTGGAATTCTGATTGTGGCAGTTTGGTTGCCCTAATACCTGTTTATTTTTGCGACTCACCATTTGCCAGTCTCGATCCCAACCCTCGCAGGGAAGAGGGGGAGCCCTAACCGTTTCAAGCATAGCATATTTTGTTTTAGCACAGAAGGCCTCTTGATCGTGGGTCCGTGATATAGTCATACCAAGATCCTTAGCTCGAGAGTTGTTTGCCAAAATAGAGAAGCAATTTGTGCAGCCCCAGTGAATACCTCGTGGTAGTATTGAATGCTCAAAAATGGTTGTTGATGCTTTGCATCAATTTTTCGCACGTAGAGCCATGTTTTTTTTTTACTTGCGCACGTAGAGCCATTTATTATTGGATAAATATAAATTAAATATTAATTAGTGTGTATATATATATATATATATATATATTAATCCGCAATTAATAAAATATATACTAATTAATAATTAATAAAACATTACAAATTAACTATTAATTAATATATGTATATATTAATCCGAAATTAATAAAATAAATACTAAATAATAATTAATAATTAAAAAAAAACTATTTTAAAACTTTTAATAAAATATATTAAAAAACTTTTTTTTTAATAACCCACATCATAAAAGGCGATAGCATTTTTTTATATATAAAAAAAAAAAAGGGCAACCGCAGGGCCCACCTCCCTCCATGAGAGTGGAGGTTGTGCCCTAGTCATGGAGACTGCGGCCACCAGTGTGGACGCAGACCCGCGACCTCCACACTGTGGATGTGGGACTCTGCGGCCACCATGGGGTCACAATTTTTTGCGGCCGCCATGGGGTCACAGGCTTTTGCGGCCACACTATGGTCACAAACCTCACAGACTGTGAGCCTGCGAAGGGTAGGGGGCACAGGTTGAGCCTCGGCCCTCCAAACCCTAAATCCATCATTAAATTTCATTATAAATTTTGTTTTACCCCCTTTTTTTATACAAACTTAAAATAAAAGGAAAAACCCCAGTTTCCATTAAATTCACAGTCTCATACAGAGACTAAAATATTTTCTGAAATGACCATGGTTTTCTAAATATAAAAAAAATTGTGGATTAACTAGGTTACAATAGGCAATTTTTCTTCAACCAAACATCATATTTGGGCCAAAAGAATCCTTTTTTTTTCACACAATGATTCAAACAATATGCCAAAATATACATGGAGAACAACCAAACCCAATCTTTGAATAAACGAAGAAATCAAGAGGTAAACAAAAATCCTATCTCATTTAGCATTCCTGGCAAGATCTGATGAAGAGCCCAACCTGTAGCTCAAGAAATCCTTCCTTCCCAAAATGCCCAAATCTCCTCCAAAAAGCCTTCTCCAAAAATATTTTCAAACCTAGGTTAAATGGAGGAATGTTTGACCTAATATTTATTTTTGGATTTAAAAATATTTTTCATTTAAAATAAAATCCCAAAAATCATTCTTTCAAACTATATCAAATATATATTAAACTTGCTTTTCTAATTAAAATTGATTTTCTCACTTAATTGAAATTAGCCTTTCTATTTCCAAAATGCCAAATAGGTTAAATTATTTCTATTTTGAATAAATTAAATATTTCCTTTCGAAAAGCATAAACTGGATAAATTCATCATTTAAAATAACCATTAAAGTGAACTTGCTACAAACATGAATAGAGCAATTTTTAATTAATGATTAATCGCATAAAGGGGCCCTATTTAATTTAGTCCCTTAAATACTAATGCGTAAAATAACACATTAAATCAAATTAAATACTTAGGAATAAATACTCAATTTTACCACATGCAAAGCACGCAACCCAAGGAAGCCAACCAGATACATGACCTGCAAACCCAAACAAAAGGGAAACCAATGGACGACTGACGACGCTCACTTGAGAATGACTAGGGTAAAATGAGGTTTTTACAACCACCTAATCCAAACTCTAAGGACCAAAGAGGTACAATCAAACCTACGAATCCAGGTGAAGACAAACCTTGCACCTAGGCGGTACTGTACTTGCAATCTCCTGCAACCTTGAGTCACACAAGAATACATATATATATTTAATGAAAGTGTTAGCCCAAGATTGATAACATGAATCAGGAGAACAAATAAAGTTACATAAGAATTGATGCGAAAGCACATTAACAGGTACACACAATAATCATAATATCTGACTACAACATTACATAATGGTAAATCAACCATCCAAGAATGCCACGTAAAAAAGGTCAACCCGGTATTACAAAGCTGACTAGGGTAGGGGCACTACATTAGTACTATCAACCGGTAATGTGGACAGTGAAGAAACTAGGTAAGCATGTTGAAGTAACCGGTTTACATATCAGTATTGGGAAAAAGGAACCGGTTTGTGAGTATGCATGCTGATGTTGAACAAGCATGATAGAGAAGTGACCGGTGAGTGATGAAAATAGGAAAGAGTGTGACCGGTAGAGCTCACTGCAGTATGATCTAATGAAGGGTTAGCAGTGAAACCGGTATACTAGTATGAGGTCAACTAGCAAGACTCTCATCGAGAAAGAGAAAGTGTTGACAGAGTGTGTGTTGCTTTAGTGAGGAAAATGACATATGGAAAAAGTATTGGGACATATGTCAAGTTGGAGATGTATTCTCCCTTCTGAAGTCACATCATTATCGATAGGTGACATAGATTTTCCTCCATCAGTGTTTAGCAATTGAAGTGCAGTTGTCTATTCCTCCCCCTGGTAAGTGGCAATACCTTTCTTATCCCACAATTTACTTGACATACATCATGACTCTCTGAGATAAGACAATCTGAGTAATAAAAGGCAGGTGATTGGATGCATAGACCAGATGACTAATGTAGAAGATGAGGAAGCCTCCAGAGGATAAGTTCAAAGGTGTGTACTAGACCAGCATGAGAAGACATGTTGTGCTACCAAGGAATAGATGAAAGAGTTATGGTGAGTTTGCCTCCTTAGAAAACCAGTTGAGAAGAGAACTAGTCAAATGAAGATGAGGCTCTGTAGTTGCACACATGGAGTTACCAGTACGTAGATGGAAAGTGGTGTTGCCACAGATGCATAATAGTTGGAGATGGATGGCATGAAGATATCATGCACACTACTGGTATGAAGGTGGAAAGATGCCAATGGGTGAACAAGGAGGATACCGACATACAACCAAGTGGACAGAGAGACAAAAGTGAAGTGCTCTCAGTCTGATGAAGATGCACATAATGAGTCATCCTAGATTGTTGCTGAGGGCTGGCATGGTTGATGACCAAGCTGACAAGATCCACCGACACAAGGAAAGAGAAGGAAAGAAGGTTAACCAATAGGCAAAGAGGGACTGGTGGTATGATGCACACACTAGTTGTGTGTAATTTTTGATGACCAAGTCAGACTGACTTGGTGAGCTAAGGTGGATGCCAACAAAGATGCCACGTGGTGTCAAGGTGACCGACATGCATGTTGTGGTAGATGGAGTGTGCATCGATGAGGTTGTTACAGATTTGGTTAACATTATTTGTAGACCTCGTAAATCATGGGAGGTGTTGCAGAGGCGTTGTAGAGGTGTGCGGCTTGAGGAAGGTCAAACAAAGGTGATCAATGGGATGCATTGATCGATGTAGAGTGTCTAGGTGCAGAATGGGGTTGGTGATATAATCTACAGAACCATTTATGGTGATTGATCTTGAGCCTTGCCGATGGTCTGTCTATGTTAGCAAACGTGCCTTGAAAGAAAGAGGATATGATAGGTGATACCAAATTGCTTGCAGGATTGTTTATCTTTGTGTCAAACAAGATCTAATTGGATCTGATAGTCCTCGTTATCAGTCGAAGAAACCCTAGTGTGCCAAGAGTTTGAAGCTACGTTTTGGCGAGAAAGCTCAGCTATAAGAATGGAGGCAGAAGACCAGATTTGATTGATGCTACCAGAAGATTAGGTGCTAGATGTTGAAGAGTGCAGTGCAAAAAAGCAAAAAAGATCCAACCAGTCTGAGACTTCATCGAGGATCATAGAGACTGAGTGTTGGAGGTGCAACTGGTGAGAGGGTTTAGCAAAGGCTTAACTGGCAAGGTCAGAGTGATTGGTAAATTGCAAAGAGAGCTGCAGTGGTGTAAACCAGTGGTGCTAGAACTTGCAGAAAAGAAGAAAAGGTGTTGTAGTGTAGTGGGAGTGTCGGTGAAGATCCAACAAGGCAAGATCTGAGCAGAGCTTAACCAGTAAGGTGAAGATCGACAGAGATCAAAGTGAAGAGTACCAATGGTAACAAGCACCAGTGCATTTGACATAACAAAGTACTAGCGGAGAAGAGGTGGAGGTTGAACCAGTAAGGTTGCAATAGAGAGTGAAGGAGAGGAGGATTTGAGTGAGAAGAAAACTGATAGAGAGAAGAGCAAAGGAAGACCGGTTGAGAAGAGTAGAACTGGAAGAAAGATTGCAGAGGTTACATAACACAATTGTAACTGGGTATTAACTTTTGTATTTGAAATATGACATTGTAATCACTGAGTTGGAGCTCGGTACAAGGGTTGGTGCTCCTTAGGTTAGTACCCTAAATTAGGGGTTGGTGCACCTTGGGCTGGTTCCCTAAAGCAGGATTGGTACTCCTTGGGTTGGTGCCCTAAATGTTGTAACCAAAGGTTTTCATTGTGAGACTGGATTGGAGCAGTAGACTCCAGTAGCACTTCTCACCAAGGTTTTTCCCATCTTGGGTTTTCCTTGTATATACTGGTGTTATGTGATGTACCCTTTGTGTGGTTGATTTGTGTTTTCTAGCTTTATCTTACTGGTAGGTTTTCTTGGTCCTTAGATTGGTAACCAGTAATCTCTCTTGGAGGTAAAAGGATTAAAGGTTTTAGAAATCACTGATTCACCCCCCCCCCCCCCTCTCAATGGCATATTGTATTCAACAGTCATCATAAAGTTAGACATGATGAAAGCATATGATAGAATAAGTCGAGGTTTTTTACATCAAGTTCTTTTAAAATTTGGATTCTAAAAGAAACAGAGCAGATGGATTATTTCTTGTATCTCGAGTGCCAAATTCTTAGTCATTATAAATGGAATTCCTTATGGCCTCTTCTCTTCCTCACAAGGGATTAGGAAAGGAGATCCCCTCTCACCTTTCCTCTTCATAATTTTGGTTGAGGCACTTAGCACAAAGATCTTGACTTACCATCACAATAAATTATGGATGTGAATTCTTTTACCTCAAACCTAAATAGTAGTGACTCACATTTTGTTTGTAGATGATACAATTTTATTTGGGGAAACATCTATCTGGGAGACTATGATCATCAAGGATATCTTAGAAAGATGTTGTGAGGTTTCAGGGCAGAAGATCAATTCATCAAAATCTAAATTTTTTTTTCTTAATTTCTCCCCATTGGTAGCTAATTGTTTAGATGATGTCCTTGGTTTCAAACATGATACTCTTCCCTACAGATACCTTGGAATTTCATTGTTTTTAGGTTACAATAGAAGTTGCTTTTGGTCAAATATTTCATCATCAATCATGAATAAGATTTCTTCTTGGAAAAACACTTGGCTTTCATTGGCAGGCATAATTTTCATGGTTAAATCAGTATTGAAAACTATTCCTAATTACATCATGTTGGTTCTTCCAATACCAAGAGGAATAAAGGCATAATTAGAATCAAAACTAAAGGATTTTCTTTAGAAAGGGAACAAAAATCCAAAAAGTAAGATCCAGCTTCTAGCATGGGATAAGGTTTGCTCACCTAAATTTTGTGGAGGAGTGGGTATTCATAATTTTGAGGATAGAAACCTAGCATTAGGATCCAAGCTTGTGTAAGCTCTATTCTAATGATAAATCAGTGTGGTCATTAATCATTAGAGATAAAAACTTAGATTCAGAAGTTCCTAAGAGAATTTTCACTGGCCTCGATCCACCTTTAGGATCCCAAATGTGGAATTTTATAATAAAATGTAGGAAGATATTCCTCCCCAATCTAACCTAGCTAGTGCATGATGGGGAATAAACACACTTCTGGGAGGATTCATGGAATGGTTTTCCCCCTTTAGACTGACTGAACAATATTGAAGAAATTAAAATTTCCTTTGAAATATACATGGGGAGACAAGGTGTTCAAGATTATTTCTTGGCCTCATGCATGTAAGGTGTGTGGAAATCTCAATTGAAAGACATATTTAGTGTGGTTGCGTTATTTAATCAGAAACAGAGACTATCCCAAGAGCTTAAAAATAAAGTAGTTTACTCCAAAAGATCAGGAGATAAGTTAATCTAGAGGCCTTCACAATCGAGTGCTTATACTATGAAAGAAGGCTATAATATTCTCACTGATCAGGAGTAGAATCAACAATATAGTTGTTTCTCCTTCTACTGGACAAGGGCGGGTCTCCAAAAAGTAGTGACATTTGCTTGACTTGCTCTTAGAGGCCTAATTTTAACCGATGATAGATTATCATCCCTAGGTATAACTCAGGCTTTTAATTGTATTTTTTGTAATGAAGTAGTGGAAACAAGGGACTACCTACTCCTTAATTGTCACTTTTCTCAAGATTGTTGGAATTGGCTCCTCAACAGATTTCATTGCCCATCTCCCCTACATTCAAATCTGAAAATGATTTTTTAACCATGACCAATATTATTTGCACTCTTTTTTGCAATAATATGGGAAGTGGCTCTAGAAATTCTAATTTGGAAAATTTGGTAGGAGAGAAATAGGAGAATCTTCAATAAATAAATTAGTAAGCCTGAAGCAATGGTTAATAAAACTAAAATCTTAATTTTGGAAATTTTAAATGCATATACCATGAAGCACAAGCAAATGAACTCTCCCTTTACTTCTTGCCTAATCAACAATTCAGAGAAGAGGATTAATAGAAAGGAAATAAGATGGAAATCTCTTGACAAGAAATTTTGCAAATTAAACTTTAATGGATCTTCTACATATAATCCATGAATTAAAGGAAGTGGGTGCGTAATTAGAGACTAAGTGGGTAAGGTGATCATATTAGGTTTAGCAAGAATTCCAAATTTTACAAGTAATATGGCGGAAGCAATGGCGCTCCTACTTGGTATTAAGTTGGCTATCAATAATGGAGTGAATAATTTAATCATTGAAGGGGATTCAATGAACAATATTATGGCTCTTAAGAACTTTCAGGCCCCAAATTAGAGAATCAATTACATTATCTAGGAAGTTAGAGACAAAATGGTTAGCTTGGAATTTTTTTTATCATAGTTCATTGCTACAAGGAAGCAAACAAATTGGTAGACTTGTAGGCAAATCAAGGGCGTTCCATAGCAGAAGGTGATAGGATTCTTTATGAGAAGGATTGTTAGCATTATGTTATGTGTTGTCATTGATGTCAAATTATGTGGTCTGAATGTGGCATGTTAAGTAGCATCGTGTGTATGAGATGGTGTTGTGCATTTGGAGGTTTCCCAGAATTCTTGGATGACTTGGCTTTTTGGAAGATGCATTGCTAATATTATTCAGTGCTATTCTTGGGTCCGGTTTAACCCGAAAGTCAAGATATTGGTCTGGAAGCCGAGATTGTGCTATGGCAATTGTATAGCGTATGGATGATATTTTTGATCTGTCTTTGGTGAAGTATGTAGTGTGTTGATATGTTTGATGAGGAATGTTGTGATGAGGTATACTTCTCATTCCTTTCCACCACCGGAATGATTATTGGAGACGTATTTTTAGATCTTTGTCTCAACCAACATTGAGGATTATGTTTTCCCTGTTAGGTCCCGGAGACAACTGAGAGGGGGGGGGGTGAATCAGTTGTCAAATAAATTTAAACCAAAAACAATTTAACCAACTTAATGCTTAATACCGTTAAACCAGTTAAGTATGCTGGTAGAGATTTATAACAGTTATTTGCTATACCGGTAAGGACTACTGCATGAAACATAGACACGAAGTCATCCACAACACATAAAACCAATATTTGTACGTGGAAACCCTGTAAGGGGAAAAACCACGGTGGGAAACCTTACCCACAATCAGATGATACTACTACAGATAGTAAGTGTACATAAATGGGGTCTGCACATGCAAAAAGGCCAATAGCCTAGAGCTCACTACTCAATCACAAAATGGGAGTCACACTGACTACAGTTGGATGGTTAAATCCAATAAGAATGTACTACACAAAATAGCATCTTCATATGTTGGATTTAGTAGTGGTGTAATGCTGATATGCTTCCACAAAAACCCTCCTTCAATCTTCAAATGATGTTTGTGTGTATAGCTCTGCTTAATCTCGCATATACCTTCACACAATCCTTTTTTGCATTCCACATTTGATCTTACAAATAAGATCTTACATTTATACCATAACCTAAGACCAATTTTAGTAGGTCGGCTCTACAAGATATTACAATAAAAACATTTTACAAACAATATAATATCCGATGCAATAACCGATTGAACATGTCAACTTAATGCATTTACAACAATAATTAATCATCTCCATAGCATGCCATGTTGATCTAGAAAAGATAAACCTGTCAGTGTAACCCTAGACCTATTTGCCGGTAACAACAAATATGCAACTATGAATATACCAATGAAAAAAACTCCAGGACAAGATGTCCAGATGATATCTTTGACATAACCATGTGTCTTCCATGCCATTCCAAGTGTCGGTGATCATTATATCTTGTTGGTGTATCAGATACCAATAGTTGTGCAATAGTTACTTGCTTGTCGGTGAATGTTGTCGGATCTCCAAAGTGCTAGTGTTTTAGTAGGTGTTGACATCAATGACAAAACCATACCAAAATACCAACATTCCCGAAGACAATATATGTAGGTGTATGATTTGATGAGTTGGTGTGTGGCTTTCTGTGTTGAAGACATGTGAGATTGATGGAATACAGTTGAAGTGTTAGAATTGTGTTGCGGATTATTACCGGAAATAGTTCCAGCTATGTAGATTGTGTTTTAGTGGTGGATTCCCTTTATTTTTCTTACTTCTTCGATAATGAGCCTCTTTGGGTAGTGAGCCCTCCAACAGTGAGCCCACCTGTAGTGAGCACCTTGGCAGTGAGCCATCCTTTGTAAAAATAACCTTAACCAGTATTTATATATTGAGACTTAGCATTCTTTGTGGTTTTTCCCTTCTTGGGTTGTCCGCATAAATTGTGGTGTTTCTTGTGTCTCATCTATTAGGTGCACATGCTCTCATTCTTTATCTGTTTTGATTAATTCTATTAATTGTTCTGGATCTGTGAATGAAAGTTTAAAGAAAATTTTATTGTCAACTGATTCACCCTCCCTCCCCATCGCAGTTGCCCAGTTATTCAACAAGGATATCATATCAAATGAGGCCCTTCACAGGGTGTATAATGAAGATATTAATAGTTTCAACTCCTAACAAGCATGTGCTTATGTGCAGATTTAGTAAACCTGTGGAGAAAGATTTCAATTAATTATCTGTCATCATCAATTAATTTTCTTCTATCATTTGTCCTCCTTGGTGGAAAGTGGTTTGGGTTATGATTGTACTAATTTATCCTTAGAATTCACCATACCGTGTGGTAGGGTCATGCAAATGATAGTCAATGTGCTTGGTGAAGATTAGTTGTAGGGAACCCCTTTTCTACTCCCTTCTGAAGTCACTTCTAGATTTGCCACTGTTATAATGGACTTATCTTGGTATGTGGCAATTACCAAGCTCCTAGTTGGATCATTCATTCATCCTTCCTTGTTTATGTGGGAAGATTTATCTACATCAATGGATACTTATAACATCTTTGCAAGTTCTCCATTGATTGGAAGTTTTCTTGACCAGAATGGCATTTTAAAAGAATCAATTCCAAGGTTTGTTTCCATTTCTTTCATCAATGGGTAGATGGAAGGTACGACAAGTCCTTTCCATACGCATTTCAATATGAGTATCATTGGTGAGCCTTTGTTTCTAGTGGCATTGATGTGGTTTGATGCTTTTAGTGAGCTTCTTGATCATGATGAGATCGACTCACATGGATACCCATCTTCTTTTTCACCACCCCTAGATTTGACTTCCTCGAAGGAATCTTCAAATGGGTTGTAAATATTATGTATTTCATCTTTTGTCAGGTTTTTTGATCTAGTATATCATACTTACCATTGTGTGTTGATGGTTGATATAATTCCCCTCCTTTTGTTTTTCTCATCTCCTCTATGTAAACTCTATTTTCGTTGCGTGTGTGTGTAGACCTTTTACTAAAAAACGTGAATACTAATATTATTATTTTCAAAAAAATATTTAATATAAATTATTATTATTTCTCTAGATATATTTTTAAGAAGTTAAATAATAGTATTATTAAACTTTTCCTATATGCTAAATTTAATTGTTTAGATATTATAATAAAATAAATAAATAAAATTAAAATTAAAAAAATAAACATATATTTTATTATTTATATATATTATAAACCATAATATGATATTACATATAATTAAAATTAAACAACATATATATATATATATATATATATATAATTTTATTATTTTATATTAAAAATATATTTAACATTTACATTATATGAAAAGTAACATATTGTATATAATAATAATTTTTTTATGTAAATTAAATATCTAATTTCAATTTCTTTTTAAATTATATTTTATTATTTATAATACATAAATATGTAATCATTATAATTTAAACAACAAATATATATAACTATATAATTTACTATTATCTTAGATTGAAAATATATTTAGTAATTACATTATATTAAAAGAGTAAAAGAAAGTGTACAATCTGAGTTGGCCTAGTGGTGAAGAACTTGTGCTTTTGAAAGAGAGGTCACAAGTTCAACTCCCACAAGGGGGTAGGGTATGTACACCTTATCGGCTTTGGCCCATTACCTATCAAAACAAAAAAAAAAGTAAAAGAAAGTGATAAGGAGAAGAGATATAAGGAGGATAGAGATATAAGGAGGATAATGATTAAGACAAGAAAAATGATACAATTGGTCTAGGGTTAATCCCAATATTTGAAGATGAGGTCCCTAAAAAATGTGGCCTCACTGTTCATAGCTTCAGTCAAAAGTGTTCACCAATCAAAAAAATAAAATAAAAGAAAGTATAATTAGCTTTTAATTTCATTTAGTGCAGAAATCATATGAGCAATTTAGTTTTTGTTTTATAAATATCATTTACTCCTTTTTGCATGGGAAAAGAGGTGTCATTTCCTCGACGAGCGTGTATGAAAGTAGCGATTGGAAAACAATCGATGAAAAATGACAAGTGGAAAAAAATGATGACAACAAAAATGAGCAGCTAAGACTGTTTTGATCGTCTTGCATAAGTTCTTGCGAAGTAAACACAACTCATCCTTCTCAAATAAGGAATGCATTTGACGTAATTATATATAATTTTCTATGCATAAGGATATTGGTCATATTAAGTTCAAACTTTTACTTGACATGGCCCCATCATAAGTAAATTGGAATTACTAACTTTTATTTTGATGATGTTGAGTAAAGATATAAAAAGATGGATTACACTAATCAAATATTGTATAATCCTTTTGTACATGATACTTTGGCTTTTCCTTCACCTAATATATTTATGGTACCTTGTTTAATTACGTCAAGAGGCATGTTATACTCACATATAGATGTCAAAATGTATGTTAATAAAAACTAAAAGCATTTAATTTGACATTTGTGTGTGTCAATGAAATTAAATTAAATAATTATGCCGAGAGACATATTACACTCACATATGGATGTCACAATGTATGTTACTAAAAACTAAAAACTAAAAACATTTAGTTTGACATGTGTGTGAGTGTCAATGAAATTAAGTTAAATAATTATGTCAAGAGACGTATTATAGTCACATATAGATGTTAAAACATATGTTCATAAAAACTAAAAACATTTAATTTGACATGTGTGTGAATGTCAATGAAATTAAATTAAATAACTAAAATTAAGTGCAGTGATTGATCGATTTCCATAGTAAACACTCACTTCAAAAAGACCCTTTTTGAAAAATGGAAACCACCACATAATAAAATTTAAGAATTGCTTAAGAATTAAAATTTTAAATTAAATAACTTAAATTAATTTTTTTAAGAATATTTTCATAGTTTCTGTAGTCACATAAATCTATCCAGTTTAATTAAATGAATATTTGCTATTTATTTGATTAAAAATCCACTAAGCCATTAGTTAATTAAATTAGCATTTAATTAATTCATCTTCAAACATTCTCCAATTAATTAAATAAATTATTCAATTTATTTTAATTAATTAATTCAACCAAATTCACAATCAATTAAATGAATAAATCATAGTTATTTCATTTAACCCTTTTTCCTCTTTTAAATAAATTAAATAAAACATTTATTTAAATCATTTCTTCCCCCCCACCCCACTTGCATTTTCCTACAAATGCAACTTGCACACATTTATTGAAATAAATGAATTTTTATTTTAATAAAATCCTATTTTCCCTCACCCACCAAATCCACTTGCAAACTTAACCCCCTTCTAGATTCTTCCAACCCTTCCTAATTAGCCTAATCCATCCCCTAATTATTGTCACATTCCTAAGCAACTTGGAGTCACTTCTCAAAGACTTCAAAGTCTTTGAAAAGCATTTAATGCTTTGTGTGTTCAACAATTTAACCTCCAAAGTCTTCCTAAACCACTAATGGCTCTTACATGACCATTAATGGCTCTCACATAACCATTTATGGTTATTTCAACTTGCACTCATGTGTCTCCTCAAGCATTTATTGCTTTGACTATGGTTATCCCTTTTGCCTTTGCACAAGAGTTTATCCATTGGATAAAAGCTTTATTCTTTGAATAAAGAATTTATCCATTCGACTAACCTTAACCTTAACTTCCAAGTTAACCTTCAGGTCATGTCAAGCATTTAATGCTTACTCCCTCTCCTCTCAACCTCTCTCATGTTGACACTTGTCAACCAGGGATTGGGTTGAAAGCCCTCGCATGGATCTCAAATCATTCAATCCTGACCCTTGTTGAGATTGATCAATCTCAACCATCCATTGCTCCATTTTTCCTATAAATAGAGCCCATTTCTTCATAATCCAGATCTTGAAAACTTGTATGCATTTAATCTATAGTGAATTTTAGAGAGAATTTTAGCATAATAAACTCATATAATTGTCATTTTGGTTTAAAACAAATCATCTTAGTATCTATAGCATCTAGTATTAGCTTTTCATTCATATTTAGAGCAAATACTTTAATCTTGAATCTCCATAAGCATCCATAATGCAAAAAGCTGCTGAGAGCTACACTATTTTGGAACTTGGAGAGGAGAGGAACAAGGAAGGAGAAACTACCAGCATGGTAGAGAGAATTTGGAGGAGCTTAGTTGCTTTTTGTAGATTCCTTAAGCTTTCTTTTTGCTTAGTAGTGTCTTTCTTGATATGCTTGCTTAGGATAGTTTTTAATTTATAATTTTCTAACATCTAACAATCGACTCTTGTTGTTTCTTGTTCAGGTGTTTGTTTATCCTAACCTTGTCCTTTTTGTAGAGCATCAATTTCCATTTTTCATCATAGTTTACATATCTAAGTTAATTAGCAAGTTTCCATCAATTATAAGTTAATTGGAAAGTTTGCATTGATTTTTGGAAAAAGAAAAAAAAAATAGTTTGCATTTTGAACCTCTAGTCTTCACCACTACATAATTTATTTTCCCATTATTCACAATTTACTAATCTATATAATGATGAGCTTGCAATGATCAAAGCCTTTTGTTGTGTGACTCCACCAGGTGATTTATATGGATGGTGCTATCTTGGGCTTTCCTCATAGTTTTGAGCATAGGAATCATATTTAATTGTTCCCCCACCTTTTTGTGCATTTATTTTTTTTGTTCAATCTACGGATGATAGGACCTACTGAAAAGGAGCAATTGTGAAGAAAGGGGCACAAGACAAAATGGATAAGGTTGATTTGTACAAGCCACAATCTATATAGAGAGAATGACTCCATAGTAATAAGAAATGTTAATCATTGTCCCAATTAAGTATAAATCATGATGTTTATCAATAATTTGTGCATATAAAAGATCAGGGTCTCTAAATTTTACTTTGTCTTTAAGTAAAACTTGTGTGTTTAGCATTGTTCCTCCTTTATTCTTCTATTGAACATTCCTTTTATTATTAAATTTATGTTAGAGGTTATAAAATCTTTTCAATAGATCTCTTTCGTGTGTATTCTACAATAATAGCAATATATGTTAAGATATCTCTTGAAGTATTTTTACAAATAGTTCACAGACTATGTATATGTTTTCACAATTAGCATGCATGTTTACCAAGGCAAGTGTAGCTCACTTTTGCAAGTGGTTTGAATGTTGGCAAATGAAATGAGTAGTCATTATTGACAATGGCATACCAAACGTCTTCTTTCTTAGAGATGTTTGTCTTTATATTTTGTTTGTTTTTATACAATATTAAAAATTACATTCCAAACCATTTTTGCTGAAAGTGTTGATCATATTTTTTCGTGCCTCAATTACATTTTTGAATTTAGATATTTTTCAAGAATAAAATTTATGTTTGGACCATGAGACCCATTTGTGGACTTCAAAAATTTTATTTCCTAGTTATCTTTACATTATTTAAATTTTATACCATGGATTTTGACTTCATTACTAGAGCCCATCAGCAAACAAACCCACCTAAATCAAATGTATTCCCCTAAAATTTGGCTTTATGACCAGTGTAAGAATAATCCAAAGCTTGATAGAAAAAGGCTGCCCAATTTCATTGTCCTCTCACACCATTCATTTGATAATAAAAATTGGAAAACAAAACTATAACAAAACCAAGCTTTTTTAAAATAAGAATTTAGGGTTTTCTTTTTATTAAGATAGGTAGTTCGAATATAAAAAAAAAAATCTTAAAATTAATCAATTAATGATCATACATCTTACAATTTTCTAAGTGGTTATGTTAAAGAAAATTTCTTAGTTTTTTTATAATCCATTCTTTTCTTATTGTTTTTTTTTTGCTTGATAAAAGGCCTTAGTTAGGATTTATATAAAAACATATGAAAGATATTATATTCTTATATCAAATGGAAAAATTTGGCCATGCTTTACCTAATAGTTCTGATACTTAATATAAGTACAGATCCAATAGCCAACAAGATGAGAGGGGGGGGGTGAATCATACAAACTTAATCATCCATAAAAACATCAGATTCAACCTCGATAACTTATATCAGTCATATAATCAAAAACTATCAAACATGCAAACTCAAAAGCATATGAACAATATAACCTCATAACACCAGATTTAACGTGGAAACCCAAATAGGGAAAAACCACTATCGGATTTCGGACCCACTAAGAAATATACTCTTCTAGAGTATGCTCGGTTAAAAGCCAATCCTGTTAAAGATTACAAAACACATTGCTAGATGTGACCCGGTTAAGGGATTTCCCTCAGATCTGTTAGGATCTTCACTTTGTTAGAAGTGACCTTGTCAAAGGATTTCAAACACTCATTTAGAATGTCACCTTGTTAGAGGATTTACATATAAGACTGTTAAGTCCACTCGGTTAAGAGATTTCCTGTTACTTTCACAAAATAATAGTAATACAATCTGTCTGCAACTTCACATCTAAAATGCTAAAGCAGATTCTTATTTGTTCAATACAATCTAGACATAGAACTAATCTTGTCTATCTACTGGGCATCAATACTCTATTATTCTAACAAGTCTTCAAGCTTTTGTGCTCGGTGATTACTATGTAGCATCCCTGTGCATACACTTGCCCGCATACATTGTTTATCAATAGTTCCTTATTTATAAACAATCTTCTAACCACTTAATCTCCTTGATCACAATTCCCATGATCAATCATAACCATCAGATCTTCAATCTTGTCCAGGTTCATTGTATCTTACGATCTGAAAAATGTTTTACCCCACCTCGAAACTTGCACATTCACCTTGGAACTTGTGTTAGGGTAATGTGGTTCAATCTGAGCTATAGATCTTCTTGCTGACTTTCCATTGCCTTAGATTTGTTAACAAACTTCTTCCACGGCTTGCCAATCATTGATCCGCTCCAGCTCATCAGCATCTTTCATTAAATATCACATGTAAACATTTAATGCATTCTGTTATAGCTCGGTTACAACTCGGTGAATACTAAACTTTACTCAGTAGACATTCTGTCTTCATTAACCGACTGCGATAACCTTAGGGTTTACCGACTATGTTTTTTGCTTGATAACATAGTATAGTATTACCCTTTACATTTCACAACATATGTATGATGTTAGAATGATCTAAAACATCAAGGTCTCATCATTGTCTGACTCGGTAGAGTTGCCCATTGAATAACTTATCCCTTTATTCATCATATTCTTTCCTGTGTCTTTACCGACTTCTTTATAATCTTCATATCATATTTCTTAAGATATGGCAACATCATACTGAATTAGAAAATCAATTTCTTGACATCAATGACAAAATAATAATATCAAGATAGTAAAACATCTTTAATCAGTTATGTCCATAATCGTCAACAACCTTCTCAATATCCTTGTTATATTGCCAACAATCTCCCCCTTTGGCATTGATGGCAAAACCAATTGATTTGACCTTTAAAAATTCGGATTGTTGTGATTTTAAAATGCTGAAATGCTCTCCCCCATACATCAGACTTCTCTTTTGTTTTCAATCTTTATTTCAATTTGTAGTCATCTCTCAGTCTTCTCCCTCTGGGTAGGTCTTCTCCTTCTTGGTCTTCAACCTAGTCTT
This sequence comes from Cryptomeria japonica, assembly GCF_030272615.1. Lineage (NCBI taxonomy): Eukaryota > Viridiplantae > Streptophyta > Pinopsida > Cupressales > Cupressaceae > Cryptomeria > Cryptomeria japonica. Next base: position 352,738,681 of record NC_081409.1, read on the forward strand.
CTCCCAGTCTTCTCCCCCTGGGTAGGTCTTCTCCTTCTTGGTCTTCTCCCTAGTCTTCTCCTTCTTGGTCTTCTCCTTGGTCTTCTCCCCCTTTGACAACAATGCCAAAAAGAAAAGAACTAAAACATAATTCGTTTCTGTAAGAAGTTATTTCCTATTGTTGTGTATCAACTGAGTCTCGGTCAGAGCATTTGTTTACAATTCTTGTTCCCTGTATCATTTCCTGTATTATCCCAATATTATTCTAGTACACTTTCAGAAAAAAAACATTCTAAAGTGTATCACTCCAGCATCAACTCCCTAAAAGATATGCAATAGATTCATCAAAGTGATGCATTCACCGATCTCGGTTAGTGAGTAAAAGATAGGGGTAGGACCCCTAACTTACTTCTAAGATATTCAAAAGTGTCCTTTGGTAGTGGCTTGGTGAAGATATCAGCTATTTGTTCCTTTATGTTAACATATTCCAACACCATTTTCTTCTCTTGAGCTTCTTCTCTAAGATAATGATACTTGATAGATATGTGCTTTGTTTTAGAGTGCATAATAGGGTTCTTTGAAATATTAATGGCACTAGTATTGTCACAGAATATAGTTACTGGCTCGGTAACTTTCTCATTTATACCTTCCAACAGTTGTTTGATCCATGCAATGTTGGTACAATTCAGTGTTGCATCAACATATTCAGCTTCAGTTGTTGACTGAGAAACACATCCTTGTTTCTTGCTAAGCCAACTCACTAGTCTTTCTCCTAAGAAGAAAGCTCCTCCACTTGTGCTTTTTCTGTCATCAATGTTGCCTGCCCAATCAACATCAGTATAAACTTTTAAATCAAAATTATTTCCTTTCTGATATACTAAGCCATAATCTTTAGTGCCTTTCAAGTATTTGAAAATTCTTTTGATTGCTGTCATGTGTATTTCTTTAGGATCTGCAGAGAATCTTGCAACAATACCTACTACATGTGCTATATCTGGCCTCCTGTGAACAACATATTGTAGTTTTCCAATCATGGATCGATAGAGTGTCTCATCAATAGATGCAGATTCATCATTCTTTGATAGTTTGCAGTTTGTAGTCATAGGAGTACTTACTGGCTTTGAATCCTCCATTTCAAATTTCTTCAAGATTTCCTTTATGTATTTGGATTGAGTAATGAAAATTTCATTTTTCATTTGCAGTATCTGTAAGCCTATAAAATACTTTATCTCACCGATTAATGACATCTCAAATTCTTTGCTCATTTCATTTCCAAAGTTCTTGCATAAAGAGTCATTTCCACAAAATATAATATCATCAACAAATATGGCTGAGATTAGTATTCCATTTTCATCATTCTTCATGTACATGTTGTTGTTCTCACTTGTCCTTATAAAACCAATCTTAATCAAATAAGAGTGCAATCTTTCATACCATGCTCTAGGTGCTTGTTTCAGACCATATAAAGCTTTGTTCAATTTACATACCTGATCTTTATTATTGTCTTCAACAAATCCTTTAGGTTGTTCAATGAAAACTTCTTCTAATATTCCATTCAAAAATGCAGATTTTACATCCATTTGATATACCTTGAAGTTTTTGTAAGCAGCATATGCCAACAATGTTCTAACTCCTTCAAGTCTAGCAACAGGTGCAAAAGTCTCACCATAATCAATTCCTTCTTCTTGGGCATAACCTTTGCAAACCAATCTTGCTTTGTTTCGGATGACCTCACCTTTCTCATTTAGCTTGTTTCTGAAGATCCACTTTGTATCGATTACATTTTTGTCCTTCGGTCTTGGGACCAGTGTCCATGTGTCATTCTTCTTGACTTGATCAATCTCTTCAGTCATAGCATTTATCCAATCTTCACTGTTAAATGCCTCTTTTACTATTCTCGGTTCAAATTCAGATATCAAGCATGTGTTCTGTCTCAGTTTGTTCCTTGTCATCACTGGATCATCCTTATCTCCTATAATCTGACTTGGTGCATGGTGTCTTCTGACATATTTGGCTAATACAGGCTCGGTAGGCTCTATATGATACTCTTCATCACTCGGTAACTGGATATCTTCCTCATTTCCTTCAACAGTTATCTCCATAGGACTTCTTGGTTGCACATAGACAAATTCATCATAGTCTTCTCGTTCTTTGGAATTGCTGTCATCAGTTCTTTCTACAAATTCATCAATTTTCACATTTGCACTTTCTACTATTTTGTTAGATGATTTGATCAGACATTTAAATGCTTTGCTTCTAGAAGAATATCCTAGAAATGTTCCTTCTTCACTTTTATGATCAAACTTGCCATTTCTATCATCTTTATGAACATAGCATTTGCTTCCAAAGATCTTAAAATAACTTACATTAGGTTTCTTGCCATACCAGATTTCACAAGGTGTCTTCAAGGTGCCTTTCTTCAATTGAACTCAGTTCAAGGTGTAAACAGCTATGCTTATTACTTCTCTCCAAAATGTTTATGGAACCTTCTTCTCAATCATCAGTGTTCTAGCACAATCCACAATAGATCTGTTTCTTCTTTCAACTATTCCATTCTGCTATGGAGTTCTCAGTGCAGAGACTTGTCTTTTAATACCATGATCATTACAAAATAGGTTGAAATCATCAGATGTGAACTCTCCTCCTCTATCTGATCTAAGACATTTCAATTGTCTTCCTGTTTCATTTTCAACTCTAGCCTTGTACCACTTAAACATTTGAAAAGCTTTTGATTTTTCTTTTAAAAACATTACTGACATCATCCTTGAATAATCATCCACAAATAATATGAAATACTTATCACCATAATAACTTTGAAATTTCATAGGACCACAAAGATCAGTGTGCACAAGATCTAAAATTCCCTTAGAAGTGTAGGACTTACTTGTAAAGTTGGATCTTGTCATCTTACCCATTTGGCATCCTCGGCACATAGAATTCTCAGGTTTTTCAAGACTCGGTAGACCTCTTACTCTATGCATCTTACTTATTTTGATCAGATTATCAAAATTAACATGACAAAACCTTTTATGCCATAACCAGGTGTTATCAATCTTTACATGCAAACACTTGTTGTGAGTAGAGTCAAGGTGAAATGTATTACCTTTTGTTTGTGTCCCGGTAGCAGCTAACTTTCCATTCTTGTCATGAACTTTGACAATTCCTTTCTGGAATTCTATTCGGTAACCTATGTTGTTTAGCTGTGCTACACTCAACAAACTGTATTTCAAACCTTCAACCCAATAAACATCATTGCATCTTACTTTATCAAGAAGTGTTATGGATCCTTTACCTCTTACCGAACATGGTGCATCATTACCAAATCTAACATAGCCTCCATCATAATCTTCTAACATAACAAACTTGTGTTTATCTCATGTCATATGATGTGAGCATCCACTATCTATAATCCAAGAATCATTAGTGTTTATGTGAGATATTAGGGCTTTTTCTTCATACCTTTCTTCATCTGATCCATCCTTGATAGCCACATAAACAACTTCCTCTGTATCAGTCTCATCTGATTTATCATCTTTAGATTCCTCGTCAGCAATTAAACATGTCTTTCTATCTCTTCTTCTGAAGTCTCGGTGTCCTCTGTAATGATTGTCTTTCTATCTATAATCTCGGTAATCTCTCTTTTCAATGAAATCTTTGTCAGGACAGTTAGAAGCCATATGTCTAATCTTATCACAATTGAAACATTTCAAAGGTAGTTTTCCTTTATACTTACCTTTGCCTCTCGGTAACCTTTTGGCCAATAGTTCTTCAAACTCTTCTTGCTTTCTGATTTCTTCATACAGTTTATGTACCTTCTCCATGTTCTTCCGAAATCTTTCACTCGCTCCACTGTGATCTCCTTCAGAGTACTTATACTTTCTTTCATTGTAATCATTAGATTCATTCAGATGAAAAGAACTAAATGCAGATTCAACTTTATTTATTGATGACCCACTATTATCAAAATTACTTAACTCAAATGCATGTAGCTTACCAATAGTAGCATCCAAGGAAACTGGCATATTAGGTACAGACCTCAATTCATTGATTGTAGAGACTCGGATTGAATAGGTAGGTAGAAGGGTTCTTAACAACTTACTTGTCACATCCTTTTCTTCAATAGTTCCTCCTGCTCCCTTGATTTGATTTACAATCTCCTTTAGTCTTGTACTGTACTGGGTTATGTTCTCACCTTCATTCATCCTCATAGATTCAAGTTGTCCTCTTAGACTATCAAATTTTTCTCTTTGAACATGTTCATCTCCTCCATATACAGATATGAGCTTAGTCCACATTGTCTTTGCATCATTGCAGCCTTCTAGATCATTAAACTCAGAATTGGTCAATGCAGATGTTATTTCAATCATTGCTTGAATGTGTTCTTGCTTCGCTTTTATCTCTTCCATAGTCAATGGATAGGTGCTCGGTGCAACAAAATCATTCTCCAGATAGTATATAGCATATTCTCCAACTCCTGGTAGATGTAGCTTCATCCTTTTCTGCCATGTAGAGAAACTTGACTTGTTCAGCTTAGGTGTATCCCTCTTATACATCTTTGGATCTTTAACTCAAGTGCCTTTAAACTCAAAAGCATATGAACAATATAAACCTCATAACACCAGATTTAATGTGGAAACCCAAATAGGGAAAAACCACTATGGGATTTCAGACCCACTAAGAAATATACTCTTCTAGAGTATGCTTGGTTAAAAGCCAATCCTGTTAAAGATTACAAAACACATTGCTAGATGTGACCCGGTTAAGGGATTTCCCTCAGATCTGTTAGGATCTTCACTTTGTTAGAAGTGACCTTGTCAAAGGATTTCAAACACTCATTTAGAATGTCACCTTGTTAGAGGATTTACATATAAGACTATTAAGTCCACTCGGTTAAGACATTTCCTGTTACTTTCACAAAATAACAGTAATACAATCTATCTGCAACTTCACATCTAAAATGCTAAAGCAGATTCTTATTTGTTCAATACAATCTAGACATAGAACTAATCTTGTCTATCTATTGGGCATCAATACTTTGTTATTCTAATAGGTCTTCAAGCTTCTGTGCTCGGTGATTACTATGTAGCATCCCTATGCATACACTTGCCCGCATACATTGTTTATCAACAGTTCCTTATTTATAAACAATCTTCTAACCGCTTAATCTCCTTGATCACATTTCCCATGATAAATCATAGCCATCAGATCTTCAATCTTGTCCAGGTTCATTGTATCTTACGATTCAAAAAATGTTTTACCCTGCCTCGGAACTTGCACATTCACCTTGGAACTTGTGTTAGGGTAATGTGGTTCAATCTAAGTTGTAGATCTTCTTGCTGACTTTCCATTGCCTTAGATTTGTTAACAAACTTCTTCCATGACTTACCAATCATTGATCCGCTCCAGCTCATCAACATCTTTCATTAAATATCACATGTAAACATTTAATGCATTATATTATAGCTCGGTTACAACTCAGTGAATACTAAACTTTACTCGGTAGACATTTTGTCTTCATTAACCGACTACGATAACCTTAGGGTTTACCGACTAGGTTCTTTGCTTGATAACATAGTATAGTATTACCCTTTACATTTTACAACATATGTATGATGTTAGAATGATCTAAAACATCAAGATCTCATCATTGTCTGACTTGGTAGAGTTGCCCATTGAATAACTTATCCCTTTATTCATCATATTCTTTCCTGTGTCTTTACCAACTTCTTTATAATCTTCATATCATATTTCTTAAGATATGGCAACATCATACTGAATTAGAAAATCAATTTCTTGACATCAATGACAAAATAATAATATCAAGACAGTAAAACATCTTTAATCAGTTATGTCCATAATCATCAACAACCTTCTCAATATCCTTGTTATATTGCCAACATTTACCATGATCCAAGATTCAAAACTCGATAGAGGTCAGATATCCAAAACATATCAAAACTACCATGAGATGTATGCTCTACTCACAACCCAGCCTACTACCCGATATACCACATATGCTACTGTGGAGAGATTTATAGACATATACCTTATCTAAATACTCGCCTATTACAGAGACTAATTACATTATCACTATATAATCTTTCTTTATAACAAGAAATTAGATAGAAATTAGCTAAGGAAGGCAAAAAGAGAAAAACCCTTGTATAGGAATCATCCTTAGCCTATTGCCCACATTGGTCCTATCACCCTCCAAATCAATGTTGTTGTTTCTCATGGAGAACTCATCATCATCATCTCTTAGTCCCATTAGCATTTTGTGTTATCGAACCCAGGGCAGATTAACATCAATTGTATCCCCCATTGGGGGAGTGAGAGTACCATCTTCATAACATCCAAATATCTACATATGCCTAGTATTCTCACCTCCCCGCGTGCATAATCCCAGACAAATAGAATTGGCATTCTCATCACAAGAAATCACATTTCACCTCTTTGTGCCATAGTAAGGAGCCAAAGTAGTTGTGAGATTTCGGTCAATCTCACGAATGGCATTTTTTATGTCTCCCAAAAACTCATGTTTAAACACCCAATCACATAGCTCCTGTGCCACTACCTTGGGTTCTTCCATAGTCAAAACCATTGCCAGAAAATGAGCCAGGATGTTAGTATTTACATTATATCTGTGATCCGCAATCAGGAATTGAATCCCCAAGATATCTTTAATGGTATGCATTAATAGGGGATGCGAGACTCTAGTCACCTCTTTTAGCCTTTTGTTCGTTATTGGACCTAGAAAGGCCATTTTCCTTTTCGCGGCTACCAACCTGATATTTGAATCCATTGAAAACCCTTTCTCTGTTAGACTACAAAAAAGGAGAAATGAAACGATATGAAATCAAAATTGTTTCAATATCAATTACATAAGGAAAGGTTAAGTCTTCTCAAGCACATTTCCCCATAGAAATAAATGCTAAATCTGAAGCCCATCAAAACATTTACTAGACAATCTCGTCCAATAGCTTCTTGCGTGTGACCAGGTAATATCATTCAATGAAGAGGTGGTGGCAACAGAGTACGTCTGTTGGTAATGCTTCCAGCCAGCTCATAACCCAAAGACACCATAAAGATAATGATTCTAGTCCCTCCAATCCAGCTAGCTCATCATCATCGATTCTAGTGATAATGTCACATCATCACAATGGGAATAAGAATTAATGATTGCCAAAAATCTCACGTCATAGCTGAGTCGACAAGCCACCTCAGCCCAAGTCAGTCCCATCCGCTACATGGGATAATTTGAATTTGAATTTCATTTTCCAGCCACCATCAAGGAGAAATGAAAAAGCCTACACATAAGATTAGGTCATAGTAAACCTACATGTAAAAATCCATATTAAGAGGGTCAAACATTCATATAACTATGAACAAGTTTTCTTATTTATAAAGCTTCAATAAATTCAAGTCGGATTCCATCTGCCGCCTTGTTTGCCTTCTCATCTACCAATTGATTTCCTTCTCTATAAATATGAATAAAAAATGACTGCTTCGAATGACTTGATAATATTCAAAGCTTTTTTTAGTAGAGCATTTAGTTTCCAATTTCGAGTTGCCTCTTTCTTTAGAGCATTGGAACTATTGTCGAATCTCCTTGAAATTTTAGTTTATGAATCCCTAGCATTTTTCATTTGAGGAGACCAATCACTAATGCTTGAAATTATGCTTGATTATATTGGTTCCACACTCCAGGGGTTCAACTATCTTTGCTATGTTATTTGTTGGAAATTTGGAGGAATTGATTATGTGTTGCATTGATGTTCTGTCATTGATGGCAACACCGGTTGTTTTGGTTGTTTACCAATTTTCGATTGGTTCTGGTAGAGTGGTTGGATTATGATATTGATCTAATATGCTTTGGTTTATGGAAATGGTTTGGATCTGTCATTCATTTAGATGTGTATCATGATTAGTTGGTTCAGGATTTGATGACTTAGGAGCTATCATTTGTTCTAGTAAGCCTTTTGGTCACCGGCAAGGTTTTTACCATCAGAGCTTTGTTGAAGATCTTTTGATGCACACAATAGGTGGTGTTGGTGCGACTTCTAGATGGCTTTCGGGATGTTGTTGGTTAACTTGTTCATTTTCGTGTTCATGTTGATCGATGGTGTTGGATTTTCTTTATGGCAACCTATTTTGGGTCCGGTGTTATCTAGGTTATGGACCGGTTTATGTAACGTGTTGGAGGATGCTCCTGATGCATTACTGACGAGATTTAATAAGTGGTTTACATTTTTTTTTACCTAAGATGACCTGGTTTATTATTGGATTACGGGTTTATGTTATGAACTTATTGTATTATCTTTTAGGTGGCCGATCTAATTGTTTAGGTCCCGAGTTGGTATAAATATGATGTAAGATCTCTTTGTAGATCATGGGCATATAGGTCAAGGTTATAGGACTATCTGTGTGCGAATAATGTTGTAATCATATGCAGAGATTTTGGTCAATCATAGGTGATCGAATTGGGTTGGTAAGAGATGTTTAAGGCCTCTGGTACTGAGCTTAACCGGAACTGTTCTTAGGCATAGGAGATGCTATCTTTGCAGTTCACTCTTCTTTCTGGATTGTAGTCTGGATTTATTTTGTAGTTAGTGAGGCTCCTTTTTGTGATGATCAATGCGCTCTAGGTTGTTGGCCTTCTTGCATGTGCAGGCCCCTCATTATTGTAATCACATACTTACTGCAGAAGTATTATCTGACTATGGGTAGGCTTCCCACCGTGGTTTTTCCCTTTACTGGGTTTTCCACGTACAAATCTTGGTGTCATGTGTTATGGATGGATGGTAACTGTTCTATGATTTATGTTTATGTTTAATTTCTATATCATTTATTCCAATATTTGGTATATGCATTCTGGTATTGAGTTTATGTGTCTGGTAATAAGGTTTTGAATGTTTAAAGTTTTATAATCTGGTGACAACTGATTCACCCCCACCTCTCAATTGTTCTCTAGTTATCTAAGTTGTCTAATAATTGGTATCAAAGCTTGGTCCTCTAGAAGAGTATATTTCTTAGTGGGTCTGAAATCCTGCAGTGGTTTTTCCCTATTTGGGTTTCCACGTTAAATCTGGTGTTATATGTGTTGTGATGTTATATGTTCATGAGTTTAAATGTTTTAAAGTTTTCTGTAATATATGCTACTGAGGTTGAATATGTTGAATATATTCAAGATTAAGTTTGTATGATTCACCCCCCCCCTCTCATCTTATTATCTATTGACTTAGAGCTTTACAATTGGCATCTGTACTTAACAATTGGTATCAGAGCTTTGGACTCTGGAAGTAAATTTTAAAGGAACTTGAGGCAAAGATCCAAAGATGTATAAAAGGGATGCACCAAAGCTGAACAAGTTAAGTTTCTCCACATGGCAGAAAAGGATGAAGTTGCACTTTTCAGGAATTGGAGAATATGCAACATATTATTTGGAGAATGATTACATTGCACTAAGAACCTACCCTATGAAAATGGAGGAGATAAAAGCAAAGAAAGAACATACTCAAGCTATGATTGAAATAACATCAACATTGACCGACTCAGAGTTTAATGATCTAGAAGGTTGTAATGATGCAAAGGCAATGTGGTCTAAGCTTATATCTGTGTATGGTGGTGATGAACATGTTCAAAGAGAAAAGGTAGATCGTCTAAGAGGACAACTTGAATCCATGAGAATGAATGAAGGAGAAAACATAACACAATATAGTACAAGGTTAAAAGAGATTGTCAATCAAATTAAAGGAGCAGGTGGAACTATTGAAGAAAAGGATGTAACAAGTAAGTTATTGAGAACCTTTCTACCAACTTATGCTATTCGAGTCTCTGCAATCAATGAATTAAGGTCTGTACCAAACATTCCAGTCTCTTTGGATGCTACTATCAGTAAGCTACATGCATTTGAGTTAAGTAATTTTGATAACAGTGGGTCTTTAGTAATTAAAGTTGAATCTGCATTCAGTTCTTTTCATCTTGGTGGATCTGATGATTATAATGATAGAATGAATAAGTATTCTGAAGGAAATCATAGTGGAGCAAGTGAAAGATTTCATAAAAACATGGAAGAAGTACACAAACTATATGAGGAAATTAGAAAGCAAGAAGAGTTTGAAGCACTATTGGCTAGGAGGTTACCAAGAGGCAAAGGTAAGTATAAAGGAAAGCTACCTTTGAAATGTTTCAATTGTGATAAAATAGGACATATGGCTTCTAACTGTCCTGACAGAGAATCTAGTGAAAAAAGAGAATATCGATAAGACATATAGAAAGACAATCACTATAGAGGACACCGAGACTTCAGAAGGAGAGATAGAAAGACATTCTTAGTAGCTGATGAGGAATCCAATGATGATAAATCTGATGAAACTGAAACATAGGAAGTTGTTTATGTGGCTATTAAAGATGGATCAGATAAAGAAAGGTATGAAGAAAAAGCCCTAGTATCTCACATAAATAATAATGATTCTTGGATCATAGACAGTGGATGCTCTCATCACATGACAGGTGATAAACACAAGTTTGTTAAACTAGAAGATTATGATGGAGGTTATGTAAGATTTGGTAATGATGCCCCATATCTGGTGAAAGGTAAAGGTTCTATCACACTTCTTGACAATGCTAAATGAAATGATGTATACTGGGTTGAAGGTTTGAAATACAATTTGTTGAGTGTAGCATAGGTAAACAATACAGGATACCGAATAGAATTTCAAAAGGGAATTGTCAAAGTTCATGACAAACATTGAAAACTAGCTGCTGCCAGGACTCAAACAAGAGGTAATACATTTCATCTTGACTCAACTCGGAACAAATGTCTATATGCTAAAATAGAAGAAACCTGGTTATGGCATAAAAGGTTTTGTCATGTAAATTTTGATAATCTGATCAAAATAAGTAAGAAGCATCGTGTAAGAGGTCTACCGAGCTTGGAAAAACTTGAGAATGCTATGTGTCGAGGATGCCAGATAGGTAAGTTGACAAGATCAAGCTTTACAAGTAAGTCCTACACCTCTAAATAAATTTTAGATCTTGTACACACTGATCTTTGTGGTCCCATGAAAGTTCGAAGTTATTATGGTGATAAATATTTCATATTATTTGTGGATGATTACTCAAGGATGATGTCAGTAATGTTTTTAAAAGAAAAATCAGAAGCTTTTCAAATGTTTAAATGGTACAAGGCAAGAGTTGAAAATGAAACAGGAAGACAACTGAAATGTCTTAGATCAAATAGAGGAGGAGAGTTCACTTCTGACGAATTTAATTTATACCGCAATGATCATGGTATAAAAAGGCAAGTATCTGCACCGAGAACTCCACAACAAAATGGGATAGCTGAGAGAAGAAATAGATCTATAGTAGATTGTGCTAGAACCCTGATGATTGAAAATAAGGTACCCCAAACATTCTGGAGAGAAGCAATAAGCACTATAGTCTACACCCTGAACCGAGTACAACTGAAGAAAGGAACTATGAAGACACCATATGAAATCTGGTATGACAAGAAACCTAATGTAAGTTACTTTAAAATCTTTGGAAGTAGATGCTATGTTCACAAAGATGACAGAAATGGGAAATTTGATCAGAAAAGCAAGGAAGGAACATTCCTTGGTTACTCTTCTAGAAGTAAAGCATTTAAATGTCTGATCAAATCATCTAACAAAATAGTGGAAAGTGCAAATGTGAAAATTGATGAATTTGCAGAAAGAAATGATGAAGGAAATTCCAAAGAACTAGAGAATTATGAAGAATTTGTGTATGTTCAACCAAGAAGTCCTACCGAGAAAGCTGCTGAAGAACCTGAAGATTGTATTCAGTTACTGAGTGATGAAGAAGATCATACAAAGCCTATCGAGCCTATATTAGCCAAATATGTCAGAAGAAATCATGCATCAAGTCAAATTATAGGAGATAAGGATGATCCAGTAATGACAAGGAACAAACTGAGAGAGAACACATGTCTAATATTTGAATTTGAACTGAGAATAGTAAAAGAGGCATTTAACAATGAAGATTGGGTAAATGCTATGACAGAAGAGATTGATCAAATCAAGAAGAATGAAACATGGACATTGGTTCCAAGACCAAAGGACAAAAATATAATTGGTACAAAATGATTTTCAAAAACAAGCTAAATGAAAAAGGTGAGGTCATTCAAAACAAAGCAAGACTAGTTTGCAAAGGTTATGCTCAAGAAGAAGGAATAGATTATGGTGAGACTTTTGCACCCGTGGCTAGACTTGAGGGAGTGAGAACATTGTTGGCATATGCTGCTTTCAAAAATTTCAAAGTATATCAGATGGATGTTAAATCTGCATTTTTGAATGGTCTATTAGAAGAAGAAGTTTACATAGAACAACCTAAAGGATTTGTTGAAGACAAGAATAAAGATCAGGTATGTAAATTGAACAAAGCTTTATATGGTCTAAAGCAAGCACCTAGAGCATGGTATGAAAGACTACACTCTTACTTAATCAAGATTGGTTTTATAAGGACAAGTGAAAACAACAACATGTATATGAAGAATGATAAGAACAATGGTATACTGCTTTCAGCCATATTTGTTGATGATATTATTTTTTGTGGAAATGATTCTCAATGCAAGAACTTTGGAAATGAAATGTGCAAAGAATTTGAGATGTCATTAATTGGTGAGATAAAGTATTTCATAGGTTTACAAATACTGCAAATGAAAAATGAGATTTTCATTACTCAAACCAAGTATATAAAGGAAATCCTGAAGAAATTTGGAATGGAGGATTCTAAACCGGTAAGTACTCCTATGACTACCAACTGTAAACTGTCAAAGAATGATGAATCTACATTTGTTGATGAGACACTTTACCGATCTATGATTGGAAAGTTGCAATATGTTGTTCATAGCAAACCGGATATAGCACATGCAGTAGGTATAGTTGCAAGATTTTCTGCAGATCCCAAAGAAACCCATATGATAGCAATCAAGAGAATTTTCAAATACTTGAGAGGCACTGAAGATTATGGATTAGTATATGAAAAGAGGAATGATTTTGATTTAAAAGTTTATACTGATGCTAATTGGGCAGGGAACATTGATGACTGGAAAAGCACAAGTGGTGGAGCTTTCTTCTTAGGAAACAGACTAGTAAGTTGGCTTAGCAAGAAACAAGGATGCATTTCACAGTCAACAGCTGAAGCTGAATATGTCGTTGCAGCATTGAATTGTACCAACATAGCATGGATCAAACAACTGTTGGAAGGTATAAATGAAAAGGTTACCGAGCCAGTAACTATATTTTGTGATAACACTAGTGCCATTAACATTTCAAAGAATCCGATAATGCACTCTAAGACAAAGCATATCTCTATAAAGTATCATTATCTCAGAGAAGAAGTTCAAGTGAAGAATGTTGTGCTGGAATATATCAGTTCAAAGGAGCAAATTGCAGACATCTTCACCAAGCCACTACCAAAAGACACTTTTGAGTATCTCATAAGCAAGTTAGGGGTCCTACCCCTATCTTATACTCATTGACAGAGTTCGGTGAAAGCATCAATTAACTGATTTCATAGAATATTATTTGTGGATTGATGCTGATTTACGCACTTTAGGAGATTTTCTAAAGGTGTGTAGGGAATTATGAATAGAGACAAGTTTCTCTAACCGAGTCCGAGATGATACATGTGTAACACAGTGAGGCAATCACTTCACAGGTGAAGGAACCCTGAATTAGTTTTCATTTTGGCATTGTTGTCAAAGGGGGAGAAGATAATAGAAGACTAATGACTGGGGGAGAAGACTTCAGAGAAGACTTCAGACACAACTGAAGAAGTTGATACAGCAATCTGAATCCAAATCAATTAAATCAAATCAAGATGGTTTTGCCATCAATGCCAAAGGGGGAGATTATTGGTATTTCAGTAGAAAGAAAGATTATTAGCATTTCAATAAGGATATTGAGAAGGTTGTTGAAGATTATTGATATAACTGAAGAAGGGTGATTACTATCTTAATAATATTATTTTGTCATTGATGTCAAGAAATTGATTTTCTGATTTAGTATGATGTTGTCATATCTTAAGAAGTATGTTTTGATGAAAATTAAGAAGTCGGTAAAGTGACACAGAAAGAATGTGATAATAAAGGGGAGAAATGAGTTATTCAATGGGCAACTATTACCAAGTTAGACAATGATGAGATCATGTTGTTTTGATTGTTTTGATATCCTAAATATGATGTTTAATACTGTACTATGTCACCGAGCAAATAACCTAGTTGGTAAACCCTAAGGAACCTAGTCGGTAAACCCTAAGGTTATTGATATCAGTTAAAGAAGGCAGAATGTATACTAAGTGAAGTTCAGTGTTAACCGAGTAACAACCGAGTTATAAAAGATTGCATTGGATGAATACAAGCATTATTTAATGAAGAACAATGATGAGCTGGAGTTGATTAAATGATTGGTATGTCGTGCATGAAGTTTGTTAAGGATCTATGGCAACGGAAGATCGGCAGGAAGATCTATAGCTCAGATTGAACCGCAATAACCTTGTGCAAGTTCCAAGAAAGGAATACAAGTCCCGAGGCAAGGTAAAACATTTTTAGATTGAAGGATGCATTGAACCTGGTCAAGTTTGAAGATCTAATGGCTAAGATTGATCATGGGAAATGTGATCAAGGAGATTAAGCGGTTAGAATTGTTTATAAATAAGGAATTGTTGATGAACAATGTATGCGGGCAAATGTAAGTACATTGATGCTACAGTAATGTTTACTGAGCACAAAAGCTTGGAGATCTGATTGAAGAACAGATTGAGGAGCCCAACAAGCCCTACAAGGGACAAGATAAGTCTTATGACAAGATTGTTTTGAGCAAAGAGGATCTACTTTAGCATTTCAGATGTGAAGTTGCAGATATATTTTATTACCGTTGTTTATGTTGTAAGTGACAGAAAATATCTTAACCGAGTGGACTTAACAGTCTTATTTGTAAATCCTCTAGCAAGGTAACATTTTAAATGAGTGTTTGAAATCCTTTGACGAGGTCACTTCTAACAAAGTGCAAGATCCTAATAGATCTGAGGGAAATCCCTTAACCAAGCCACATCTAGCAATGTGTTTGTAATCTTTAACAGGATTTTCTTTTAACCAAGCATACTCTAGAAGAGTATATTTCTTAGTGGGTCTGAAATCTCACAGTGGTTTTTCCCTATTTGGGTTTCCACGTTAAATCTGGTGTTATATGTGTTGTGATGTTATATGTTCATGAGTTTAAATGTTTTACAGTTTTCTGTAGTATATGCTACCGAGGTTGAATTTGTTGAATATATTGAAGATTAAGTTTGTATGATTCACCCCCCCCTCTCATCTTATTATCTATTGACTTAGAGCTTTACAATTGGAATCTATACTTAGCACAAATAACAGTAGCAATTATATGTGGAAACCCTCGGTTAGAGGGAGAAAACCATGGTGGGGATAACCCACAATCTCTTTTACTGCAGTGAAAAAGAGTGCCCTGTTAAGAGATTACAACCAGTTCTTTCTGAGAACATCACCCTATTAGGAGTGATTGGTATCTAGTTAAGAATACCTTAGAACCTGTTAAAGTTCACCTTGCTAGAGGATTTTACAACTTCATATTAGAAGTGACTCTGTTAAGAGATTTTACATGAAGAACCCATTAAAGTTCACCCTGTTAAAGGATTTACAATTCTGCAATTGTTAGAAGGCAACAAAGATGATTGATTTGTCTGATGACACTACCTCTATCTAATGCACTCTATTTTGCTCCCCCTATTAACATATACACATATCTTTTTCTCATTGATAACAACACAATCAGAATGAATGATGTGAATATATTAGCCTTTAGATTTGGTGCCAACTTTCCCTCCAAAAATCAAATTCAAAAATTTGTTATTGTGCCTCAAATTGCTCTCCAAAAAACATTCTGAGAATATCAGTCAAGACAACAGTTCATGCCGAAAAGCTCATCGGTTGAAAAGAGAAGATTTTTGGTTCAACCAGATGTTATCTAGATGTTTCTAAGTTTGTCGGTTGAGACTATTGTATTGTCGATTGTCGCCTATGTACCGGTCCAATTCTGCCTAACCTGTTACCTCCTGTATACAGGTCTACTCACTGCTTAGCCGATTAACCCCTATATACCGGTCTATGTACTACTTAGAAAATTAACCCCTGTATACCAGTCTACTCACTTCTTAGCTAATTAACCCTTGTATACCTGTCTACTCACTATCGATAGGAATAAGGACTACTGTTCTTCACCGATTTCTCTTTACTCCTTTACCGATGGACTATAGAGACTTAGAATCTGATGTTGCCAACAATGACAACCATTTCACCAGTCATACAAAATGCATCATAATGCCAACAAACTCCCCCTTTGGCATTGGTGGCAAACACTACAGAAAAGGTTCAATGACTTTGCTACAAAATAGTCATGTATGTGTTGTTTCTGACCCCTGTTTCATCTACCTCAGTCTATATACAAACTCCCCCTTTTGACATCAATGGAAAAGGATATACAAAAGAATTCATGAGAATAAAGCAAAAATGTCTTTGAAATTTTTTTTATCAGCTTGCAAAGTAGATTCCCATGAAGGCTTCACCTGTTTAATGGTGTTGAATTGTCCATGCAGAATTGTGACAAAATCCTCCATACCATCTAATGTCTTACAGTTAGGCGCACTTATGAGGCTTTCTGCTTCTTTGACATTCCTTTGCATGAAATCAATGATCGGTGCAAGGTAGCACTGTAGCTCTAACATATTAAGAGCTCATTTATCCTCTTCCTCTTTTAACTTTTTGAATTCATGAGTTAACTGTTTGACCTTTCTACTAAAGATCGCTGTAGAGCTTGTAACAGGATCAAAAGAACCTATCAGATCTTGGATTTCCCTTTGAGTCTGAGCTCTTTTATCTTCAAGATCTTTGATTAAATTAGTGAAGCTTGATGATTTAACCAATAACTTGCCAACTTCCTATAGTATAGATTTTACCTCTTCAATGCTTGTGAAGAGAGCAACTTTGCCAACTAATATTTGTTCCATTAGTTTTTTACCTCTCCTTGTTTCATACTGTCTACCTGCAACCTTCTCCAGATCGATTGCCTCTAAACCGATTGCTTTGACAAGAGTGCCCAACTGATCAATGATGGGTGCAGTGTCATCAATTGCAATGTCAGGAATGAGATCAGACAAAATTGTCTTGGCAGAATTAAGAATTCTTTCCTTCTTTTTCTTTGCTCTAAGTTTTGCCTTTTCAGATTGAACTCACAATTTTTCAGAAACTTTCATTAATTGTTTAGGAGTCATCTTCTTTATGTTGATTGTAGAGCCTTCCTCTTCTTCCTCCTCTCCCTTTTCTTCAGCCTCAACCTCAAAGCTAGCTGTGGTGGTGAGTTTTAGCTTTCTTCTTTTCACTCTCCTTTTCTAAATCTAACTTCCTCTTTATCGAAGGAGTGTCCACCGTTGTTTTCTTACCATCTTTAGGTTGACCAGATGAAGAATCCTCTTTCTTCTTGTGTTGTTCTAATTTCTTGGTCTCCTTTGTTTCCTTCATCTCTTCTTCCTTCTTTTTTTCTTCCTTCTATTTTTCTTCCTTCTCCTCGGTTTCCTTCTTCTCTGATTCTTCAACAGGTGGTATTGATGAATTTATCACCTTTGGATTTCCTATCTCTACACCTTTTTCTGACAAAAGAGGTTCATTGTTAGTAGGATTTATTGTTACCAAATTTCTATAAGGTTTATCTTCATAAGGTATATCTTCAATTAAGACTTCATCTTCATCGGGATGCTTAGTTTTATCAGCTCCCTTTACCGGTGTAACATGAATATCAAAAGTTTCAACAGTTAATTTGTGTTTGATCAGTTTCTCAACATCCTTTGTTAGATTAAGAATATCTGACACAACATTACCTATGATATCATCAACTGATAAAACACCATAGCCTTTAGTAGAGTCTTTGTCTTTACCTTTCCCTTTGTCAAGGGCAGCTGCACCTTGGTCCTGTTTAGTTCCCTTTGCTATTTCTTCTTCAACTTCCTTTTGTTGTCTCAAGATTGTTTTCCATAAGGCAACACCCTCATCATTCACACCTTAGACATCTCCTATGGCCACTCTCCCTATCCTATTCCTTATTTTGAAGCATTGAACACATGCTTATGCCACTATTGAAGCTTGATTGAAATATAAATCATGTTGCACTTCCATAAGTGCTTTTATCATGTGCTCTTTCTCAATTTCTAGGGTTGTTTTCCATCTCCCTTCAGTTTGATTTTGCAAGTCTGATGAAATTATTCCATATAGTTCACTGGGAGTTCTACAGAACTTATGCAAGTTCTAGATAAGTGCTTCTTCCATTTTTATTTTGTCCTCCTCGTTGTAGGGGATATTTTCTCCTGACACCAGATAGACCTCCATACACTTTGATCCCATGGACCAATTCATCAACAGTTGGAACTACATTTCTACCACTTCTTCTAACTTCTTTTATTTCCACATCAGATTGGGTGTCAATGTTATCACCCTCCTTTTCATCCTTCTTGGGCTTCCTTTTAGCCTTTGTGTCAGCTGTCCCTTCACTCTTTTGCTTTCTTACATATGTCACTCCTACCAGTCCACCTTTACTTGGGGAAGATGCGGGAGTATCTGAGTCCTTTTCTTTTGTGTATGTTGTTGGCTTGTTGGATGCAGTACCCTTAGGTTTTGCCTTTGACATTTTCTTCTTTTCTCCTATTTATTTACTTGTATTGGTGGAAGCAATAGCACCAGATGCTTCTCCTCCAGACTTTTTGTCTAGGGTATCAATCATTTTCCTTACTCTCTTTTGTATGATAGGCTCCTTAAGTTCCTTTTTTATTTTGGAACTTGCCTCCTCACAAGTTCCAAATCTCTTTACTTTTCTGTCTACCGGTTTAAACAGTAACATGCTTGCATATACTTTAATAATGTCTACCCCAACCTCATAACCCATAGCAGGTACTCGAAAGGTTCTAGGTTGAACCGCTTGAATAATGCAATAATCAGTGTCAACAAGAAAATAAATGTTGTCCATGTACTTTTGAACTATACCGGTTGGGATTCTCTCTCTTTTGTGCATTCTGGTTTGGAATTCTTTAAAATAACCCCACATTGTTTCTCCAAACTTATCACCTAAATCTCTAATCATTTCACCTATCTGAACCATGATAGGTTTATCTTCATACCACACTACATTTCCCTTACTAGGAAAGAAATTTAGCACATAGAAGAATATACATACCAGTAATGAACCATACTTGAATAATTGCTTCTTGTCCTTCTTAATTGACTCCATGTTCACTAGAAATTGACTTATGATCATCTCACAAACATCATATGTTGAATCATCCTTGATGATTTGATAGTTTGCATGGATAGCATCGCTCGACACACTGTTCATGCGACTTGATTGATAGACCCTATAACCCAGCACTGCATAAGCAAACCTCACTTCTGCATCCTCAATGTGAGCAATTGTCATTTCTCTCATGTCACATTGGGATTGAGTCAACCAAGTGACTTTAGTGGATGATATTGTTCTTAGGGTTAGTGCTTCAACGATTGCGCTAAACATTGTTACTCTTTGAATCACATCCTTTATGATCTTGATTGGTGCTTCAACTTCCAGCCATAGAAATTGATCATGCACTCTACTTAACACATACCTAACCCAATCG
The DNA here is from genome assembly GCF_030272615.1 of Cryptomeria japonica. NCBI lineage: Eukaryota > Viridiplantae > Streptophyta > Pinopsida > Cupressales > Cupressaceae > Cryptomeria > Cryptomeria japonica. The sequence goes on from NC_081409.1 coordinate 352,758,373, forward strand.
ACATGAAATTGATCGAGAAAATCAACAGCATTCGACAAACCCTTATTCTTCAAATACAAATGTTTTGCATTCACAAATCATGATCACAGAACCCTTTGAATTCATTTCGAATGAATCTATCTCCAAGTTCTTCAAGCTTGCAATGGATGAAGGAGCAAATTTTTTCAACCAGTAACACATCGGAGGGCACAAATGATAGGGCACCGGTCATGTCGATCTCTCCAGTCTTCATAGGATGCAACTTGAACTCGGGTTGTGGTTCTTTAATTGCTTCAACTAACACAGGAGTCAACATAGAAGCTACCATGATGAACTTCAAACAAATTTTTCAAAAGAAGGGTTTGAATACATTCTCCTCTAGGGCTTCCGATCACCACTATCACATTACTTGATCACTTCGCACAAATAGCGCTAACAAGATTTTGATCACCTTAGGTCGCACAAGAGCTCAAAAATGTTCACAAGAAAGCAAGGTAAATGACATGTATTGTCATTTCTTTATTTATCCGTTAAGGTTTATTGGTGCTTCAATACAACGGCTAGTTTGAACAATTTTGACCATTTACAACTTAAGGTACATTGATTTACTTCTTACCAGTTCCTTGTTACCGATACTGGAACACAAACATTTACACTAACCCTCAAAACATTTACCAAATAAGAGCTTTAAACAAAATTTTATGCATCTAAACTATGCAAATAGACATAACCTCATATTGGTCGAGGGGATTCAATAATGATCTTACCATATGTGCTCCCCCTAAGCATCGATATGCCTAGTTTGAAGAGGAATTGTCATCACTGGTGGATGATGACTTAGTTTTAGAATGATTCTCTCCTTTGCTTTCTTCCTTCTTAATCCATGTCCTTTTCATTTCATTCCTCGCCTCTTCAATTGTCTTCTTTCCTTTCAAGTCATTTTGCCCTTTCTTTTTGCCAAACTAGTTCCTATCTTCAGACTGGTTATAGGATCGGTTCCTGCATTCTCTAGATAAGTGACCAATCTTATGGAAATTGAAACATTCCATACCAGTTGTCCTCCATGGTCCTACATTACTTCTTTGACCCATTCATATTCTATAATTTGTTGCACCATGACCAAAATTACCACAAGTGGAATAGGTGGCATTGAACTGATTACTCCTTTTATTAGGTCTAACCATTTTGAGTGGTGATCTTGATGCATTTGACTTGAACATGCATTCTTCAGTTATGTGTTCATATTTATTGCATGTAAAGCAATATCCATTAAAGCTTCTTCTATTAGACATGCTACTAGATTGAGATCTACACTTATAAGTAGTATGACCATACTTGTGACAATTATAGCAATAACCATCAAAGGTGAAAGACTTCTTTTGACTGACTGGTTGATTTCTACAGACATCAAACTTATGACTCGGTTTACCACAATGATGAAAAGAAAATTTATAAAACTTCATACCTTTCATTCCTGAATCGTTCCTTTTATCATCTTCATCCTTTTAGATTTAGATGATTCTCCAGTTTCCATAGGACCTGTACCAGAGTAACCAAGACAGGTTGTCTCCTTTGTTCTCCTCTGAGCTTTTAATTATTCATCTATCTTCTCAGAGATTTCATTAAATTTCCTCAACTTTTCACTTCTCTCATTTGCAGCTTTCAACTCATTTTTGAGTTGTTCAATCTCTTTCATCATCTTCTCCTTTTCCTCTTCTTTGTCATGCAGATGCTCATGTGTGGCTTCATTCTCCTGAGTGAGAATTTGGATTTCTTCATCTTTTTCAATGATGATTGCATCATTTTCTCTTAGGGATTCTTCAGCAAGCCTTTTGGCTTTTTCAACTTTTGACAAAACTTCTTCTGCATCTCTTTTTCTTTCATCTACTATCCTATTGGCTTCTTATCCCATTCTTCTTACAATAGTTGTTAATTTCATCGGATGTGAATTCTCCACCCTGATCTGACCTTAAGCATTTAATCTTCAATCATGTCTTTGTCTCAACTTTAGCTTTAAAGATTTTAAACTTTTCAAATGCTTCAGACTTCTCCCTTAGAAAAGTAACCCACATCATTCTTGAATAGTCATGTTGAAGCTGAGTATGTTGATGATGAGTATCTTGATGTTGCTACTAACTGTACATAAGTTCTAAGGATGAAGAAAATGTTGAAGGATATAAAGGTGGATTGTAATGAACCGGTAGTTATTCACTGTGATAACTCTATTGTTATTGATATATCAAAGAATCCGGTATTTCATTCTAAGACAAAGCACATATCTATCAAGTATAACTTTCTAAAGGAGAAGGCGGAAGCAAGTGAAGTCAGACTGGTTTATGTGAATACTAAAGAGCAGATTACATACATCTTCACTAAACCTTTGCCTGAAGAATCATTTGAGTACTTCAAAGATAGATTGGGGGTTTCTGCCCCTTTGGTAGAGACTTGAGTGATATTGACTGGCATCAGTCTGGTATGCATTTACAGATATACTATTCATTTCAGATTGATGTGGTGGTGCTAATACTCAGGGGGAGTAGTCAATTGTAAGAATCAAAGGATTTATAATTTTTCTTTGATGTTTATGTCAGATTTTTGGCATTGATGTCAAAGGGGGAGAGATATATGTGAAAAATAGAGCTTAATAGAATATCAATCAAAGGGAGAGAGATCAAAGCTTAACAAAGATATATTCATTAGGGGAGTTTGGTTCAGAGCTTCATTGCTATATCATTTTGTGGGATATTGTTGGCTGTCTTAAATAGGGGGAGACTTGTTTGGTATTTTTTTTGGCACTTGGATGTTTTTCACATCTATTATTGCCATCAATGCCAAAGGGGGAGATTGTTGGCAATTTGGAGGAATTTATTATGTGTTGCATTGATGTTTTGTCATTGATGGCAACATCGGTTGTTTTGGTTGTTTATCTGTTTCCGGTTTGTTCCAGTAGAGTGGTTGGATTATGGTATTGATCCGGTATGCTCCGACATGCTTTGGTTTGTGAAATCAATTTCGATCTATCATTCATGCTATTTAGATGTGTATCATGATTAGTTGGTTAAGGATTTGATGACTCAGGAGCTATCATTTGTTCTAGTAAGCCTTTTGGTCACTGGTAAGGGTTTTATTGGTAGAGCTTTGTTGAAGATCTTTTGATGCATGTGATAAGTGGTGTTGGTGTGGTTTCTAGATGGCTTTCGAGATGTTGTTGGTTATCTTGTTCATGTTCCTATTGATTGGTGGTGATGGATTTGTTTATGGTGGCCTATTTTGGGTCTAGCATTATCTAGGTTATGGACTGGTTTATGTAACGTGTTGGAGGATGTTCCTGATGTGTTACTGGTGGGATTTAATGATTGGTTTACATTATTTTTGGCCTAAGACAATTTGGTTGATCATTGGAATGCAGTTTTATGTTATGAACATATTGTATTATATTTTAGGTGGCCAACCTAATTGTTTAGGTCCCGCGTTGGTATAAATATGATGTAAATCTCTTTGTAGATCATGGGCATATAGGTTAAGGTTATAGGACTATTTGTGTGTGAATAATGTTGTAATCATATGGAGAGGTTTTGGTCGATCATAGGTGATCGAATTGGGTTGGTAAGAGAGGTTTAAGGCCTTCGGTATTGAGCTTAACCGGAACTGTTCTTAGGCATAGGAGATGTTATCTTTGCAATTCACTCTTCTTTCCAGATTGTAGTCTGGATTTATTTTGTAGTCAGTGAGGCTCCTTTTTGTGATGAGCAGTGCGCTCTAGGTTGTTGGCCTTCTTGCATGTGTAGGCCCCTCATTATTGTAATCACATACTTACCACAAAAGTATTACCTGACAGTGGGTAGGCTTCCCTCCGAGGTTTTTCCCTTTATCATGTTTTCCATGTACAAATCTTGGTGCGATGTGTTATGGATGGATGATAACTATGTTTTTATTTATGTTTATGTTTAATTACTATATCAGTTATTTCGGTATTTGGTTTATGCATTCCAATATTGAGTTTATGTGTTCTGGTAATAAGGTTTTGAATGTTTAAAGTTCTATAATCCGATGACAACTGATTCACCCCCCCTCTCAGTTGTTCTTTGATTATCTAAGTTGTCTAAGATTCCTACCATTCCATTTGAAAATGACACATCCTGCACCCAAAATTCCTAGGTTTCCTGTAAATGCTCCATCAAAATTTAACTTATACCATCCCTCTCATGGAGGTTCCCAAATGCAATTCAATCTGGCATGTTTACTTTCTCCCCCCCCCCCTTTCCAAAAAATTGGGGAATTTTAATTCCATTCCATCGACCTCTAGTAATTCCATCCCAATGTGTGAACGATGAGTGTTTATGAGATTGCTTCTCATTTCTTCTATTAACTACCTTCACAATGGCAGTTTTCATTTTATTAATTAATGACTCACTATTCATCTTGACCTCTTTGAAGATTCTCCTATTCCTTTCCTTCCATATCTACCATACCAAAATTGAAGGATTGGAAATCCACAACCCATTATACAAACCATTTCTATTCAACAATGGTCGGCTTTTTAAGAGGCTTAATATGTCTTGAGGTAATAAATGCCCCATCCTAGTTTAGCACACAAGCACTTCCAACATTTGAGGGAATAGGGACAATGTAGGATAATATGGTTAATGAATTCATCTTCCTGCTCACATAGAGAACATCTAGAAGGGCCTTTAAATCCAATTCTCCTAAACCACTCTATTGTGAGCACTCTCCCTTTTAGCATTTCCCAAGTAAAAATTCCAAATTTGGGAAGACATCCTTTATTCTAGCAACTCGAATTTGCCCCAGTCCATATAATTCTATCCCTTGAGTCCTTGAAGGACATTTGCCTTCCTTGTAGAATTTCTTTGAGCTATCTTATATCTTCTCTTGGGACTTGTAAATTTATAATGGATTTCCATTTTGAATTGCATGCCTTCCTTGCAACTATAAAACTTACAAAATCCTAAGCATAAGGACCCCAAGTCCTCTCACATATAGCTTTTAGTCTTTTTGTATTCATCATAGAACTAATAGTAGGATATCCCCCACAAGAGTCCTCCCAGAATAGAGCCTTTGAGTCATCCGTTACATCCCATTTCAGTCTCTTCATGATCAATTATTTAGAAGAGAGGATGAATTTCTATAGTTTGGACCCCCCTAGGAGGGTTGTTTGTTCTAAATATTAACTCTAGATATGCTCCTACAACATATTTTTCTTGTAATATTTTCACCCACTTGAGATGTGGCTGCTCATAAAGTTTCCACACCAGTTTTGCACCTAAAACTCAATTGTACCACACTTGTTTCCACAAACCAACCCCACCATACTTTTTCAATTTATAGATAGAGTCCCATGCAATTAGGGCCATTTTATCCTTCTCCTCCAGACCTTATGAAGCAATCACCGGTCCAGTGAGGAGGGACCTCAAAGAGATTAGTCTGGACTGGTTAGAAAGAGTAAACACAACGGAAACACACGAATATGATGGAGGCAATGCAAAACAGATAGTTTTATTACATGAAATTTGATTACATCCAACCAGTAGCAACCGGGTTACAACATAGTGGCACATAGGCTTGCTAGAATAGGTCACAACCAAGACCTTGAATAGAAAGATCTATCTTCTAGGCACAGTCTATCTAGCTGATACTCTGATTGATTCTAATTGATTGCATTATAAAGCATGATTATAAATATATATATCGATCCAAAGGATCCAGTTAGCCCAAAAGGGATCAAAACCCGAAGAACAAGACCTAACGTGCAAAATGAACAAGGTCGGCCTCTGCCAATACATTCCTCAAAGAATGAAACGTAGAAGGTCGGCCACATACTAAGAAACATCAAGATCAATTCTCAAGGCTCCGCAAGCTTCCGAATGGGTTCCGATAGATCACCAGAATAGGTCTTAGGCAACCGATAACAAAGGAATAATCGGTAACAAGAAACTACTGGTGGCGATATCTTGCCGAAAAGTGATCCAGATGAGATGTAGTTTGAAAGTTAGAAAGATGATCAAGTCTTCAAGTAGAATCTAACTCCACAGGATCCGGTGAGCCAAAATTGAGACACACAAAGAAAACTAAAACTGCAAACAAAACAGAAAGGAAAATGTTTTGTTTGATGCAAGATTGTTGTGAGTCGGGGATATTCCTGCATCAGACATTTGGGGTTAATGAAAAGTGAGCCTCTCACTTTGCTGGGGTCAGAGGGAAACCAAGTCGGTCTACATCTACCTAAGAAATCTGAGATGAATCTTCAACTGGTCTTCTCTTCCACTTCACAAGGTATTCTTTGTACTGACTAATCCGGGTACTACGCCCAATCCTACTATCCAAAATTTCTTCAATCTAATCCGGTTCCTTTCGGGGCAATTGTTTCTCAAGGTCTGCAACACTATCCTCGCTGAATTCTAGTTCATGGTACTCATGAAGATCTGCAATGTTGAATATAGGTGATATAATTAGATTGTCTGGTAGCTCCACTTCATATGCATTTCTAGAACTGAACTTTCTCAAAATCTTACAGGGTCAAATTTCTTCATCTGCAACTTGTTATAAGTTCCAACTGGGAATCTCTCTTTTCTCAATTATACCATCACTTCATCACCAGCTTCAAATTCCTTATGTCTCCTCTTCTCATTTGCCTTCTCTTTATATTTTTTGTTCATGACTTCCAAATGTTGTTTAACCTGAATATGTAATGCTGCCATGTGATCTGCAAAATCTTTTGCTTCTAAACTCTTCCGGTCTTCACTGCTAATGTCTCTCAATTCTGCTATTCCTCTATGATGCACTCCAGTAACAATCTCAAAAGGTTTTTTTTCGGTACTTCTATTCACTGAATTGTTATAGGCAAACTCTTCTTGTGCAAGGATCAAATCCCACCGGTTTTATCTCCCACTAAACATCTCAACAAGTTTCCCAAGATCTGGTTAACAAATTTTGTCTGTCCATCAGTCTGTGGATAAAAAGTATAACTGAACTTCAAATCTGTCTTCATCTTCTTCCAAAGTGTTCTCCAAAAATAGCCAACAAACTTAGTGTCTCTGTCTGAAACTATTCTCTTAGGTAATCCATGCAATCTCACCACTGCCTTGAAAAATAGGTCTGCTACATGTAATGCATCTGATGTCTTCTTACAAGGTATGAAATGAGCCATCTTTGAAAATCTATCCACTACCACAAATATAGAATCATTCCCTCTCGGTGTCTTAGGCAATCCAAGTACAAAATTTATGCTTATATCCTCCCAAGGTCTTACCGATACTGTCAAAGGTTTATACAATCCCACATTCTGACTACTACCTTTTTCAACTTGACAAACTCTACAACTCTGCACATATCTCTTAACATCCTTATGAATCTAGGGCCAAAAGTACTACTCACTCACCAATGCAACTATTTTGTCAATACCAAAATGTCCAGCTAAACCTCCACTATGCTTCTCTTTTATTAGGTTCTCTCTTATGGAACTCTTAGGTATGCACAACTGAACTCCCTTTAATAACATCTCATCCTAAATGAAATAATCGAACCATTTGCTCCTATCAACCATAATTGGTTCTCTACATGCTTTCCAAGGTTCTGCAAAATTTGGGTCTTCATCATACAAGGTCTTCAAATCTTCAAAACCTAATATCGTCACTCTCATTTCTATCTGCAAATTCCTTCTCCTACTCAATGCATCAACAACTTTGTTAGATTTCCCACTTGTATGCTTCAACACAAAGGTGTAACTCTGCAAGAATTCTACCCATCTCATATGTCTCTGATTCAACTTACTCTAACTGTTCAAATACTGCAAAGATTGATGATTTGTATACAACACAACTCCTTAGGCAACAAGTAGTGTCTCCATTTCTTCAAGGCTTGAACTATGGCATAAAATTTTTGATCATACATTGAATATCTCTTCTGGGCATCATTCAATTTATCACTGAAATAGGCTACTTCTCTCCCTTCTTGACTCAAAACTGCACCTATTGTTGTTCCACTTGCATCACAATCTACTTGAAATACCTTATTGAAATCCAACAAAGCTAACACAGGTTGCTCAGTCACTTTCTGTTTTAACAATTCAAAACTTTTGTTTTCTCCGATGTAGGCCACTCAACAATGGCTTTCACTTTCTTAGGGTCCATCTTCAAACCATCCTCAAATATCACAAATCCTAAATAGACTAAGTCATCCTTCATCAAAGTACACTTCTTGATATTGATCAACAACTTTTCTTCTCTCAACCTCTGTTAAACTTGTCTTAACTGCAACAAATGCTCCTCTTTTGTTCTACTGAAAATCAGAATGTCATCCAAATACACAATAACAAACCTACCCAATAATTTCTTCAATACCTCATTCATCAGCCTCATGAAAGTACTCGGTGCATTAGTCAATCCAAAAGGCATCACCAACCATTCATATAGTCCTTCATTTGTCTTAAATGACGTCTTCCACTCATCACCTTCTCTGATCCTGATCTGATGATATCCACTCTTAAAGTTTATCTTTGTCAAGTATTTTGCTCCACTCAAACAGTCCATTATGGCATCCATCCTAGGCAAAGGAAACCGGTATTTCACTGTGATCTTGTTTATTGCTCTTGAGTCGATACATATCCTCCATTATCCATTCTTCTTAGGTGATAATACTATTGGTACTGCACAAGGACTCAGACTCTCTCTGATCAAACCCTTCTTTAACAGCTCCTGCACCTGTCTATTTAGTTCTTCATTCTTTGCCATGTTGGAATCCAAGAATACTAAGAGGGGGACGGGTGAATCAGTGTTCTACCAGAATGATCAATTTTAACCTTATTAAAACATGCATCCACCAACTAGTAAACCGATACATATAAGATAGAAAGAAGTAAAGTAATCAATAAGCCAATCACACAAATGAATACCATAATACATAGAATTATACGTGGAAAACCTCAAAGAGGAAAAACCACAATGGGATTCGTGACCCACAATATCAATCCACTGACCATATAAAAAGATATTATAAAATATAGGAGCCTGCACATGCAGGAAGTCTTACAGCCTAGAGCACACTGCTCATCACAAAAGAGTCTCACTGACTACATACAAATCCAGACTACAATCCAGAGAAATGAGTGAACTGCAAAGATAGCATCTCGTATGCCTGAATACAGCTTCGGTTAAGCTCTGTCTGTTTCGGTCTGAAACCCTAAACCCTTATTGGAATAACCTCTTACATAATCTTTGCATTACAACATTCCATATCTCTCAACGCATCTTACACATTGCAAAATGATCTAATCAACTGACCTGTATACCCTTACAATCCTTCATGCCTTATGACGACTTACATAGAATATACATGTCAGCTCAATTACATAAATATCAAAATCAATTGCCAATTGTTGGATCTCCCAAATGTTGTTGCCCTTCAATACCTAATGAAGTCATGTCGGCCTACAATGCCAGTAACCAAAGAATTCCTCCTACAGGTGAAGATACCTGTCGGTGCCAGTGAAGTGTCTATCAATAAACATCCAAACCAAAATATGAAGCCAGAACATGTTACCATCAATGACAACATATTGAAACCAATCAAATGAGTGTCAATTGCCAACAATCTCCCCCTTTGGCATTGATGGCAACACTCATGTGAAAAATAATAATGGTTTCCATCTACCAATTTCATCTTGAGGCTACCCCCCTGAGCTGAATATCCATCTAAGATCATGATCTGAACAAAATACTCCATACCTCCCAATGCCAAGAATATATTTTTCACCTATACCTCCCCCTTCGACATCAATGTCAAAAAAAATACCAAAAATTGGGATGAAGAATGAAAGACTGTACAAAGAATGTCCCAAAATACCTTATCAGAGCTGAATATACTTGAAAATTTATGGATAGGCTTTCTCCAAAATCTCTAGATAGGTATCCCAACCTGATTTGAGTGTGCCAGAAATAGATACAAGCTCATTAAGCATATGGGCATATGACTCTTTATCCTTAAGTTTTCCCAGTGTGGGCTTACCAACCATATCAATACACTCCTTCTTATGTACACTTAAACAGTCCAACCTAGAACTCACCAATCCTCTAAGACCTTTGCATGTTCTTATGATTTTATCTTAATCCCTCTCAAGAGATGAAACTTGAGCTTCCAATACCAATTCTTTACCATCAATAGATGTAGTCAAAGAATTTGAACTATCAAAAGAATTGACTATACCTAAAATCTTCTCTTGAGTATCCTTAATCCTTTTATTTGTCTCTACTGTAAGTAAACCTGTGTTACAACATACTCTGTAAATATTAGTACACTGCCTCAAAGCATTATCAATCAACTTCAACTTATCATTAATCTCCTTCTTCTTTGACTCAATCATCTGATCAAATGTTGCTCTCTTAGCCTGTGTAAACCTCTCCAATGCATGTTGGTTTGATATATGTTGTCAAGATTGAAAGTCCTTAGAAATGTGCTTTGTGATTATTTTAAGCTTGTCAGATGGGCTTTCTTCTTTGTCAAATTTGCACTCTAGGACAATTCTATGCAATACTGGGATTGACTGATCAATAACTCCTTTGTCCATAGATCCTTCCTTCATCATCTTCTATGCAGCCATCATCATGAGCTCAGTAGAACTCATCTCAGTTAAGCTTTTATGTTCTACCTATGAGGTGTCGATTGACAACAATGATGTGCTCAGTACCGCTTCCCTGTTGGATTCCTCTTTCTTCTCCTCTGATGGTTTAATAACTTTTATAGCTTCCTCTCTTGCACTGGTGGCTTCGCCACTTGGTGCAATAACAGTTATTGTTGGTTCCTCCTTATGAACTGTGACCTCAACCTGTACATTCTGATCTAGAGGGCTAATTTCCTCAACATTAGTAACATGTAAACTTGCAACCTTTACACTCTCAAAATCTGTCATTATCTCAACATTTGTCTATACATTAGTTTCTACCGGGAGCTCTATATCCAAAATCTTAATACCCTTCAAAATTGTAGATGAGGTGCCCATTATACCTTTACCTTTTTCTTCAACCGAGATGTCTGTAGTATCTAGTTTAGCCTTTGGTGAAGTATAAAAATAAGGGTTTGCAGCAAATAATTGAACCCATGCCTTGTGGGTCTCCTTAACTATCTCATTAACCCTTCCTAACATAAGACTAACTATCTTGTGCTTGTTGTGAAAGATCTTCATGTCTGCAACCTCAAGAGTCCTATCCAACTCCTCTGGAGTAATAGATGCACAAGTAGATAACAACTCTTGAATATTTATATGCTTGTCCTCCTCCATTGTTGATAATCTTCTAGCATCTAAATTATCATATAATGGTGCCAGTATTTGATTTTCAATTTCTAACAAGGCTTTCTTATATATATCCAAATACAATAAAACTGCTTGCTCAACTTCTCTCTGTTCATCATTATCTAAATTCTCATAATAGAATTGTACATTTTTCAACATACCATCCTTAGTAATTTCATCAACCAATTCTGCACAAGTCTTGGGTGGAATAATAGTTACATTACCAGATACAAGTGCAAGATCGGTATCATCCATCTTCTTTCTTCTTCCAGTACCGGATGGGGCAGAAGGTGTTTCCTTTGGAGCTCATTTCTATGTTGGTACCCTGATTGTAACCTTCCTAACCGGTTGCTTCCTAGCTTATACCTTAGTCTCTTCAACTTTCTTCCTCAATACCCTCTTGAATGCTAAGGGTGTGTCATCATTAGATCATGTTTCTGATGGAATAGGCTCAATAAAAATTTCAGGCTCTTTCCTCTTCCTTCCTTTTTTTGGAACAACATTAATTAATGCCTTGATATCCTAAGATACTTGTTCAACAAATTTTCTTTCCTTTCCCTATTGTTTCTCCCTCTTCTTTTGGTTAAACTTAGTTTCAACCTCTTTCTTTTTTCTATTTTGCAGTACCAAAGGATTTCTTAGCTTCATCAATAGGTGCATCCATTAGCAACTTTTCATAAGCATCTAGAATCTGAGCATCAACTTCATAACCCATCTCTTAAATCCATATCTTTTGGGGCTTGACAGCTTCCATCAAATTTTCATCCTTTTTAACCATGAAGCATATCTCGATTGAGTATTTCTCAGCAATTTGCTTTGGAACCCTCTCCCTAGAATTCATAGCCTTTTGGAATGCCTTAAAGTAACCCCAAAATTTGTCATCTCATTGACTACCCAATGTAGCAATAGATTGTTTCAGTTGTCTTCCTACCGAGATATCACATGCCCATTGTCTCTTCCCAAAACTGGGAGTTTCATTAATGAAAAATAGCATCAAACAAACAAAAAGATTTCCATAATGGAATATTCCCTTCTTCTCTCCTTTGATCTACCCTAGGTTAATTAAAAACTCATCTAACATCCATCCACAAATATCTAACTTCTCATTTTCCCTCATCATTTTATGTATTGCATAAATGCAGGAGCTGGAAACAGAATTCAGACGGTTTTATTGAGTTACCTTGTATCCAATAACCATGCTTTTGAATTTGATATCTCTGTCGGTGATAGTACTAACCCTCATTAATTGCTTGTCTGATGTTATGATGGTGATTTTGTTGACATGATAATTAGAAACCTTCTTCTTTGGACGTTGTCCAGCCTGCAGCAAACCGATGATAGACCTGATGGCCTCCTTCAAGATCTTGTACAGTCTGTCCAACAAAATGAATTCTCCATGCACTCTGCTCAAAACATATCTGACAATCTCATCCTCAAATTCAAGAATATCCAGAATGTCAGTAAACCCTAGATCCTTTATATGCTGATACTCGGGCTTAATCTTTCCAGAATCTCCCATTAACTCACTCATATACATGCTCTTAATATCACTAGTTCCCAAATCCTCAATGTGATAGTGAATGTAAGCTCTGACATCTTCAATGTATACAACTCCTTTCGAGACATGGGAAAAAGTGCCAACCGAATCATCCAAGGTGGCTATATGCAGACATTGTTTGAAAATCGTCCTAGAATAGTCCTTGACCTCGACAATAGTAGGATTTCCAAAAAAAATTGGTGCAAAGGATGATCCCACTTCCATGATGAAAGATAAATACCTTGAAATAGTTGTCGATGAAAACCCTAAAGAACTCTTTCGATCGCTGGTGAAATTGCTCAAGAAGATATCGATCACACTAAATTTCCTTAGACTCACTCTAAATCGCTTTGAATCGGTTTGAATGCAAAGTGATCAAAAATGAAGTGGATTCAACTTTTTATCCTCCAAGAAACCCTAATCTATCACTGATATGAATGACTTTCGGTGAAAGATACTGGATCTCAATCTAACATCTCCATGCCAGATAAGCATTTCCAATGTCTATAACATCTTCCAGAACTTGTTCCCGGGGCATGAGTAGTATCTTCATGAATTTTTCACACCCTTAAGGCATCTGCCTCAGTTACCAGATGAGATTCTTGTCAGTGTAGGAGAAACCTCCTCTGCCGGTTGAGTAACCGGTGCATTTCCATCTGTTGATTGGTCATCTGACTTCCTGACCCATTTCTTGATATGATCTTGCCAGATTTCATTGACCTTCTCTTTTCCTTTATCATTTGATCCATCATTATTAACCGATGGATTTTTGCTTCTACAAAACTTAGCTATGTGTCCAACCTCATTGCATGCATATCATGTAACATTGTTCTTTTGAATTGCTTTGCTAAAACCAGTATAATTGCTTGACCTACACTAATTAGCCATATGTCCAAATTTTCCACATGCATAACATTTAACATTAATTCTGCAATCTTTTGTCTTATGACCATACTTATTGCATTTAGAACATTGACCGGGAGCAGAGTTATAGTTCTGATTTGCTCTATTTCTACATTGCCTAGCCATGTGACCAAATTTATTACAAACAAAGTAGCTACCATTAAATTTGTAAGCATTAAGTTGCCTTACGGATGCTTTCTAATTTTGATCTTCATTTGCAGTACCAGAGCTCTGACCTTGTTCAAATCCAAGTCCATTGGAATCTCCATTCTGTCTTTGACTTTTCAATAACTCTCATCAAGTTGTGCTGAACTAACCTTGATTTTTTCTTTGTACTCACTTGCAACAGTCAGATCATCTCTCAGAATTATCATTTGTCTCTCATTTTCTTATTCATTACTTTGGGATTGCACTAAATTTATTCTCAACATATCATTTTCATGAACCAACTGGGTGCATTCTCCAAATTTGTCTTTTAGAGATATAGCAAGATTTTCTTCCTTCTTCTAGGCTTCAATCTCCTTTGACACCCTCATAGTTAAGGCTTGTATTTCATTCCTCATGACCATGTTCTCTTGAATCAGCTTCTGACATCTTTCATTAAGGGCATCCTTCTCTTCATTATCCTGATTTTGCAATAGTTCCTTCCTCTTAGCTTGAACAGATGATAGCCTCTCTTGTAGGATAATCTTCAAGTGCTTTCAGCACCATAATCTTCAAGTGCTACCTCAAGTTGCTTCTCCAAACTCATATCCATGAATTCCTGATTCAGGATCTTCCTCAAGCTATTAAACTTCCTCCGAGGCACAAGGCTCTGATACCAATTGTTGTAATCCAAGAACACTAAGAGGGGGAGGGGGGGGGGGGGGGGGTGAATCAGTGTTCTACTAGAATAATCAATTTTAACCTTATTAAAACATGCATTCACCAACCGGTAAACCAGTACACATAAGATTGAAAGAAGTAAAGCAATCAATAAGACATTCACACAAATGAATACCATAACACAGAGAATTATACGTGGAAACCCTCAAAGAAGAAAAACCACGGTGGGATTTGTGACCCACAATATCAATCCACTAGCCATATGAAAAGATATTATAAAATATAGGGGCCTGCACATGCAGGAAGGCTTACAGCCTAGAGCACATTTCTCATCACAAAAGAGACTCACTGACTACATACAAATCCAAACTACAATCTAGGGAAATGAGTGAATTGCAAAGAACTACAAAGATAGCATCTCCTATGCTTGAATACAGTTTCGATTAAGCCATGTCTGTTCCGGTCTGAAACCCTAAACCCTTACCGGAATAACCTCTTACATAATCTTCGTATTACAACATTCCATATCTCTCAACACATCTTACACATTGAAAAATTATCTAATCAACTGACCTATATACCCTTACAATCCTTCATGCCTTATGTTGGCTTACATAGAATATACATGTCAGCTCAATTACATAAATACATAAATATCAAAATCAATTGTCGATTGTCAGATCTCCCAAATGATATTGGCCTTCAATACCTGATGAATTCATGTTGGCCTACAATGTCGATAACCAAAGAATTCCTCCTACCGATGAAGATACCTATCGGTACCAGTGTTGGTGCTGGTGAAGTGTCTGTCGGTAAACACCCAAACCAAAATATGAAGCTAGAACATGTTGCCATCAATGACAACATATTGAAACAAATAAAATGAGTGTCAATTGCTAGCATGCTGGTGTCAACCAATGTATAGTTTTGTTAGGCAAACTAGCTCTAGGAACCAAGTCCATGCAATGACTAATACTTCTAACAAGTGGTAATCCATCAGGTACATTATCTAAAATGATGTCCTCATATTATGTCAGCAAATTTCTTATCTCTTTCGGGTGTTCTTCTTCTAGTTCTGGTCTCTCAGTATTCTTAGGAATTAAGGCAAAACACACATTCTCGTGTCTTAGTCCATCCATGGATTTCCTTCCATCTACTAAACAGATTCCGGTATTTGTACAGACTTCACTCTTTAAAGGTTCCTCCAAAGGCAACAAGGTTTTCTTCATCCCATTGGCCATAATAGTGTATCCTCCCATCATGTATTGCCTATCTATCAAACTGCCAAGGTCTTCCCAATAAAAGATAACAAATATCCATAGGCATAATATCACACAGAACTTCATCATGATAATTCCCAATTTTCAATTTTACCAAACACTGTTCACTTACTAACAACTTATGTTCATCCTGAATCCATGCTATCTGATAAGGCTTAGGGTGTTTCAATCTCTCCAATTTTAACTTATTCGCCATCTCTTCTGAAACAATATTATTTGAACTACCACTATCAATAACAACACTTACCGGATACCTTACATCTGGTCTTGAATAGATTCTTCCTCTGCAAGGGTTCTTCATCTCCTCTGGTATGACACAAAGCTCTTCTCATCATCAACAGTTCTCCATCTTTTGGTTTATTGTCTAATCTGGTGGTGTTTTCTTCCACCATTGTTGCTCTTCTGGTAGCCTCTGTCTTTTTGCATTTGAATACATGGTGTCCTTCTCCTCCACACTTAAAGAAAGTTCCTCTAAATGTCCTCTAGTCTTGTCTTCCAAAGTTCGCATTCTGGTAACCATCTGGTTCTCTACTCCGGTAGATATTTCTATCATCCTTCCAGTATGAATTACCTTCTTTTCTCACTTCCTTGTCCTTGTTCTGATCTGTACTGGTTCCTCTTCCTCCTTTAAATCTTCCTCTAGTAAACCTTCCACCTCTACCTCTCTATCTCTGCTCATGTCTTTTGTTCAATTTCTCTTCAGCCTTTAGTGCATACTGGTAATCCTCTTCAACACTCTCCAATTTGATCATACTGAGTTCATCTTGTATAGACATCTGCAATCCATTCAAATATATTGCGGTTTGTTCAATTTCATCATCAACATGTCCAGATCTGATGTTCAATTTGTAAAATGCTTCAGTGTACTCCTTCACACTAGATTTCTTTTGTCTCAAGTTCTACAATTTTCGGAACAAATCCACTTGATAATTCATCGAGACAAACTTTGATTTCAACTTAGCAATCATCTGATCCCATGTCTTAATATTTTCTTTACCTCTTCTTTGTCTATCAACTTGCAAATGCTCCCACCAACGAGATGCATGACCTTTCAATTGGGTACAGGCATACTTCACCTTCCTCTCTTTTGCAGTGTTTTCCAAATCAAAATACTTCTCCATCTCCAAGATCCAATCCATCAATTCATCCGAATCTAACTTTTCGCCATATTCTGGTGGGGTGAAATGAGGTTTAGTGTTCTCCCTACTCAAAACCCTTAAAAAACTTTGTTCATCTGGATCAACTACCGGTAGGTTCACTTGTTTTGTCAGGGCTTCTTCTCCTTCATCTTCGCTTACATCTTCAATATGTCGGCCTCTTCTTTGGGTTGTCTCCATGACTTCTAAGTGGGCTGCTATTCCTCGCAACATCTCCATCATAGAAGGTTCTGCATTCCCATGCGCTCCACCATTCCTGGTTCCTCTTCGTGCCATTGATTCACTCTAGTCCTCTGCAATTGCAGGTCGGATCCGAAATCCGCCACCCTACAATAAAATTCAGGACACGCAACCTCTGGAAGGAAACTTCACTCTGATACCACTTGAAGAAGTCACCAGTGAGGAGGGACCTCAAAGAGATCAGTCTGGATCGGTCAGCAAGAGTAAACACAATGAAAACACATGGATATGATGGAGGCAATGCAGAACAAATAGTTTTATTGCATGAAATTTGATTACATCCAACCAGTAACAACTGGGTTACAACATACCAGCACATAGGCCTGGTAGAATAGGTCACAATCGGGACCTTGAATCGAAAGATATATCTTATAGGCACAGTCTATCTAGCTGATACTCTGATTGATTCTAATTGATTGAATTCTAAAGAATGATTACAAATATATATATATTGATCCAAAAGGGATCAAAACCCGAAGAACAAGACCTAAGGTGCAAAATGAACAAGGTCGGCCTCCACCAAGAGATTCCTCAAAGGATGAAATGTAGAAGGTCAGCCACATGCCAAGAAACATTGAGATCAATGCTCAAGGTTCTGCAAGCTTCGTAATGGGTTCCGGTAGATCACCAGAATAGGTCTCAGGCAACCGGTAACAAAGGAACAATCGGTAACAAGAAACTGTCATGGAAACTGGTGGCGATATCTTGACAAAAAGTTATCCAAATGAGATGTGGTTTGAAAGAAAGAAAGATGATCAAGTCTTCAAGTATAATCCAACTCCATAGGATCCAGTGAGCCAAAACCAGGACACACAAAAAGAAAACTGAAACTACAAACAAAACATAAAGGAAAATATTTTTGGTTGATGCAAGATTACTGTGAACCAGGCATGCTCCTACATCAACTTGCCCAAAAAAAGACCTCATCCTTTTGTTTAGTTTTTTAGAAGAACCTATCAGTAGAGCAAGGCAAGACATGAGATATATGGGCATGGCGGATAGAACAACCCTAAGCATAGCTACTTTTTTGGCCCATGTTAAGCATCTGCCCTTCCAAGAAGTCAAATTCTTATCCATCTTCTCTTTTAATGGGTCCCATAGTTTGGATGATCTAATGCCATCTTCAAAAGGTAGTCCAAGATATTTGCAAGGAAGGCCACCTTTATTAAACCTCAAAATTCTCAAAATTTCTCTTTCCATCCATGGTTGAATAATGAAGAAGAAACTTCTGATTTTTCTAAGCTAATCTATTGGCCTGAGACCTTAGTGTATCCAAGATAATCTTAAAATTTGAAGCTTCATGTAAGGATCATAACCCTATTAGAATTGTATCATTCATAAATTGTTGATGTGCCACAGTAAGAACATAACTTGTAATGGTAATACCCTTAACTTTTCCCAATGATTGTGCTTTTTGAATGTTTATTACCAATGCCTCGGCCATGATAATGAAAAAAAAGGGGGACAGTGGTGTTGGCATTGCATGAAGATTGCATTGATGAAGTATAGTGTTGTCATTGATGTCAATTGTAACCGGTAATGGAGTTGTATTGCAACCGGTACTGATGCAGTAATGCAATCGGTAGTAGAGCAATGATGGAAACTGGTATTACTATTGAAGAAAAGAGATCAACCGGTAACCCTAAACTATTGATATGTCAAACCCTAACCGATGGAGCTTGGTGAATCATTTATGTTGATCCATGATCAAATGGTGATCGGAGATGATTATGCCATGTATGCATGATGCATGTGATGATTTCCAAAGTGGTTTTGGCATGTAGAGATAATTGTTTTATCTTGGGAATGAAAAAATGCATAGAATGAAGTGAATAACGCATGATGAGTTACAGGATCCAATATGCGGTGATCCAGGAGTGGTCGAAGTTGTCTTGAACAATGTGCAGTTGATTGCTATGTAATCCAATGGTCATGTTTGAACTGATATGTTTGTAATCTCTATGAGATATTAGGTTTTGTGATGTGTTACCGACCTATTGTATTTCTTTTTAATGTCGATGGATTGTTTGTAATTGTGTTGGCAATTTGGTTAAGTGTGGTAGTGTGATTGATTGCCAAACCAAAATGAGTATCTACAGAATTTTTTGAAGGCAGATAGGAGTATAAATGGATCTGACTAAGCAGAGCAGTGCTATTACCAGATCAGCAAAGACCTTGTTGTTCTCTAACAATTACAACAGTTAAATCCCTTAACCGGGTAATCTTTAACAGGTTTGTTGCTTTCTAAATCCTCTAACTAGGTGATCCATTAGCTTGGATTTGAAATCCTCTATCGAGGTTACTCCTAACAGGGTATTGCCTTTAACAGGGTATTGTAGTCAATCCCTTAACCGGGTGGTCCTTAACTGGATCTATTCCTAACATGACATTTATGTAAAGCTTCTAACAAGTCTTGGCTCCTAACAGGGTGAACTTCATAAGAGTTCAGAATACTTGTGGGTATTCATCCCCACCGTGGTTTTCCCATTTATGTTTCCACATCAAAAATCATTGTGTCAAGTGGTGAATGATTTTGTGGTTATATGTTTTGATGTGTTTAATATGTTTAACTGGTAAAGCCACTTAGATATGTTTAGATGACCAGAAGTGATCTAAAATGAGCTATTACTAATGTTAGTAAAGTAGTTTGGTGTTTTGGTTAAATGGTATGTGAGTTTCAGATCTGTTATATTGGTATTCTAGTCAACCAGTAAACTTGACAGTGCAGTTGCAGTTTATGGTACAGTGTTTAAACTGGATGGTTCAATGATTGATTTATGAGTTGGGTTTAAGTTTGGTAAAATTTTGGTTTGTTTTCTATCTATTGATTCACCCCCCCCTCTCAGTAGTTTATCGGATCCTTATTGATTCATCATATCGTCAAGTGGATCCCCTTGCCTTAGACCTCTGGAGGCCTCGAAATATCTCTCAAGAGAACCATTGATTATCACTGAGAATTTTGGGGTAGATATGTAGTAGAAAAGCAACTATGTCCATTGTTTGTTAAAACCAAAAGATTCTAGACACTTGCAGAGAAATCATCAATCTACCTTATATAGGCTTTCTTTATGTCGAGTTTGATAAGCATGATAGGTAATTTTTTTGTTTGAATGGAATGTATAGCCTCCTGAGCAATAATGACCTTGTCTAGAATAGATCTACCAAAAACAAAACCCAATTGTTTCTCTGAGATGATCTATGATAGAATTATCTTTAGGTGATTAGTCAATGCTTTCACCAAGACCTTATACAAAGTGTTGCATAAGGAAATTGGTCTATATTCCTCAAAACCTTGAGTGGCTTCCTTTTTGGGAATCCACACCAAAAAGGTGTTATTGATTTCCTTTAGAAATTTGCCTTCATTTCTAGCAGCTTCAAAATCTTATGTCATCTCATGACCTAATATATGCCAATTTTTTTTATAAAAACTAGCAGGAAACCCGTCTAGGCTAGGAGCTTTGTCTTGGTGTAATTGGGACAATGCACGATTTATTTATACCTTAGTGAGATTTTCTATTAAATTGAGATTTTGTCTCTCATATATCTTATTGGGAATACAGGATAACATCTCGGCTTGGACTGTTAAGTTTGATCCATCCTATTTGTTAAAAATTTCTTTGAAATAGTTAACACTTTCTTTAGCTACTTCTTCTAGCTTATCCACCACTGATCCATTCTCTTTGGTGATACTAAGGATCCTATTGGTACCTCTTCTGACCTCGGTGCTAGCATGAATTATTTTTGAATTACTATCCCCCTCTTCTAACCAGGTTTCTCTGGATTTTTGCCTCCACTAAATCTCTTCCTTAGATAGTAATTCTTGATACTCCACTAGAAGCATTTTTTCTTTTTCATTTAGTTTTGTGTCCATTCCCAATTTGATAAGATCTTCTGAAATCATCTTCAGCTCATCCTCCACTTCCTTTTTCCTTGTAAAAATATTTTGAAAATTTTCTCTATTCCATTTTAATAGCTTTTGTTTTACTGATTTCAATTTTGAAACAAAACATAATAGTTTTGATCAATTAAAGTTTTCCTCCTTCCACCACCTCTCAATGAGATCAAAAAATTCCCCATCCTTCATCCACATGTTTTCAAATTTAAAGGGGCTATGTATAGGTCTTTGTTCTTCCACAATATCTAACATTACTGGATAGTGATCCAATCCCACCTGAGCTACAATAGAAAAAACCATTTCTCCTTTAAAGGATAACACATTTCCTTTAAATAAAAATCTGTCTAATTTTTCTGCTATATTACTGAAACCTCTTCGTCTATTTTTCCAAGTATATACCCCATTCTCACACTTAATGTCCAACAGAGTGTTTCGGGTGACCCATTCTTTGAAATATGCTTGTGATTGTAGCTCCCTTTGAATTCCACCTATATTTTTTGATATATGTAGGATTGCATTGAAATCCCCACCTATGATTATGTGGGGGAAATCAGAATTGTCAAGAAATTCGTCTATGTCTCACCATAATTCTTTTTTTTTTATTAGTTTGAGTTGACCCATATACATTTATCACTCTAAATCTTACCCCACTATTGATACTTTTCACAAAGCCTGTCATCCAGTTGTTTCTCTCTGCTATCACCTCCACATCTACTTTTCTTGGGTTCCACAGAATGTCAATTCCACTTGGAGCTCCCTCATCTTGAACTACCTTGAATTCCCAAAATCCTAGACCCTTCTTTTTCCCTCCATTTCCTCCTTGTTCAATTTTGTTTCTTGAATAAAAACTACCTCTAGTTGTAACTTTTTAATACCACACTTGATTAAGCACTTCTTGTTAGGGTTGAGGCCCCTAACATTCCAATTTAGTAGCTTCATGTTTCCTTGGGAATGATCTTCCCCTTCCCTGCATTCAATATTGATATTATCTTGGTTTGGTCTATAGCAAATCAATCTATTAACCTGAGTTCAGCTAGAGATTTCTTCCCTCTCCTTTTCCCTCCTAATTTACCACAATCTGGTTTCTCTTTCTAAGGGTAGCAAAGGCACAATCCCAGACATACTTGACCTCCTTCCTCTTCCTCCAATTTAGCATGATCTTCATTCTCCCATGGTAAGCCTTGCTCCATCTCTTCTATCCCCTTGTTTTCTAGGACACTCTGCACCATTTTGTAATTGGCTTCTCTAAGAATCTTTGAATTTATGCCAACTGAAGGGGACAAACCTATAAATTCACATGCAACATCTAATTTTGAAGGGAAACTCCCATATCCAGAGGTTCCCATGTTTGTCTCAAGGATCCTTTCCTCATTTGAGTTCTCTATCATCTCAGTTGTCCCTTTTTCATCGAGGAGATTCATCTAATCAAAAGTATCCCTATTGAGAGCATCACTATCTTTCTTTAAGTCATTTAATTTTCCAATAAAAGTTTCTCTTATGCTTTGATTCTCTAGAATATGGAACTCCCCTTCATAACTCTCCAGGCTCCTCTCCAAGCTTACATTTGCATTTTATACAATCTTATCTAAACCCTTAGTCCCTGAATTTATGTTCCTTATATCCTCATTTACCTCTTCATGATTCATTTCAGTTTGTTCTATGGTTATATGTGTCTGATAAGTTGGGTTGTCTCCCAAAATTTCTTTCTTTGGCTGAACGATTTCCTGATTCAATATTCATGTATTTTGTGTGTCCACATTTTTTGCAAAACTCCCTTCCTTGCTTTGATCTGGTTGTTCCTCATTAACTCTTGTTACCCTATTGGTTATTTTAGGATTGTTTGATCTCGTTGGGGGGGGGGGGGGCGGGGGGGAGCACCCAGTTTCCATGTCTTCTCTCATCAGGCATTTCCCAAGGTTTTTATTCCTCAATGTTTTGCTTCCATCTGCCAAATTCTGATAGAATTTCAAGTTCTCTATAGATTCCTAGATTTGAATCACTCTCTACACACAAGTTGGCTACATCGCCTAATTTCCTATTGAGAAAGTCCTCTTCTATACCTAGATAGGTGCCCAATGCATCTCATATTCTAATTAGGGCTTCTTCCTGTCAGAATTTGGAAGGAAGGCCTACTAGACTAATCCATATTTTTTTTTTTACTATATTATGTTTTCAAGGATCAAAACCTAAGTTCCAGTTGATTTTATACAAACTAGAACCCTTGAAAAAATAGGCATACCATATAGTAGCTCCATTTTCAAATTAGGATCTATGCATTCTATAAGAAAAAACTTATTCTAAAGTGGTCAAATGCATAACTTGCCTGGATAGGATTCTCTCCACCAAGCTTTAATCTCCTCCTGCAAACTCTCAGATCTATTCCACTTGACAAATAACGCCCTATCCTTTAATCGATTAGCAAATGTTTTAAGAAGGTTTGGAGGAAGCAAAACCATTTTACTGTTGGATTTCTTCACAAAGGTTGGATCTCTTCTCTGCCTAGCTTCTCCCAAAACTTTGTTGGGCCAACGAGCTCCTCCACCCCATGGTTTTGTTTTCCACTGATTATTCATGTTCTTGTTTTTAAACCAAAAGTCACTTCTTAGATCCACCCATGCCCTAGGATCAACTTTGAGGGATCCTTTGGTGTTCTTTGGACCCGGTCCATTCCAAAATCCATCAAGATTCCGCTTAGGGTTTTCTTCCTGCCTGTTAAGAGGGATTCTGTCTTTCCTCTCACTCATCAAGATGTAGTTTGCACCTACAACCATTGCATTGTTTATTGACATGGAGTATTCAATCTCCTTCTCCCAATGCCAAGGTTTCCTATGTAGAAACTACAAGAGTTCATTCCTATTCCATGGCCTCGTTGTAGAGGCTCCCATTGCACCAAAGGCTCCTAACGCACCATTTTTTTTTTGATACTCTAAGTGAATTCCATTATTTTCTTATTGTTAAACTATGTAATTACTTTTTATAAAAACACAAAATCATACATGTTCAAAATTCCAAAACATCTATTAATACAACCCAAAACTCTTCAAAATGAACTCAAATATTTCAAATTACTTATTATAATAATATAAGTATAATAGAATACAATATAATTACTTGTTTTGAATAGTTTCAATTTTTTCAACGTTTGTAGCTTTCTTCAAAAAAGTAAATTTAAAAAGCATATTTTACATCATTTTTAAAAGTAGATATCATTTGAAACATATAACAATGAATAGTTTCAAAGTTTATAACTTTTGCAACTTTCTCATTTTTTTAAGTTGCTAAAGTTTCTATTTCAATGAAATTCCTCCAATCTACTATTTAAAAGACAAGTTTCTATTTTGATGAAATTCTTCCAAACTACCATTTGCACTATTAATCTTAGATTTCGCTTCTACTTTAAAGCATCTTTTCAAAATAAAAACCAACATTTCAAATGGAAGCTTTAATAGAAATATATATAATTCTCCATATATTGTATATAAATTAAACTGAATTATTAAATAGTTTTGAATGAGAATATAACCTTATAGTAATTAAAATTAGAAGGCATGTGATTAATTTTCACAATCTCCAATGATATGGTATTTGAAAACAACCAACTATGACTTAATCTTGAATTTGGAGTTTATTAACCATGTAAAGTAATTAATCTATATGCTAAAGAAAAATATTTTTTAAATTTGATATCTCTTGGTGTCTTCTACATAAATTTTATTTATAAATATAGATACGCTAGTAAACATAATATTAAGTAGACATCTAGAATTATATGTTGAGATTCCAAAATATGATTACTAATACGAGTTTAATAGCTTCAAAGTTCTTTATCAACAATTTACTTCTTTCTAACTTTGTTTTTATGATTTTACAAGCTAGGGGTATGGTGATTAACACTTGTTTTCACCAATTTCTATATTCATATGATCTTAGTTCTTCTTAGAACGACACATATTTTTTTCAATGGCATTGTACCAATGGATATCTCGCTTTATTTTCCTCTTGTGTAGGTGTTTGGTCGACTTCTTTTATTTTTCTTGAACTCATTCTCTATATTTTTGGTTTTATGTTTCCTTCTTGTTGGTGATATCTTTTGGTTGCTTTCGACAAATATGGCTTCTTGGTGTTGTGTTTCTTTGTTTGTTTGCATGTGTGTATGGGGAGATCATTTATGTTATGACAGTGATAAGTTGTGATCTCTATCTAACATAATTTATGATATCACAATTAAGCTTCAAAGTTCTTTATCAACAATTCATTTCTGTTAATCAAAGAATAACTATTTTGTAAGTCTTGTCATTCATTTTCAAAGTGACGTGCTAGAGTATGCAAGTATGAATGTGCATTATTAGAACAAAATTTATAATATTGTAATAATTTGAGCATTTCTCCTTCCTATGAGTTTTCATCAATGTCAAATTTGGGAAATTAGGGCAATGAGCATGAAATTAATGTGAATCATGGTGAATATCGAAAAAATAATGCAAACAATGAGACTTAAATAATCTACTAGATTAGAGGATCTTCCAAATGTTACCTTAGAATAATGTTTGGAACAAAAACTTGTTGGTTTTTCTCTTGTTAAGATAATGGATATATCTAAACTTGAATCACGTAGGGCTAAAAAAATTTGCTTACAATTGTGTAATCTTTACACTCCATTTTTAGCCTTTCCTTCCCATTACCTCTCTTCCATATTTTCCACTTCTTCTCGAATTCCCATGGCTTTCTTGTGTCTTGGCACTAATAACTAACTCAAGGTAACTCAACTAATGCTCCATTTGTGTACCTCCACTAAGCTCTATTATACCCTTATTCTTCTTATTAGGCCTCTGTGTTAATTACCAATCCAAGAATTTTTTTTCAAGGCCTTAATTCATTCTTATGTGCTATGATCCCTTCCCCACTGTGTTAATATTTGATATTTCTTGTCATGACTAAGCTCCAAGTTTTTTTTCATGGTACTCTTTTTCTAGGTCTTAATGGGTGGAGTGCTCTATTTAATGAAGTTCCAAATATTTCGCAATTATTGAAATTTTTTATTTGAAGGTCCACAAGAGTTTGGGTTATTTTCATGATTTTAATCATTGGACTTGTCCTATTGGTCGATGCATGCTAATGTGGAGTTTTAATTGGTTCATCAAACTCTCTAATGTGTCAATGGAAAATATTGGTCTTAGCCTCTGCTAGCCATTAGAATATATTCAAGGAACTTGAGCGAACCTTTCAATCTCCTTCATGTTATTTAATTGTAGTTTATGATACCATGAATGCTTGGTGGGGATCTCACTATTCATAAGCATTGCAAAAGTTGATGATTTCAACCTCACAAGTCAAGAATCATCTACACAAAATGATTATGTTACAATGAATGAATGAACCCTTATGAAAAGATGAATGAATATCTAGATGCAAACCCTAAAAAATATTAAATTGGCTAGTACCAAGTGTCACAATCATAATGAATGAGACAACTTAAGCTATTATTAGCTTAATTAAATAGAAGAAAAAAGCATCTAAGTTTAACTTAAGAGAATAAAGTAATTAAAGGACCCAATTAATTAATATTAGATAATGTGTCTCAATTAATCCAACACCCCCCTTAAGATTAAGTTAGGGAGTAGCTAAACAACTAAGATGAATGCAAAGAAGAAAGCATGAATGTATCATGGCAACAATGCCTGATTAGTGTACAAACTAATGCAACTCTCACAAATAGAGAATAGGAGAAAAACCAAATGGGAGAAAACTCATCTCCAAAAGAGAGAAAAAGAAATGAAAAAAGATTATATGTGACTAAGCATGAAGGACTCCAAATGTCCCCCCAACGATTGAATTGGTCACATAGGTATAATTAAGATCCCCCCATATGAGAGAAAAGAAGAGACGATGTATCCCCCCATAAGAGAGAAACTCCAATATTGAAGAGGAAGGCTCAAGGATGAATGTGAATGCAGATCCAATAGTGGCAAACCATGTTCCCTGTCTTGGGAAGAAACAATTTCAATAGCCCAGGTAGAAGTAACTCCATGAAAGGAGGTGGAAGGAATAGCCTCATAATGTGTGCCAGGGAAGACTGCTCAATTGTCCATATGTCTAAATCTTGATATGCTAAATCAAATGAAGTAAATCCAAACAACTGATGAACAAGATTTGAAGGCACTGAAGATGGCATAACATGAATGTTGAAGTTGTCATCAAAGAGGAAGTGAATATCCTCAATCATGTCCCAAATGTTGTAGTGTGTAGTGTATCAAACAACCCTTCAATATCTAGCAAGTACTCATCCCACAAAGTAGAAAATGGAAGGGAACAATTAATCTACTAAATTGAGTTGAACTCTGAAGAAGCAAGAAATGGAGGAGGCACAATAGAAGTCTCATGTATCATTGTGGATGACTAAAGCACACACAGGTTCAAGTGACCAAACCTCTCCTCAGAGACCTAATCCATTCTAGATGCATGAGAGTTAGGACTAGTCAATGGAACTGCATGCTCAATGGGAGCAAAATGTGATACTTTTATAAGTGTGATGTATGATCAACACCGCCAACTACAATAAGCTCTCTACTATGAAGATCTTTGATAAACATTGGAACGGGTGTGAACTCTACCGTCTTACCTTGCCCACAGTGAGTAATCTGATATATATAGAAAGCAGATTGGATGATAAAGAAGGAACACATTGTACATCATTAAATGTGCCATTGAGTTAAGGGAGGTAGTTGAAAAAGAGTGGTTTGGGAGGTACACTAAGTGAAAAGAATAGATTGGGATAGAGAAATATAACTAAAGATAGAATTGAGGTTAGAGTATGGATGAAAAGGGCTATAAAGGGCTTGTACATGTGTGTTTAATGGAAATGAATAAAGATAAAAAATTGGGTTTGGGATCAAAGACTGTATTGTAAACACATGTTATTTTTTAAAATTGTAATGATATCTTAAGAAAGGGGAGAAGTTTTATTTTTTTAGGAAAGTATTTTTTTAATTTTTAAAAATTTTAACTTATAAAATAAAATGTTAAGCAAAAGAGAAGAAACATTTTATATTAAAACAATTTTAGTGGAAATGACAAAATTGCTGAGTTCTTACAAAAAGGGTTAGGATTATAGTTGGTGTTAAGGTTGAGGTTATGATCTAATTATAGTTAGGGATGGGATTAGGATTCAATTAGGCTTACGTTTAGCTTAGGGTTATAGTTCACTTAGGATTAGATTTTAAATAGGGTTAGGGAACTACAATTAGAGTCGAGGTTAGGGTTGGGATTACTATTTAATTTGGATTATGATTGAAGATAGGGTTTAACTAGGATTAGGGTTAAGGTTATATTTGAATTAAGGTTTGTGTTCAATTATAGATCAATTAGGGTAATGATTCACTAAGAGTAAGGGTTAGTTTTAAATTTTAATTAGTGTTGGGATTAGCAAATTAAAGTTGAGTTAGGGTTGGAGTTAAAATTCAAATAGGGTTAGGATTGGGGTTATGATTCAATTATGGTTTGAGCTAAGGTTTGGTTTGGGTTAGGATTCAATTAGGGTTAGATTAGTGTTTAGATTTTATTAAGATTAGAATTAGGATTGGAATTCAATTACGAATTACTATTAGGGTTCAATTACGGTTCAATTAGGATCGGCTTTAGGATTGATATTAAAACTAACCCAATTTAAACCCTAACCTTGATTGAACCCTTACCCAAACTAAGTCCTAACTAAATAGCAACCCTATTGAACTTTAACTTTCACCCTAAATAAACCCAAACCCTAATGGACCCCTAACCACATTCATACAACACTATGAAACTTTTCATAAATATTAAAAATTTAGAAGTCAATAAATCATATAATTATAATCTATAAAGTTTTATTATCCTTATCTTTTGTAACTATTTTACACAAAAACAAAAATATTTCAATTTAAATTTGACGCTTCCTCTTTTAAGTCAACTTGATCTGCTAATACTTTTATTTCTCTTCTCAAGATTACTCAGCTTGATGATGGATCATGAAGTATGATTCGAAACATTGATTAAAAAAAAAGATAAAACAATCAAATCCAAAAACCATTATATAATTGATGCTTACCATTCTTAGAACATCCAATTTTTGTCCTTCGTTTTTAAAAGTATTTGGATACATGATGCTTTATGCAATACATGTGGCCAATATCTTTAGGCTCACCATTGAATTAAAGTTAGTTTTCAATTACATATATCTCTCGATGTACATTACATATATTTGTCTAAAGATAAATATACTAGTTATCTTATTATCTAAATTCCATCTTACTTTTAAAATCTAAAATAATATTTTAAATATAATTTATTATTTTTCTATTTTGTAAACACAGAAATATGATCTCGTATATGCATCTTCCACCTAATAAATAGATAATTATAAATTATATATGAATTCAATATATTGAAATCGTAGAAAGGATGACTAATTATATTTATAATAAAGTTAATTAAATATTGGCTTATTACCGACCGACCATTTAACCAAACAAAGGAGGATGCTTGGTAGGCCTGGCATGTTCTTTGCATTTGGGGGAACCTCTTTCCATTTTTATAATAATAAAGCGGGACGCGTGGCAATTACAAATTGTATTGCGTAAAGAGGCTCAAATTGACCGTCATGCACATGCACTCCAAGCCCTCTGGAATGAATCTGCACCTTACGCGTGCAGTGGTTTGATTGGATGACCTAGTACTTTAAAACCTGGCATTTGATTGGTTGCGTGACACATCGCCCTTCCTGTGATTTGACATTGCGTGGTCGGCGCATATTCTCCAATGAAATCCTATTCCAACGAAATAGAAACATTAAATCCTTCAATGCCACACTTGCCCACATCATAGAGAAAACTCTTCACAGTTTACATAATTTCACCATGAATTTTGCAGGCACAATGCTCATACTAATGGGGCTTCTGCTCCTCTCTGGTACAACCAAGCTTATCATGGCTGAAGAATCATCTCAGGCTACTGTGACTGCACATTGCTTAAGCTGGAGATTAAATGTAGAAGCAAATAATCTTCGCCACTGGAAAGTTGTTCCTGAAGAATGTATAGAATATGTAGGGACTTATATGCTGAATGGAGATTATGAAAGAGATTTGGCAGCAGTCATTGAGCAGGCTGTAATTTATGCCAGGCAATTTAGCCCTGGAGAGGATGATGGAAGGGATGCTTGGGTGTTGGATGTGGATGAAACAGCTTTGTCTAATCTTGAGTACTACAAGACCAGAAAATTTGGGTAATTATGTCTCATCCTTCTTCTTTTTGGTTTTAGCTAGAATGGTTATAATGGGCCTTTTGATTTGGTGGTGCCTCTGTATATTCAATAGACATTTATGAAAGTCCTGTGAAATTTCAAGGGATAATTGTTTAGTCAGGATGCATTCAATTACATCTTTTTGAGTTTTGTGAAATCTCAGGGGAGAATTGTTTAATCAGGGTGCATTCAATTACATTTTACTGTTTTATGAAATTTAAGGGGAGAATTGTTTAACCTAGATGCATTCACTTACATTTAAATGAGTTTTGTGAAATATTAGGGGAAAATTGTTTAACCAGGATGCATTGAATTACATTTTAATGGGTTTTTTGAAATATAAGGGGAGAAATGTTTGTTTTGTGAAATTTCAGGCATAATTGTTTAACCAGGATGCATTCAATTACATTTTGCTGAGTTTTGTGAAATTTCAGGGCATAATTGTTTATCCAGAATACATTCAATTACATTTTGCTGAGTTTTGTGAAATTTCAGGACATAATTGTTTAACCAGGATGCATCCAGTTACATTTTAATAAATTTTGTGAAATTTCAGGGGAGAATTGTTTAACCAGGATGCATTCAACTCTTGGGTATTCAGCGGAAATTCTCCTGCTTTAACTGCAACTTTGGAACTTTATCAACAGCTCATAAAATTGGGCTTCAGGGTATTCTTTATCACCGGGAGGGATGAATCCCAGAGAGAAATCACACAGGATAATTTAATCTCACAGGGATTTACAAAGTGGGATGGACTCATATTAAGGTAATTATGATTGATTTTGTTGGTAAATTTATAACTGTACTGTGATGGTGTGTTGAGAAAATGTAGTGTGGTTGTTTAACAGAAGTGAGAGCGATCATGGTGACAGCGCTGTTGTGTTCAAGTCGCGCAAAAGGGAGGAATTGATAAAGAAGGGATATCGAATATGGGGAAATGGAGGAGATCAGTGGAGTGATGTAATAGGGAATTCTGTTGGTGCTCGGGTATTCAAGCTTCCAAATCCCATGTACTTCATTTCTTAATGTCAAATTTGAATGAAATTGTCCATGTGAATATTAGCTGTGGGAATGGACCCACCCAAACAGGCCCATGAAGGGCTTAGCCATGTAAAAAAAAATTGTTGCAGAGGCAACCATTGTTGAGCCTACCCAATTGAGGTGTGCCCTAACTATTGTGGTTTTTTCAATAGATAAGTGAGGGGGCTAAATGAGTCCTGCTCACTTGAAAATCATAGTTCAATACAATGAAATTGAAATAAAAGCAAACCAATTCAGATCCAAATTTTAAACGAGATCCAGTTAGACATCATTGTTAATTCACTTTTTTTGAGGGAGAAGACTGATGAGGTTCAGCTTCAACATCTATGTTATTTTCTTCATCTGACGAGAAATCTTCCTCAAAAGAATAAAGAGGTCCAACTCTGACATTCCCTGAAACTCTCAAACTTTACAGATTGTTTGCTGACAATATTATTATAGATTAAGAATTTCTTCTCTATTTGATTCTGAGTAATTTAAGGAGCCATTTCCTTCCGTAGCAAGCTCCTCACTATCCTTTCCCTTCTCCTCTGCTTGAGTTTGCTCATTTTTCTAGCAATCTTTAATCATTATTGAGAGAGAGGATTCGAGCATATTTTAATAATTGTAATAGTATTTGCTGATTTAATGTTCAATATTTTTAACAGCATAGCACTAGTAATTGCGAGTTAAACTTTAAAGTTGATAGTGTTGATTATGATTACTTATAATCAAATGAAATGTATTCCTTAGATCTAAAAAGTGATAAACCATGTTATTTGAAGGAACTGCTTCTGGATCAGATTGTGTAGTAGTTTTTGCATCAATGTTTTGGATTGAGTGCATTATCATCAGGATGATTGAGTCCTATACTCTCTGATAGTACTCAATCCAAAATGCTGATACAAAAACTGTTACACGATCTGATCCAGAGGCAGCTCCTCCAAATCTCATGAATTGTGGAAACTTGATGTCTTTAAAATCATGTGATGTCACATTGGCACACCAATAAAACATAACTCAATGCACAAATATAGGTCTACCCTTTTTTGGATCTTTTTGGACACCTTAATGCAAAGCATGCCGATCTGACATCATATTTGATGATGTGTACCTAAATCCTTAATTATACCCAAAGACCTTGCCAAATAAACTTTTGTAAACAAGTGAGAGTGATTTAAAATTACCTTATATAATTTTGAAAGCCACGAAATTAAGAACTTCAACTACTACATCCTCTCCCCTAACTCCTAAACATCCCCAAATGCCAGTCTTCAAAAAATTTATTCTTCTCCTTACCCTATTCCTCAGAATTATTTAACTTCAAATCAAAATCAGAAACAACATTCTTCTACCACGTAGAACATCCTAAGAGCCTTCTGAATTTCAAACAAGCCACATCTAAATGATCAACCTTTGAAACAGTTCCAAAAACAGAATGCCTAATTTCCATAATCTAAGGCTGTTTCCATAAACCTTTACCAATTTTTGAGACCAATTAAGACCCTGAGGCCTGGATCCATTTCTACTAAAATCTTCGTTGTAGATGTTGGTGAATGCCTGTGTTTTAGGTTATAGATAGATGAACTTAACTACATCATCTCTTATATTTTTCAATGTAGAATGCAGCCAAAAAGGTAGGCAGGGACTCGACATTCTTACCCAGATAGAAGAAAACCTTAAAAAATTGTCATAAGCAGGTTGAACTCTGGAAACCATGACTTCAAGTAAAGTGTTGCCATATCCCAATACCAAGGACCAACGCTAAAATCTTATTTGATCCTACTCAAAATCACACACAATCACAAACAAGTTCATCACTAATACTGCCAAAAAAAGGCTACCAAATCTATGAAACTTATCTGTTCAGATCTAGGATACTGGACCAGAGGGAGTTGAATCTACATTAATAGCACCATTTCCTTCTAATGCACCATCTCAGAAGCTCTAGTCCCTAATAAGTGTTAATATGAGTACAACAAACTATGTTTATTAAAAATATTCAATATTTTTATTTTTATTTTATTTACAATAAAATAAATTTGATTTTAATTAAATAATATATTCGATCAAGTAATAATCCATTTAAATTGTTGAGTTGGGAATGTTATAAATAATTATCGAAAATTCAATGTTAGAAATTTGAATAAATTAATTACATTGATCTTTAATTCTAACGTCCTTTATATAGGTATAATTAAAAAAATTAGTTATTAATGTGTGATTAATCTATATTTTGATAGTAACGTGTTAAATTAAAAGAGTGATATTATGATTTGACCTAAGAACAATAACTACAAGTTTAGGTTTGAATTTCACAAGATGAAAGCAAAGAAATAAATGTTGTATTGGATTCAAGCATCACTTCATATGCTTTTATTTCATATAGAACAAAAATAAAGTCCTTTTTCACATACTTAATTTTATGACATAAATGAGTAAATCGAGGCTATAAAAAGGCATTGCCTTTCACATCTTATAAATATCCCTTTTCTAGATTTGTTCATTTCCAAAGACACAAAGGCATCCTCATAACATTCAAACTTATCTCAACAAATTAACAATATGTACATTTCACTAATGTTCAAATCATGCTTTTCCGTTTGTCTAAATTCAAGTACAACATATTTTACATCTCTTTTGATAAATATTAGTCATCAAGAACAAAAAGTACATCATACTTATGTCTTTTTTGGTACAATTACACTTTACAAGTCCAATAGAGTAGCATAATACTTCCTAATTAATTTTCATAAAGTAATTTAAAAAATGTTTAAATGGACATTGATCAAGAAGTAATGTAGTTAAAATATCCAAGAAAGATGTTTATCATAATGTAGAAAAGTTGTCCTTAGGTTCCAACAAAGTGTAATAAGGAATTATAACTTTTCTTAATCATGTTATCTCAATTTTGTAAAATAACATAGACAAGTATAAATACCTTAAAATGGAAAGTAGTTGTAAGAGAGAGAGAGCATAATGTAACTATTTTTCCACCAAACATGGAGCTATACAATTCCCATGTATGTCACTTTGAAAAGTGGACTCCTACCATTCATGGATGGAATCACAAAAGCATACCACATTAGAAGTGACTAGTACATGTGAAAACAACCATTACAACTCTATCAATCATAAATGAAAAATATTTTCACAAAACATATTCCCTTGGCCAAAGTTCTCACGTAACAATCTATGAACAAGAGTTCACTCATATATACACAAGATGAGTAAGGTTCATAATACTTCATATAGTGAAAGAATAGAAATTAAGCCCTAGTGTGTGTTAAATAAGTGAGTTCTTTATTTTTATATTCAATTATATCAAAATTAAGGGTATTTAGTAATTAAAGAGTTCTAATTTGAACTAATGATATCACACAAGATGGGACTAATTTTTAAACAAAAGACATGAACTTGAAGAGAGTGAAAGCAACTATAAACTAAACAAGAAAAAGAAACACTTCAAGCATCAAAAGTGGCATTGTTCTTGATAGACATAAAGTGTGTGAAACTAGATTATTTAGAAAGATGATAAAAATTTCTTGGAAGTTTTAGAGGCTTTAAGAAGTGTCTTTTGAAAAAGGGATGAGGTTAGCCACGCCCATCGACTCTATGATGACCTGCAAACACTTTTTAATATATGTATCTACTCCCAAACACTTGCAAAATAAGGAAAAACTACAAAAGAAAGTGTTAAAGGCAGGCCTACTTCAATTAACCCCCCTTATGAATTCTTCAATATATAAAACCACAAAATAATATTGATGAAAATAATTATATTCAAACTATAGCAATATGTCAATGGTTGTAGTGAACAAAAATGTATATACAAACAAAACCTAGAAAGAAAACACAAAGGACAAGTCTACTAAATAGACAAAGGGATGTATAAGAGGGCTTGAAAATAAAAATATGTAAATAATGATGAAAGGAAGAGGGTATGTAGAAAGCTACAAGAAATGCAGGTTCTAATGGTTGGAGAAGAAGGAAAATGGGTAGCACAATGGTCCATGAAGAGAGAGAATTGTCACAAGAGGACACAATCAATTTTCAAATGGCTCTAACAAGACTCCACACTCTAACAAAGAATAAATACAAGATTGATAGTTTAAAATAACAACACAATTTAAATGTCAAAAGAAGAGGGGAAAGTGTCAATTTATAAACATACTTTATAATTCATGAATTAGGTTCTCATGAAGTTTGATGCCAATTGATGCACGCTAAAAAGGGACACAAGAAACACAAGTTCAAATGTTAATATGTTAATGATAATCAAAATAAATACAAATGAACCTATGATCCTTTCAGTAGAGATGGAGAGTGGGGAGGAGAAGGGGAGCGGTCAGCCCCAAAATTCAATTTTTTGGGAGGGACAACCGGTTCAGTAGCAAGACAGAATGTAGAAGGAGATTCAGGGAGTCCTGTAGAAGGGGAGGGTTCAAATGATAAGGAACCCAATGTTCCTTTGTGATGAATACTAAGAGGGGGGGGGGGGGGGGGGGTGAATTAGTATGCCAAAAATCTCTACACTAAAATGCTTACACAATCTAAAGATAAACCGGTAAAGCAGTCTAACAGCCAAACCGGTTACCACACATGCAAACCAAAATGCGAATAAAGCATTCACCCACAAAAGCAATACAACCATAACACAAGATATTTGACGTGGAAACCCAATTGGGAAAAACCATGGTGAGATGGAACTCACAAGTCACTATCTGCAGAATAGAAACCAGACCGGTTAAGGTCTTACAATGTTCTTCACCTGAATAGATCCTATTAGGAATCTCAATCTCTGTTAGGAGATAAGTCCGATTAAAGACTACCTTGTTAGAGGATTTTAGATTCACATGTGTGAACCACCTTGTTAGAGGATTTTGCAAAGGCTTTGAGGCCTACCCGGTTAAGGGCTACAGACTTGTCAAAGATGTGAGTAATCAACAAGTGTTTGACCTATCTAATAGCACAAACTGCTTGGTTAGATCTAGTATTGCTCACAGCTAATGCATTCCAGCATTACTTTAGTCTTCTCTCTCTCTCACACAGTTACAACTTGATCTTCTCAGATAAGATCGTTCTCAACTTCCACCTTAAACCCTAGCTCGACATTAACCCTTTCAGCAACAACTTAAAACCCTAGACATGATGTCCTTTTAAAGGAATCTGATTTCATGTTGGTCCAATAGGATTACATTACAATTTCCTAGGTTCAATGAATCTAGACATACTCAGTAACACGACATAAGAAGCACCATCAATGTGTCGGCACCATCAAACAATCAGTGGATTGGTAACTCATCACAAAATGTCGATTGGTAACTCATCACAGAGTATTACCGGTTCATACAAAATACCGGTTGCCGGTTTGACAAAAATGAAGACTGGTAAGAATGTGTTGTGCCGCTTTGCTCCCTCGTATCGCTTGAGATCTATGAACCACTTGGGGTCGACATGTCGTTTCAGACCAGGAAACACATTCTGCAAAATCACCACTAGTCTAAAGACTAGTATACAACATACCAATTGGAACAAATACCGGTTGAGCACAAGCTCATAGATATAAAGGGGATCTAAATACAAGTGTGTGTCCATCAATGACAATCACAACATAAACAACAAAAATGCCAACAATCTCCCACTTTGGCATTGATGGCAACACTTAGGAAAATAAAATTTTGACATCTAAGTGTTTTACAACAAAAACTTGCCATTAACAAAATTGCTCCCCCTAAGCATATACACTATCCCTTAATCAACAGTGTATAGCAATTTTGCATACAGAGCATAATCATCAAAGCATATAGCATATATCACAACATATATCAAATTTTTAAAACAGATACTTCTCCCCTTGTGTTAGAAGATCAAAATTTTAAAACCAAAAACCAGATATACTTCTCCCCCTTTGCCAACAATGACAAAGTACCGCTGAAAAACCCTGTTTCCATATATATAAGAAAGTTTATGACAATAATGAATGATACTTGTCAAAACCCGATTTATAGTCCTGCAAAAATTGTTTCATGGATAGGGAGCAGGACTCAAGTAGGGAGGTTGCCACTTCCTTCTTTGTCTACATCTGGGATACCCGTTCCTCCATGGCATCTACTGTGCTCAGTTCCTGTGTGACTGTCAGAGCATCCAGGTTCAGATAACACTTCTGAAGAATTTGCAATCATGGAAGTAATACCAGTTGAAGCTCTTGCAAATCCCTAGACTGTGTACTAATCTCTTGCTCCATCTTGGCTGACTGGACCTAGAACCGGTGAACGGTTTGCCCATATGCTGCAAAGGAATCATAAGGAGTCTTGAATGTGCCCAAGTAGGACTGTAAGTCCGTTTGAAGCTGTTGCTTCTTGGCTAGCACATCATCACAGAACAGATGAGGTTGACAGATTTTGCTGAGTAGCAAGTTACCCTCATCCAAGGCATTCCTTATGTCCTTTTGATCTTTCAGCAGTTCAGTCCTAAGCTCATTCAACTTCTTCACTAGAGCAACATTAAGAGATTTTTGGTGCTCTTTCTTTACATTGGCCTCTGCTGCTTCTTCCAGACTTTGCACCTGATCATCCACTATAGTACACAGAAGTTTGAGTTGTGCTAGTGATGATTCAGTGTCAGGAAGATTAGTACCGGGGATTAAACCGGTAAGTGTGTCTACAGCCGCCTGTATAATATCTTGTTCCCTTTTCTTGCGAATGCCTTCAAGGTGCTCTTAGGAAGCCTTGATGCTCTGCATAAGCTCAGACTCACTTGCAGATTGGAGGTCAATAGGACTCGAGATAGTAGCCGGTTTGGCTTGGCTACCGGTTGCCTTAGGAGTCTCCATCTGTGTGCTCTTCATCACTTCGATTGTCTTGTCTTCTTCTTCCTTCTTTTTCTTCTCCTTCTCTTCCTTCTTTTTCTTCTCCTTCTCTTCCTTCTCTTTCTCTTCTCTCTTTTTCTTCTCTTCCTCTTCCATCTTCTTCTTGTCTTCTTCTTCTTTCTGCTTCTGCTCTGCTTCTACCTTCTTCTTTGCTTCTTCTTCCTTCTTCTTCTATGCTTCTTCTTCCTTCTTCCTTTGTTCTTTCTCTTCCTTCTTTTTTTCTTCCTCTTCCTTCTCCTTCTTCTCTTCCTTCTCCTTCTTCTTCTTCTCTTCCTCTTCCTTCTTCTTCTTCTCTTCCTCTTCCTTCTTTTTCTTCTCCTCTTCTTCCTTCTTTCTCTTTTCTTCCTTATCCTCTTCTTCTTTCTTTTTCATGTCATCTTCTTGCTTCTTCTTTTCTTCATCTTTTGGTTTCTCCTCTTCCTCTTTTCTCTTCTCTTCCCCTTTCTTCTATTTCTCATCTTCATCCCTCTTCTTTTTCTCTTCCTGTTCCTTTGTCACTTGTTGTCTGTCCTCAGCTTGTTCATGACCCTGATCGGCTTGTTGCCCCTGTCCAGTTCCCTCAGAAGGTATGTTCTGAGTGACATCTTCTACATCTAGGGCATCGACATTGATGGTGTCGATTGGTTCTTCCACCAGGTTTCCTTCCTCATCAAAGACCTCATCCGGTTTGGAAATAACCGGTTCCTTTTCCGCTTGGAGGTTGGCCATTCGTGCTTTGTGAGAGCTGATATCATGAGCCATATGCTGATGTGTATCTTTTTCAACATCATCAACTCTCCCCTCCAACAACCAGAGTCTTCTTCTCCTTGTGAAGAAGAGACCTTTATTTTGATCCAGGGCATCAAATAATTCTAAATTTGAGAGTTCGGGGAAGTACTGTGCAAAGACTTTCTCCCTAATCTCCTATTCCTTTTCAATGGCAATGCACCATTTATTATCTAATGCTTTAAATAATGAATCCGGTGTTTGAGATTTAATCTCTGATGGTGACCGGTCATTTTTACATAAATAAAGAATGATTTCCTGTAGTACTTCATCTTTTTCCTCACTATTAAGTTCATCATAATAGTCTATTAAATCATGAAGTAACTTTCTCCTAATATTTTTTACTGTTCTTTGACAATGTGTCAAAGGTTTGTATGAGGAGATGTCTATATTTATCGGTGCGGATACTGCCGGTTCATTCTTCTTCATCTTCTTTGTCTGTCTTGCCTTCTTTGGTTGTTCATCAGACTCGGTTTCTTCGAAGTTCGGTTCATTTGCCTTAGTCTTCCTCTTTCTTTCGAAGACTTTTGCCGGTGTTACCTCCAGTTTCTTCTTTGTCGGTGACCACCTGGTCACTCTTGGAGTTGCAGTGGTAGCCGGTGCCGATGCTGCAGGCACTAGCTTAGCTTTCTTAGTTGCCGGTTATTTTCCCTTCTTCACCGATGGTTCTTCAACCAGTGCAATCCTCTCCAAGTAGGTTTCGGTCCTCTTAGCCTTTGGATCAAGAGGTGAGGCAATAAGGGTTGAGGCATACCCTTCCAGCATGTTAAACATAACTTCATAGCCCATAGGCTCCACTTCCTCCATTCTAGGCTCAACAACCTCCATTAAACATTTGTCCACCTGAATAGTGAAACAGATGTCATCTTCATATTTCTTCACTATGTCACCTGAGATTCTTACCCTCTGACTCATCTTTCTTCTGAACTCATCAAAATATTTGTTCAGTACCTCAGGGTAGCCGGTTCCAATGGCTTGTACACTTTCCTTTATCTGCTTGGTTACCGGTTGGTCAGGGGACCACTAGACATCTCCTACACCCGGAAAGTAGCCTTGAAAATAAAAGAACAACCCTACCAGTAGTTGTCCAAACTTAAACCTCATTGAGTTGTCCTGTTTGATTGCCTTAAGATTTAATAGGAGTTGCCTCTGCATACCGGTGCATAAGTCAAAAGATGCATCCTCTTTTATCATTCGGTAAGCGGCATTTACTGCTACAGTAGATACAGAATTAATCATGCTAGCTGAAAACATTTTGTATCCTATCACCATATAGGCATATTTCACCAGATCATCCTTGATAGGATTGACTGTCATACCCTGTGAATCACTTGTTGAACCGGTGAGCTTGGTCATTTCCGTTTTGCTCACTTTTCTCAGGGCTGGCACTTCCCCTGTGTTGCAGAAATAGATGACTGCATGAATTGCCTGAGGCGTGATATCATGCGTCCTCTCCAGGTACATCTTGTCACCGTGGACTCTGCTCAAAATAATTCTGATATGATCCTCCGTGAAAGCTTCCAGAAAATATACTGCCTAAAGGTAAGTCATCCTTGCCCCCGGTCAAAAATATCTCAAATGTGTCTCAGGGTAAGTTCGCCATATCCGTCCCTGACCAAATTATAGATCATAACATTGCTAGAATGGAAAATACCTTGATTGGCAAGTTTTATGGGATGAGACCGAACATTGAGGTTGTTCGTGGGTTTGTTAAGAGGAAATGGAACTTGAAAGGTCAGGTGGATGTGGTTGCGATGAACAAAGGATGTCTATCCTTTTCTTTCTCTTGTGAGGAGGACCACATGAATATCCTTTGCAACGAAACTTGGGCGATACGCAAATATTTAATGTATATCCAGAAATGGTACCCTAATGCGAGAAGAGAAAAAAAATTTGTGGTCCAAGTTCCAATTTGGATAAAGTTACTTGGACTCCCAATCAAATATTGGGAGGAAGATGTGTTTGCAAGAATAGCCAATGCCTTTAGGGAGCTTATCGCCATTGATCCAGTTACGGCATCCAGAAGAAGACTTATTTATGCCAGTAACTGTGTAGGAGTGGGGCCCGAAACGGATATGCCAGAGGAAATAGAGATAGAATCAAAGCTTGAGAAATGGAAGCAAAATATAGTTTATGAAACAATCCCTTTTGCATGCTTTCACTATAAGAAAGTTGGACACTGGGCTAAAAAATGCCCAAGTAATGTGGTCAAATCTCAATCCCAAGCTAAAGTATGGAAAAAGGTGGACAACTCTTTGAAAGCTTCGCATTCTGATGGTCTAGATCAGGAAAAACAATCTCAGGTTGGAAGGAGAGAGGAAGTGTTAGTCAGAGAACTGGGAAATGAAACGAAGAGAGGAGATATTGAAAGTGTCGCCCTTCAGGAAAAGGAGCAGAATGGCAAGGAGTCAGATGATGGAGAAAGAGAGTCACAAGTCAGTAGCCAAAAAGAGGAAAAGGAAAAGGACAAGACAGATCAAAACTCAGACAATAGTGAGAAGAGAAATAACGGTCATAAGTCCAAAGACAATAAAGAGGAAGGAGACAATTTTAATTTAGTATCAAATTCATTTGAGTCAGATAAGGAAGCAGACTAGATCCAAGATGCACAACCTGATAACATCTTGGATCAAGGGCTATCAGAGATTTCATTAGTTTCTCCAGCTAAGGTAAAGTTGATCTTTCCGGAGGAAAATGAGCCAAAATGGGGAGATGAGGAAGACATCGAAAAGGCACTGGGAAAGAATGAATCAAAGAAGGAAGAAGAAGAAGTAATGGAGGATAAAAGGAAGATTAAGAACAAAAAAAAGAATAACAACAACAACAACAACAATAGTACATCAGCCAGAAATACCAGAAGCAGACTTGGGGATGTGGTAGCTCAACATACTTCTCTAGGAAGATATTCAAATGTAAAGAAGAGGACTATGGAAACAAGCAAGAACATAGCATATGGGACTCAAAGAACCATCTTTGAGGCGGGTATTTCTAAAAAACCATGAAGATCATCTCTTGGAATATTCGAGGATTGAATAATCCTCACAAAAATTATTTAATAAAAAGTATGATTAGAGACAAAAACCCGGATATTTTTGTGATTCAAGAAACCAAAATGTCAAAAGATAAGGTAGAGGGAATGAAAATGTTTCATAATGGAGGAGTTAGCAGTGGTAGTTTAGAAGGTGCCTCAGGAGGTATTGTTACTTTCTGGAATAAAAGTATTGTAGAGGGAGAAGTGCTAATTCAAGAGAACAATCTGGTTTGTATCAGATTTAAGAATTTGAAAGATAGAACATCA
Organism: Cryptomeria japonica; assembly: GCF_030272615.1. Taxonomy (NCBI): domain Eukaryota; kingdom Viridiplantae; phylum Streptophyta; class Pinopsida; order Cupressales; family Cupressaceae; genus Cryptomeria; species Cryptomeria japonica. Next base: position 352,800,716 of record NC_081409.1, read on the forward strand.
TGGGTCTAAACTAATGTGTATGCTCCTAACACTAATACTAGCAGAAGTGATTTTTGGAAAAAAATTAACCTTGTTAAGAAGTAGGTTTGTTGAATATGGTTGGATGATTATGGGGGACGTCAATACCCCTTTGAAGGAAAGCGAGAAAAAGGGAGGGAGCCAAACCAATCTAGACAATAGATTGGATTTAATGGACTTTATCAATAATAATGCACTCCATGACTTGGATTTGCAAGGCGTTAAATATACCTGGATTAATAGGAATAGTGAGGACTTAATTCAGGTCAGACTTGATAGAGCTCTTATATCTATGGATTGGTTTAATCTTTACTTTTGTTCTTTATCTGCTCACATAAGGGCGGGATCAGATCACTATCCTATATCCTTCACGATTGATGCCAAGAATAGAAGAAAACACTTCCCTTACATATTTGAGAGAATGTGGACTAAACACCCGGATATGGAAAGAAAAACCAAGGAATGGTCGCAGGTCAAAATTGAAGGTAACGCTTTGTATAAAGTGGTTAAAAAGTTGATGTTTGTGAAAGAAAATGTTAAAAGGTGGAATAAGGAATGCTTCGGGAATATCTTTTCTTTGAAAGAAACTATTCTTTCTGAGCTTAAAGATATTCAAGATGAGATTCAGAATAATGGATATACTAATACTTCAAGAGAAGTTGAAGATGAAATTCTTATGAGATATCATGATATAATTGCAAAAGAAGAAACTTTCTGGAAACAAAGGTCTAGAAATGTATGGTTGAAGGAAGGGGATAGAAACACTGAATACTTTCATATGTCTACTTTAAAACATAAGGCCATCAATAGGATATCACAGATTAAACTTAATGGTAGAAGTGTTGAAGAGGAAGAATCTATGAGAAAGGTAGCTATGGAGTTCTTCTCCAACCTCCTTACTAAGGATCAGAATTTGGATCTGCAGTCTCAAAAGAACCTAGTGGAGTGTATTCCATCTATCTTGGAGGTCAATCAGAACTCTTACCTGATTGCTATCTCTTCCAATAATGAGATTCTAAAAGTTGTCAACTTCTTTGAAGGTAACAAGGCGCCAGGCCCAGATGGTTTTCCCATGTTCTTTTTTCAAATATATTGGCATATTGTTGGAGATGATGTTTCCAGAGCTGTGAAAGAGTTCTTTGGTTCTAAAAGAATTTTGAAAGAGATAAATGGCACTTTTATTGTTGTTATCCACCAAAAGATGGGAGCTGATTCCATGGATCTTTTCAGACCCATAAGCCTGTGCAACTCTCTATACAAGATTATCTCTAAGGTTCTAACCTCTAGAATCCTAAAGTTGCTTCCTTCTATCATTTTTCCTCAACAAAGTGGTTTTGTCCCTGGAAGACAAAACTTGGATTCGATAATTTTGGTTCATGAAAACATTCATTCTTTATCTAGTGCTAAAAAAGAAGGCTTTCTTCTGAAGCTTGATTTATCCAAATCCTACGATAGAGTGGATTGGGATTTAATGATGAAAGTTCTCTCGGTTTTTGGTTTTTTCTCTAGAAGTATTAGTCTTGTTAGGCAATTAGTCTCTTTGGCTTCTTTTTTCTATCTTAATTAATGGGTCTCCTTCTCCTTTTTTCAAGTCCTCAAGGGGACTTAGACAGGGAGATCCTCTATCTTCGGATATTTTTATTATCATGGCGGAATGTCTGGGGAGATACATTGGAAAGCTGGTTGAGAAAGGGGAGTTTTGTGGATTGAAACCATCTTTAAAGGATCAAGTTTTCTCCCATCAGTAGTTTGTGGACGACTCTATAATTATGGGGAAGGCTTCAGTGCAGGATTCTAGGAGTTTAAAGAAAGCTTTGGATAGTTATGGGTCAGCTACTAGGCAACTTATTAATTGGTCTAAAAGCTTTGTTTATTTCATCAATACTCTGGAGAGAAGAAAGATAAAATTAAGCAATATTTTGGGGTGTCAATTGGGGAGTCTTCCTGCTTCCTATTTGGGGCTCCCCTTATGCCAAGATCCTCCTGATACTTTCTAGGGAGCTTTGGTGGACAAGTTCCACAAGAAGTTAGCTGGTTGGAAGGGCTCTCTCCTTAGCCAAGCTGGTAAGGTTCAGCTATTGACATCTACTCTTCAAATTATTCCTCTTTATGCCATCAGTCTTTTCAGAATTCTTGCCAATTATGCAGAGGCTATTGAAAAGATCCAAAGAACTTTTTTGTGGACAGGGGTTGAGGAGAAGAAGAGAATGAATCTAATTGTGTGGGACAAGGTTTGTAAGCCTATAAGAAAGGGAGGTCTAGGTCTAAGAAGAATAAGAGACGTGAATGAATTCCTTATGGCCAAGCAGATTTGGAGAGGGTATAATAATCAGGGAGAATGAAAAGTGATATGGGACAACAAGTACAAAAGGCATTATCCTATATCTAGAAAAATGTGTCTAAATCAGGAGATCTTATTGCTAAAAGTGTGAAATGGAAGATGGGGAAAGGGAACCTTATCAAATTCTGGGAAGATTCCTGGTTACTCGAGTCCCCTTTGAGTGAAAGTCCTGAGTGGAGTAGATTTCAGAACTAGTGCAAGGAAAAATATGGATCTATGGTGGGTGACTACTAGAAAGAAGGACAATGGAAGGATTTATCTCAAGTTGATCCTTCCTTGGGAAGTTTGAACAAAATTATGAATTCCATGGTGGTGGTGGAAGATGAAGATCAATTAATTTGGAAACTCACAGCAAATGGTAAATTCACTATGGCCTCTCTTTATTATCAGCAATTTTCTAAAATGGAGAGTCCTTGTTGGGCTAAGGCTTGGGTGAAAGGCCTAACCCCTAAAATTAATATTTTCTTCTGGATAGCCCTTCAAGATAAAATTCTAACTATTGATTACCTCAAAAAAAGAGGTATGTGCATGCCTAGTGTTTGTTTTCTTTCTATGTAGAATGCGGAGACCATCAACCACCTGCTCTTTCATTGTTCCTTCGCTAATGTTGTCTGGGGAAGATGTCTGGATCACTTCAATATCAGTTGGAGTTTCCCAGAGTTAGTTCAAGAGGTTTTTAATTCTTGGCAGCACCCATCAAGGAATAAATCCATTATTTTGTTGTGGAAATTGGCTTTGCCCCATATGTGCTCGGGTATATGGAAAGAGAGAAACGAAAGAGTATTCAGAGAGAAGGTGTCTAAGGATCAAATTGTGTTTGAGAAAATAAAAAGAAGTATATTGGAAAATATGAATATCATAGGTGGTATTGATAAACCTCAAGACAAGAATGATCAAATAATCTTCAAGAAGTGGAGATTAAAAGGTATTGATCATGTTTAGACCAATCCTAGATAGGGTGTGATATGGGAATGTCCTCCCAATGGTTGAATGAAAATCAACTTTGATGGAACCTCAAAGGGTAATCCTAGTATTGCGGGATGTGGTGTGGTCCTAAGGGACGAATGGGGAAAATACAAAATTATTAAATGCATACCTATAGGAAATCAGACAAATCATGTTGTTGAGGCTATGGTAGCTTATCACAGGATGGTCCTATCAAAGGAAGCTAACTGCATCAGAGTCTATTGTGAAGGAGACTCATTGAATACAATCAATTGTTTAAACAAGAAGTTCCCACCATCATGGACAGTAAACAATGCTATTAAAGTAGCTAAGAGAATAAGTGAGACATTTGAAATGTGTGTTTTTACACACGTGTACAGGGAAGCAAACTCGTGTGCTGACTGGACTGCCAACTTGGCTTGTCAAATGGAGGAAATCATAATAATTAAAGGTGAGAGTGAACTCGCATGTGAAGTGAAATCCTTGCTCGATCTGGACTATATCCAGATGAGGCAACGTGGCACTATCAACCATAATTTCTAAATGCCTCTTCCACTCATTATGAAGCAAGTTTACAATGATGGTGATGTGCATTTATTTAAGTGTCTTTTCATACTTGCTTGGCACGGATTCGGGGCTATTTTTCGGGGCAACTACAAAAACCAGAGAAGAAGACTCGGAGCCGAGAAAAGGAAATTCAGGGCTTGCGAAGGTAAAATGGGAGGGAATAAAAAAAGGTTCAAACCTACCTCTTGCCTAGAATGGAGGAAGAATAAGGAAGTTTGGGAAATTCTTCAGGAGGGGGGTTTGAGTGTGTTTATGGAGAGGCTTAGTGGGAAAGATCCTACGATCACTAAACACTTTATCCAGAATTGGAAGAATGGCAAAATTTTGGTGGGGACCCAGATGATGACTATGGACGAGGAGATTATTGTTGAAGCCACAGGGATGATGATAGAGGGTATGACATTTTATAGAGATCGAAGCATCTTTGATAAGGTAGCAGACAAATTTCCTATCACGGAAGGTGAGAAGAAGAAAATGGTGAAGGTCGACAACTCCTATCACTCCCCAAAACATATATGCAAGCCATGGAGGTTCGTTTTATTCGCTACAATTACCTATATAACTTTGGATGGCAGGTTCACAAGAGCTTACGGACACCACTTTGTTTTGCTCAATCATTTTTGCCATGGGGAAAAGGTGAGTTTGCCAATTATCTTGCATGTTCCATGGACCATACTATCAAAGAGATATAGAAAGATCCCAAGGGTGACCATTCTCTTCACCAAGGTCTTATGGCTCTTGTTTATAAAGTGTTGAAAGGTAAATGCATTGAAAAACCTATTAAAGGTAAAAATGAAAGAGATGAGAACACAGAGAGTGAGGTTAGTGGTTTTAACTTTGATTTAGAAACTGAAGGCGATTCGGAGGAGCCAAGTAAAAAGGGGAGGAACAAGGTGAAGAGGAAAAGGATTGTGGTGGATTCAGATATTTTGAAGTCTGAGGCTAAGTCCTTTGAAGGTAAATTCATCAAAATCAAGAAAGGGAAAGGCACCAGTAAGCAAACCCAGGGGAAGAAGAACATTAGCAAGCGAGGGAACAAAGATATTAATCAAATTTTGATTAATTTTGATGAAGGGGCAGAGGAGAATAAAAATGATGATGGGAAGGATAAGGAGGGGGAAGAGATGTCGGTTGTGGGCAACAATGAGGATTTGAACACTCAAGGTCTACAGAAAGAGGATCAAGAGGACAAAAGGGGTAAATCTAGGGATTGTGTTGGAGAAAATGAGAGTATTAAGGGTTTTTATGACACCATCAACACAATGGTGAAAGATATTGGCAGCCTGAAGAAAGATATGAATATTGTGAAAAGAGCAATGATAGGCGACAAACCCTTGACTGAAAAATTTAAAGAGTTGGCGGTAGCAATTAATAATGTTGAAGCCATTGAAAGCATGGTGAGTAAAATTATTGCAACTAAAGATGAGGTTAAGGAGATGGCAGAGAATAAGGAGGTGAAAGGGATGGAAATTTCTATGAACAATTTGGGCAGCAGAATTGATAGGATGGAACTCATTGTAAAGAAGATAGCTGAATAAAACTTCTAGATTCTCAAAGCCTCGGTGGACAACATGAACATTTTGATTAACAGATTTGACAACATCAAAGAGAAAGAAGGCGACAAGGATCAGTTGGACAAAAAAGGTCATGAGAAGAGGACCAGAGCTAATACCAGGAATAAGGGCGACATCAAAGGTCATGAGCTGGATGATTTAAAGACCTCTGTAGACAACATGAAACAGATGGTGGTTCACGCTGAAGATATCATGAAAAATATCTAGTTGTCTCGGTTTTGGTCTCTGTCCCGGTCTTTGTCTTTGTGCTGTCTTTTTGCTTTCCTTTCACTATCTTTTTTTGGTTCTTCATGTTATGTGTGTTGAGATCCCTTTTTGTTCGAATGGGATCAGTTTTTGTTTCTAAAGTGATCAGGCGCGGTCTTTTCTAGTTCTTTGACTCTCCTGCTATGTAAAAGGTTCGGGTTCCTTTCAAAAACCCATTTTTACTTAATCAAAACATGCATATCAAGAGAGATTAAAAGCACACAATAAGAAGCATACAAAAATGAAGGAAGAAAAGAAAACCCCCCAAGATGCTCCCCAACATGCTCATAGTTGATCCTCCCTTGTTCCTCTCCTTTCCAAGTCCCACATGGGTGTACCTCTCAGCTTTTTGCACTATTCATGGATGTCTTATGAAGATTCAAGATGTTTATAAAAATGAGAACAAACGCCTATGCAAGTGTAAATAAGATACTATGAGAAAGCACCTAATTAGTCTATGTAAATTTTAGCAAAATAACAATGCAAATGCTTCTAAATGCTCTCTTAAAAATGACTATAAGTTTGACGCACAAAGATTTCTTCTTCTTTTTTAAATGAAGAATGAGAGCTCTATTTATAGGAAAAATAGGGAAATGGATGGTCAAGATTGAGTAATCTTAACAAGGGCCAGGATTGATGGGTTTATGATCCATGTGGTGGCTTTCAACCCAATCCCATGATGACAAATGTCAACATGAGATGGCTTGAGAGGAGAGGGAAGAAGCATTAAATGCTTGAGATGACACGAAGGTTACCTTGGGAGGGTTTGGTTAGGCTTGAGTTAGTGAATAAAGCTTTTATCTAATGAATAATGCCTTTATCCAATGGATAAACTCTTGTGCAAGAGTTAATGGGGATAACCATGGTGAATTCAATAAATGCTTGAAGAGACCCATGAGTTAAATGAGGGTTGAGTTAGAGGGAAAGTCTCTAACCATGTGCGTGAGTTGAGTTTAACCATTAAAGGTTATGTAAGAGCCATAAATGGTTTGGAAGACTTTGGGGGTTAACTAGTTGGAGAATAAAAGCCTTTAATGATTTTCAAAGACTTTGGAGGCTTTGAGAAGTGACTTCTCTTTGCTTAGGAAAGTGACAATAATTAGGGGATGAGATTAGGCTAATTTGGAATGGATTAGAAGAATCTATAAGGGGTTTAGGATGCAAGTGGGTTTGGTGGGTGAGAGAAAATAGGATTCTAATTAAAATAAAATTCATTTATTTCAACTAAAATTGTGCAACTTGCATTTGTAGGGGAATGTGAGTGGGGGGGAAGTTTAGAGATTTAAATAAAAAATAATTTATTTATTTAAATGAGGAAAGGGGGTAAATTAAACAAATATGTTTTATTCAATTAATTGATTGTTAGAGTATGGTTTAATGAATTGAGTTAATAGAAGAAGAGGTTTGAGGAATAATTAATTAACTATTAATTTAATTAACTGTTGGTTGATTGTTAAATAATCAAATAAATACTAAATATTCATTTAATTAAGTGGACAGATTTATTTGTCTACATTTGCCCCTCTTTGAGACGGTGCAGTTTGTCATGTTGTTTCAAAGAAAGAAAGATAGGTATGAGAAATATGCCCCATAAATGTTAATTTAGTGGACCAAAAAAATTCAAAAAATTGGGCGATCTCTCGAAAAAGAGAAAGAAGTTGGGGGGAGGTAGAATAGAAGAAATTAGAAAGGATGGTGAAAGAATGGGAGAAAACAGAGTTAATACAGAAATGAGAGGCTTCCAAAGTTCACAGGGACCACAACGGTGAGCAGAGTGAATTAGGGTTAGGGTTGGGGGGTTTATTTGGAGGGGAAGGGGTAAAACGGTCTTATTTGCACCTATCTCCCTAGCAGTTTGGAGCTCTGATAGTGACCTTTGGCGAAGGAGTGAGCAATAGTCATCATGGTCATGCCTATAGAAAATCACCGACTAGAGCGGATCCATCGATACCAGCGAGATGTGCTCCTTTCTTTTGGTGATGGGAGAGATGAGTGTAACCCTGGAGGATGTGTGGAGGCTACTTCATATCCCGATTAGGGGAGAGCTTGTGACATATGATCGGCACCTCGGGATGACAGTCATGCTGAGGATATTCATCGAGGATGTATACATTAAGGATGGCTCTGTGGCGTGGGAGGATATAGCAATGCTTTAGGAGCCTCTACCATCAGTACTAGTAGGGATCGTCGGGGGTTTTCTTTGCCCCGATCGACGTTCGCATGGATTGGTCGTTGGTTGGGGCCAAGTGATAGAGCAGATGGTGACAGAGGGGACCCGCTATGCATGGGGGCCATGTGTGTTAGTGCACCTTTACAGGGATTTGCACGAGGCAGTGTACCGAGAGAGTAGATCACTAGGGGTAGGGATCACTTTATTACATATCTGGTCTTGGGAGAACTTGCCAGTCACAGGACCGGTATGTTTGAGGTTTAGGGCGATAGATCAACCCTATGTTTTTATGTATGGAGGTTTGATGACCCAGCCCCATTTGGGGAAGTTGGAGTTTTGGCGACAGGCATTGGATGACTTAGATATAGTCAAATGGAGGTCATACACTAATTGTGAGGTCTAGGAGGATGATGGAGAGGCTTTATCGTATGTTTACATGACGCATTTTTTGATTGGTCGCACATCCTATGTTGTGGAGAGACAGTTGCCAAGGAGAGTGATGAGACAGTTTGGATGGAGGCAGAGTATGCCAAGGGATTCGAGGGAGTATGCATGGGTAGTGTGGGACAAATGGCAGTGGGGGCTGGTTTTACCCTATGATCATGCCCTTGTAGAGTTTTGTACATTACAAGCGAGACCATGGCAAATGAGGCCAGAGATTGTAGATGCAGGGGTGACAGAGGAGTATACACAGTATCCCGTTGCCCATCTGATTCTGCAGATTTCAGATCTTGCAGAGCCCATACCACTATTTCAGGATGACAGAGAATGACGACGAAGAAGGAGAGTCGGTAGAGGTGGCAGAGGTTTTGGAGGAGGAGGTGGAGGTGGTGGGGGAGGTGGATTTGGAGGTAGAGGAGGGTGGTTACAGAGGAGAGGCAGAGGTGGGCAACCTTTACGAATGTCACAAGGTCTGCTGATACAGGGAGCAACGAGAGTAGGAGGGAGAGATGTTGGTGGGGGAGAGAGGCCTATGGAAATAGGATAGGGAGCCACGGGTGGTGGAGAGGAGCCTATGGAGATGGGAGAGGGAGTTGTAGATGGAGGAGAGGGAGACCTGCAAGAGTTTATGATATTACGGTTATAGATGCGACTGACAACAGTTGAGGCACGATTGTAGGATAAGGATGCGAAGATTGTAGCCAGGGATGTCCAACTTTTTGTATGGGAGGCTAAGTTGACTGTAGTTGTGTGAGAGAGAGATGATCTGGTGGACAGAGTGAGGGAGCTACATGATAGAGTTTGAGCATTGGAGGGAGCACAGGGATAGGGTCCAACTGGGGAGGTATTGAGAGAGATGCGGTGGGAAGGGGCAGAGATTGACTATTGGTGGGGATTATATGAGCAAGTTGTGTCCGTTAGTCAACGAGCAATGACCTACTCTCAGATGTGGCGGGCAAGATCAGAGCGGTCACATAGGGTTCAAAGAAGTGGTGGTGTTATGGGTCCTCCTCGGTGAGATGGTGAGGGTGGTGGGGGAGCAGCATCTGACCAGAGTGCCATTTGAGATGTTTCTATGCATTGTTACATTGTTACTAGACTGATACTTGGATGGCTCTTGGTAGCTAATATTTTGAGACATCATTGTACTCTGATACACGTATTATTTTTGATGCGATATATGATGAGATCGCATTTTTGTGGTGATGATATGATATGTATCCATGTGATGATATGTGTACTTTGTGCAAGATGATGATATGAGTTATGCTTACATGATATGGAGATGTTTACTTTCTAGATGTACATGTTGATGATATGATTTCTATATGTATGATATGGATGATTTGCTAACATGTGGATGCAGGTTAATAGATGGATGATGCTTTGTAATACTATTAATGTGATGAAATGATGATGATTTATGCTAAATGATGAGATTTGAATAATGAAAAATGAAATTTGTGATAGATAATACTGTACATGTTGAATATGATGAGATGATGATATGAGTAAATGATGCATATTTTTAAGATGAATCTAAATGAATGAAATGTTTATGAAAATGTTATGTATGTTGCTAAATGAATGCACTTAAATGGATGGTTGAATGTACTTAATGAATAAATGCACTTTAAATGATAATAAATGTATGTATTTAATGCAACCAAATGATGATGAATGATTTGAAAGGCAACTAAATGAATCTAAACGAATAAAATGATGTGAAATGCAACTAAATGATAATGAATGAATGCACTTTAATGATTAAATGAATGCACTAAATGGATAGATGAATGTTCTTGATGACAAATAAACAAATGCACTTAAATGCAACTAAATGATGATAAATGAATGTACGAAACAACTAAATGATGGAATGAATTTTAATGATTAAATGAATGCACGTTTAATGAATAAAATGTAACTAAAATGAATGAATGAAATGATTTGCAAGGCAACTAAATGAGAATAAAATGCACTTGATGTTTTGAATGTACTTTATTGATGAATAAACAAATGCACTTAAATGAATATCTGAATGGATTTAATGAATCTAAATGTAACTAAATGATAATGCCATGCCTTCATGATATGAATACAAGTTGGTGAGAAATTGCGGATGTGGAATGGAGATGTGAGATGATGTATCAAAGAACTCCGTCGTGATTGTACCCAAGACAAATTTATATTAGGTGCTTTCTCATAGAAACCTGAATTACTTGCATGCAAACAACATATATGAATGATGAATGAACAAATGGATGGGTGATATGCAACGAAATGCAATATAAATAGATGAGATGAGATGATGATCCATGGATTATTCATAGTGCTTTATTCTCATCATCAAGCATAGTAGTATCGATCTTGGCCGAGGTATCTGAAACCACAGTTGAGTGTTTCACCTATAAGCAAACATCACAGACAAAGAAAGTTCCCCTCCATTCGGGTTCATGTATAAATGGTCGAGGTGTACGCTGTAGTCAGTAAACCATAGTGATCTATGACTGTATTTTTGCATAAGATCACATAGCTTAGTGAACTTCTCATGTAGACACCATTAGTATATGCCCCAGAAATTCATTGGAACAATCCACAGACAACAAACAAAGAAAAGATATCAGGAACCATCCCGGCTAGTCTAATCACTCGTGGATATCCTGGAGTAGCATAGGAACCTGATATAAATAAACAAATAACAAATCGACCAAGTACTTATCAACCAAACAGAATTTTCTTGTCAACGTGTTACCATGTCTTGTTTGTGAGGAAGGATGCATCCTTGTGAAGACACTTGTGTGCAAATGTTTTGATTGGTTGGTTGATTTGATAAGTGGTCCTCATTTGAGTAGCTCAAAATGTTTGTGTGGTGTTTGTTGCGATGTGTATGTACAAGAAATAATATCCGTTGCAATGTTTTTGGATTTGTTTGAATGTTTGTAAATGTTTTTGGTATTATCTTTAGGACTTTTTGCAAATGTTTTGGGGATTTTTCTAAGTTTGAATGAATGTTTTTTGGTATTATGTCAAGACATTTTTGAATGAGCAACTCAATGAATCACAAGTAATGGAGAATCCACTTCCATTAGTAGGTTTAAGAATTGTAGACGTATAAAAATGATCATATTCCTAAATGAATATTTAATGTTCATTTTATTCTCATTCCTCTATTTAGTTAAATCTAATTTAATTAAATCACCCACATTCCTCTATTTTAATTAAATAAATTATTCAATTTATTTATTTAAATTCACTTAAGCCTTTTATATCATTTAATTGAATAAATCATTTTATTTAATTAAATCCCTTCTCTCTTCTTTTTAATTAAGTTTACATTTAATTAAATAGTTCACCCCAATTAAATAAATCTAATTTATTTAAAATTCCCAACTTGCAACCAAATTGAAATAAAGCAATTTATTTTAATTAAATCCTATTATTTCTCACCCACTTGCATTTTCCTACATCTCCCACTTGCCTCCTAACCCTCTTCCTAAATTCTTCTAGAACCTCTCTAATCCTAATCAATTAAGCTAAACCCTTCAATTATCCCCTTTCCCTAAATTTGAGGAGGTCACTTCTCAAATTTGGAGTAAAGTCTTCCAAAGGCATTAAAGCCTTTATGCCTTCAACAAGCTAACTTGTTGAAAACCCCCAAATTTGGAAGGACTCTTACAAATTTGTCCCCAAAGTCTTCAAACCATTAATGGTTAACTAACCCTTAGTGGCATGGTTAGAGACTTTTTGCCTAACTCAACCCTCATCTAACCCAGGGGTCTCATCAAGCATTCATTTCTTTGACCATGCTTATCCCTTTAACCCTTGCACAAGAGTTTACCCTTTGGGTAAAATATTTATCCAATGGATAACCTTAACCTAACCTTAACCTTTACCTTCTAAGGTAACCATGAGGTCTTCTCAAGCATTTAATGCTTCTTACTTCTCTCAAACAGTCTTATGTTGACAATTGTCACCATTTCATTGGTGAGAATTGTAACATGGATTAATAGCTTTCAATCACGACCATTGATCAGATCATTTAATCTTGACCATCCATTACCCTATTTTCCCTATAAATAGAGCCCATTCCTTCTTCAAAAGGATCCAAGTCTTTAGCATCATACTTATACTTAATTTTAACAAGCATTTAGCCTCTCTTTGCAATAGAAATAAATCTAATAATTATTTTAGAATATTTCTATCATCTTAGATTAAATCATATAGCTACTATATCATGTTAGGATAGTAATTTTACTAACCTTGTCATCTTATCATCTAGTTTAGTTCATTTACTAGAATCATGCATAAATAGGATGCATTCATACTAAATTTGATCAAAAGCATCCCTCGTTCTTGCATTCGTCATCCCTAAGTCACTTTGCTCAATGATCTGAGAGAAAAGGCATTGGCTTGAGGGACCTTGTGAGATAGAGAACCATGGAACACTCCTTGGGAAGTTGAGCCATTCCTCATGGCTCCATAACTTGCACCAAGAGTCCCATGGGTGTGTGGGCAAATCTTTGAATATTTTCACATTTTGGATTTCATTGAACCGCTTTTCCCACATACAAGAACATTTTCCCCTAGTTAGATGTCGCTATCAAAGCGTGACACGGGATACATGCAGTAATAACCCTGATTGTAGATCAATAACAAGCCATGGTATAAATGATGGGTGAATGGATGTGATCACAACAAGTCTGAAAGACAATGGAGCCATAACATTTACGAATGGTGCCTGTTTGCTAGGTTTTCACCACCGTACTTACCCAAGGCACCCCCAGAGTGGTTTTCCCCATTTGGATGAATGATTTTTCTTTACTATTTTCTTGATTTTTGTATTTTTGTATTTTGTTCAGGACTATTTTTTGAATATTTTTGTTTTTTTCTGATATTAGATGAGCCTAATGCTCTCCATAGCTTTATGTATGAAACCTTTTTAGATGCATTTTGTTGATCGGATCTGCTAGTGGTTCTCCCTCTAAATTTGCTAACTGATATGCCCTAGACCTGAAGATGACAGTGATGACATATGGACCTAGCCAATTGGATTCAAATTTGCCCTGGTGTTCTATGTTCGGTTGGTTGTGAGGATTCTCCCTGAGAACAAGATCTCCTACTTCAAATGTGCGAGGTTTGACCTGATGATTGTAGCTTATGCTCATGTGCCGCTGATAGGCTTCTAGGTGGTTGTAGGTAGCTTGTTGCTTTTCATCAAGTAGTTCCAAGTCCTGAAGATGTGAGACTCGATATTCTTCATCATCTATTAGATTGTGCAAGGAGACCCATAGAGATGATATTTTAACCTCAATAGGAAAGATGGATTTTGCTTCATAAACTAATGAGTAGGGGGTTGTGCCTGTAGGCGTTTGAATGCTAGTTCAATATGCCACTAGTGTTGGATTCAATCAAATGTGCCAATCATGACCAGCATCATTGACTGTCTTTTTGAGAATCCTTAATATATTCTTGTTTGATGCTTCCGCTTGATCATTGCCTTGTGGGTAATAGGGAGTGGAAAAATGGTGTTGGATATGAAACTTCTCACAAAGTTCTTGGACATCTTGATTTTTGAAAGGAAGGCCATTAGCTGTGATGATGAACATGGGTACACCATACCGACAGATGATGTAATTGAGGATGAATGAGGCGATCTTTTTATCGGTGACTTGGGTAAGTGGAATGACTTCAATCCACTTTGTGAAGTATTATGTGGTGGTAATGATAAATTTATGACCATTGGATGAAGATGCATGTATTTTACCCACAAGGTCAAGTCTCCATTGGCAAAAGGGCCATGGTCTAGTGATAGGTTGTAATTCTTGTGTTGGGGCATGTATCAGGTCTCCGTGAACTTGGCAATTCTTGCATTTTCTGACAAAGTAGTGGGAGTCTTTTTCCATGAAGGGCCAATAGTATCTGGCTCGCATGATTTTCTTTGCTAGTGAAGGACCGCTTGAGTGAGCCCCACAAATTCCTTCATGTACCTCTTCCAAGGCTTTTGTTATCTCATCTTGTTCCAAACATCGAAGGAGAGTACCATCAAGACTTCATCTATATAGGGTTTCAGAAATGATGGTGTATCCAACGGTTTGGTGGATAAAGGTTTTTTGTTGGTTGTTTGATTGATTAGGGGGAAGTGTGTGGTCATGTAGGTAAGTGAAAAACTCACCATACCATGGAGATTTAGAAATGACAAGGCGACATCATTTTAGTTTCACGGATATCATAAGCGGGGATCCAATGTTGTTCTACCAAAAAGTCATAGCGTGTCAAATTTTGTGGAGGATCCAGGAGAGATGCAATGGTAGCCATTGTGTCGGTAGCTCGATTTTGATCTCTTGGTACTTGCTCAAATGTGATAGTTGTAAATGATTCTTTCAAAGTATCCACCATCCTTTTGTATGACATGAGATTATCATCCTTTGTTTGGTATTCATCAGTGACTTGTCAGATGACTAGCTGGGAATCTCCATATACTTGTAGCTCTTTTAGATTCCATTGTATAGCCAATGTGAGTCCTGTGATCAATGCCTCATATTCTGCTATATTATTTGTGCAGGGGAAAGTGAATATGTAGGACTTCGAGATGTTGTCACCTTGAGGTGTGATAAAAAGAATACCTACCCCCGAGCCATGTCTGGTGTATGAGCCATCAAAATATAGCTTCCAAGGTTGTGTAGCTATGATCATGAAGATTTTTTCATCAAGAAAGTTGGAAATAAGAGGATGGTCGTCTTTGAGTGGTGCATCAGCCAACTGATTTGCAATAACCCATCCCTTGATAGCTTTGCAGTCAACATACTCTTTATCAAATTCACTCAAGATCATAACCCATTTGGCCAAGCAACACGTTAATTTTGTCTTGTTGAGTAGGTACTTGAGTGGATCTATCTTGGCAATAAGTTATACCTTGTGCATTAACATGTAGTGCCTTAATTTGGTGGCTACCAAGATAACTGCTAGGCAAGCTCGCTCAATAGGTGTGTAATTGAGTTCATAGCCTACCAGTGTTTGAGAGATGTAGTAGACAACACATTCTTTTCCTTCTGCATTATATTATGCAAGCAATACTCTTAATGCCATGATTGTAGTTGAAATGTATAGCAATATAGATCTGCTTGGATCTAGTGGAATCAACAATGGTGTATTCATTAGGTAGTCTTTAAGCATTTGGAATGCTTGCTGGAATTTTGCATCCCATTGAAAGCGGATATTTTTGTGCAATAAATGGGTGAAGGGATGACATTTATCATCCAGTTGTGCAATGAATCATCAAATGGATTGTAACCGCCCTTTTAATGTCCTCAACTGATTGATATTGTTTGGAGGTGGCATGTCCATGATTTCCTTGACTTTCGCAAGATCTACCTCAATGCCTTTACTTGAGACAATGTATCCTACGAGCTTCCCCGAAGTTACTCCAAAGACACATTTCTTGGGATTGAAACGGATGTGGTATTGTTCTAATATGTCAAAGATTTTATCCAATACTGCAATATGAACCTCTCTTGTTCATGATTTAGCTAGTAAATCATCCACATAATCTTCCATTATGGTTTGCATCATATCATGAAATATGGTAGTCATGGCTCTTTGATATGTTTCCCCTGCATTCTTTAGACCAAATGGCATCACATTCCAACAATATGTTCCCCATAGACATGTGAAAGCAGTTTTGTGTTGATCCTTTGGAGCAATTTTAATCTGGTTGTACCCTGAAAACCCATCCATAAGAGAAAGCATTGCATGACCTACTATTAGATAAACAATCATGTCGATGTTTGGTAGTGGAAATTCATCTTTAGGACATTCTTTGTTCAAATCTCTGAAGTCCATACAAATACAGATGCCCCCATTAGGTTTACCAAAAAGTACAATATTGGAGATCCACTCTGCATAATCAATTGGTCTGATGAAACCAACATCTAAGATCTTTTTAAGTTCAGCCTTGACAAGAACGACAATTTGTGGGTGCATCTTTCTGAGCTTTTGTTTGATAGGTTTAGCTTTTTCTACTACAGTTAGGTGATGCATGACCAAATCTGGATCTAATCCATACATGTCTGCATAAGACCATGCAAAGTTGATTTGGCGCTTCTAGAATAATTCCACAAATTTTGGTTGTTCTTTTGGAGTTAATAGAGATGCCAAATGTATTTGGTAAGGAGTCTCAGGGGTCCCCACATTGAATTCTTTTGTTTCCTCTATTAGGATGGTTGATCTTTCTTGATTCATACTAAAGGGGAGGATGACAAACCTTTCACTCTCAAGCACCTCAGAGAGGTTTTCACCTTTGGATACACTCTTTATTTTTACTTTTTTGGGATCAAACAGTGCCATGGTGTGGTTTTCACTGGAAGATCCATGTTTTATTGTAATATTTTTGTAGCTGAAAGGTTTAGCATCTGCCCCAAAGTATGATACGTTGTTAAGTTTGATGGCAAACCCAACTTTATGATCCCCGCTTGGTATGTTATCCCATAATTCTAGAAAGTCTATGAGTGCCTCATCGTTTTGGAAATGGTCAAGGCATGGAGGATTTGGCTGGTTCCATTCAATGAGTTGGGGATGAATGATAGGTATTACTTCATCGATTAAGTTGATTTAATGGGAGGCATTAGTGAGGGTTAATACAGAGGTGTGAAGTTCATTGATGGTATTCTCCTTGTCAGATTCTGGCGTAGGATTTGACGTAGGGCCTGTGGAAGTTGTTTTGAGCTCGGGAACCCAAAAAAATTGAATCCATGCTTCTCCATAAAATGGTATATCCTTATGAGGCGGAGGGGGTGATGTTTCTTCCTCGTCTAAAGTATTTAAGTGTATTGAATCCCATTCCCACTCATGTGAGTCTGTCTTTGAATCACTCTCTAGCATCCGATTACTGTACCAAGTAGGGATATCTTTTGAATTGAATAGTGCATTAGTTACTAGCTTATGTACTTTTGGGAGTCGGGTTGCTGGTGTTACTGGTGTTGTTGGTGTTGCTGGTGGAGTCGTTGATGTTGTTGGTGTTGTTGGTGCTACTGATGTTGTTGATGGGGTTATCGGTTCTATTGATGTTGCCGATGGGGTTATTGGTGTTGTTGGTGCTACTGATGCTACTGATGGGGTTATTGGTGTTGTTGGTGTCACAGATATAGTCAAGGATTGCATCCTTGGAGTAATTGGCTGATATATGGGTTTTTTGAATTTTCCTTTGAATCGAAGCTTAGGAAGGGATTATTTTTGAAAACCTACTCCGGTTTTATCTCTTGGTTTCAACTCCGGTTGTAAGGGCTCTTGTCATCCTTGCTTGCAAGGTCCCAAAGCACTATGGACATCATAGCCCATTCTTTGCATTATAGTGAAACCTTTGCCATATTTGTCAGTGGGGAGCTTAGCCTTCAGTCTTTCTTTGTTGATAGGGTCTATGTAGATCCATTATGCTAGGTCTTCATCCATGGTTTCCTCCTCTTGACTTTTACCAGGGGTGAATTGTGCTAAAGTGCAAGTTCTTTTGGCCAGTGGTGTTTGAAGTAAACCTTGGGGTTTGCCATGATTTCTACAGGATGTAAGTAACTGCCCAACACAAAAGAGTTGGCTAAGATTATATTCCCCAGGACCTTCCTCGTCCATTTTCATTTTCAATTTCTTTTGCTTTGCTGTAAGGGTCGTTAAGCTGGAAAGGGAGGCTGGATTAACATATGATGAGGAAGGGATAGCTTCTCCATTGTTAGGTACGGTGATCTTTGGCTGATGGTTAATATTATTACAATATGAAAATGGATTAGAATCACCAAGGATTGTAATTTTTACCCCATTATGTGGAAACTTGATATACTAGTAATAGGTAGATGGAATGACTTGCATGACATGGATCTAAGGTCTTCCTAACAATAGATTGTATGGAAAAGGAAGCTCTAGAACTTGGCAAACTATATGCCTCACCACTAGCCCAGCCCTGATAGGTAATGTAACAGCTCCTCTGGAAGAACGTTCTGCATCATCATATGCTTTAATGGTTATCTTTTTTCTGGCATCCACCGATTTTATTGCATAACCTAATGTTGTGACTAACTACAAGGTGCATATGTTTAAGCTAGCTCCATTGTCAATCAAGACTCGCTTGATTCTATGTTGGTTTACGAATCCTTCAACATGAAGGGATGCATTATGGGGTTGTTGGAAGGATGTGTTGTCATTTTTGGTAAAAGTGAGACATGGTGATGACTTTAGACTACCAACCATGGCTTGAAATTGATCTGTGTTGAGTTTGGCGGGAATGAACACTTCTTAGAGAGCTTGATCCAAGATTGTTTTATGTGAGGGGGATAAGCACAAAAGATCTAATATGGAGATGAGGGTTGGCATCTGATCCAATTTCTCTACAAGATTATATTATTTGGGGAGGGGTGTCGTGCCTTGTGGTGCTGCTCAAATAGTAATATTGAAACAACGTTGCATGCAGGATTTGGATCTTTTATGGTAAGAGTTGCAACTTATTCATCCGCATCATAAAGGTGATTCACAGTATAATTGTATGCAACTTGTGTATAATTTGTTGTGGTATCTATGTTTCTCCCTAAGGTGGAAGGACCCCTTTGATCATGTGATGGAAGTGGATTCTTGAACATTAAGTGATCATCATTGGATTTTTTTGGGTCGTGTCCCTCAATTTCAATTTCTCCTCTATCAATAAGATCCTGAACAAGATCTTTTAGCCGATGGCAATTGCTTGTTTTATGCCCTCTTCCTTGGTGAAATTCACAATGTTCATGATCTCACCACCATGGAGGCTTGACCTGAGGCTCATAATTGGATGTTTTTGGCAAGGTCACAAGATTGGAGGAGACCAATTGACATAAGATCATTTTGATAGGTTCCCCTAAGGGTGTATATGTGTGTTTTGGCTTGTACTTTTGTTGCTTTTGTTTTGGTTCATCTTGTTGTGCATTACAACCTTGATTTTATGGATTGTTGATGGTATTGTTGTTAGGAGGGGGATTTTGTCCTGCAAACATGACCACAGGTTGTGCAATTTTTACTGTTCTTGCATCCACTATCTCGTCATTGACAATGTTCTTGTTTTTGTTCGAAAATTTAGGTTTATCGCTATTATAATGTGGATGAGGACCATCTTTAGGTTCATTATAAATTTTGATCACTCCCTTTTTATGAGGGCTCTTTCACATTTGATCCCTTGAGTGATCACTTATTCAAAGGATTTTGTACTCTTCATGTCCAAATGAAATTCCATTTCATCATTTAAGTTGGAAATGAAAATTTCCACTAATTCTTGCTCAGGTAGATGAAGGGAGTGCCTGCTAGATAGTTGCCTCCACCATTGTAGGAAAGTTGAGAATAGCTCCCCTGGTTTTTGTTTGGTGTTGCACAAATCCACCATGGTAACATCATGTTCTATGTTGTATGCATAATGAGCGATGAATATTTGGACCATTTCTTCAAATGTTCTAATGCCACCTAGTAGTCGTGAAAGCCATTGTGTGGTTGTGCCTCCCAAACTTTGAGGAAAGAGGTGCATTAGATATGTGTCCTCATAGGCCACCTCTAAACAAGTGGAGTGAAATTCTTGCACATGATCCCTAGGATCTCCTTTGCCTCTATACTTTTCAAATTTGGGTATTTTGAACCCTCATGGAAAAGGTGGAATAAGCACGTTCCTATCAAAAGGATAGGGACACATGTCATTAAGTGAGAACTGAGTGGACTTCACACCATTGTTCAATTGTTGGGTGATTTTTTCTACTTGTTGCCTCAACATGTCTATTTGTGAAAGAGGAGGAGGAGGTGAAGGATTCCCTTGATGATTAGGGTCATAGCGGAAGTAGTTTCTACCTCCTCCACCATCATGACGGCTATGTTGCTTAGATGTTTTTCGTATCTATGTTGTATCAAAGTTGGAGGGTAATTTGGCACCCTCTTGAGCAAGTCTTAAGAAATGAGCATTTGCATTGTTTCTAAGAATTTCATCAAAGAGTGTGTTGAATTTGGGATTATGTTGTGCTCTTTCTATATCTTCTGGAGTTGGAGTGTTGGTCTTCATCATTAGTGCCTCCTCCAAAGGCCTCATGAAAATCGTTGAGGTTTCGTTCCTCCTCTTCAATTTCTAGTTGTTGATTCCTCATTGATCTTGTTTGAGCCATGGTTTTGAAAGTTGATGTTGTAAAAATGACTATGAGGTGGTGATGAAATGTTTGATGGAAGACAAGTTTTATGAAATGTTTGGTGGAAGATAGATCTTTAATACTGAAGGTTGGATGTCAAAAAAGTTCTTTGTGAGTTGCTCTTGTGTTTTTCAACAATTTTGATGTGATGAGGTATAGAAAGGTTTGAGATGTGTTACAAACCAAGCTACCTAGTAATGAGAGGATGCACTCATAAAGTATTTTTAACCTATCTAGACGTGTAAAAATGCCTCTTAGTATGATTGATCCTAGATGTAGAGACACTCTAAAATGATTTGTTGGTTTGTTTAAGAAATATCTAAAAGAACTAAGGACAATACCTCTTTGTTTTTGAGACTTGAATGGATTTGTGATGTTTGGATGTGAAAGTGAGTAGGATATGTGTCTAAATAAAATTCTATGAAGGGGGTTTCTACTTCTTACTCTCTTACAGGGGTTGGTGGTTCCTCTCGATCCTCGTTGTATGTGATAAAGATTTGAGGAAAGAAAGTAGAATTGATCTTGCCCCCTTTGTTCTTGTGATAATCAAAAGCTCTATGCTGAGTGAAATCTCTATTTCTCAAAGGCTCTTTGTCAAATTCATTGGATTTTCCTTGAAGGTACAAGTGCATATGATGCAAGAATACCCTATGTGAGAGAAATAGTTGTCTATTGATATAGAAAAAATTCCTTTTCTTTATAAAATCTTTTGAACAAAGTTGTCTCTTCTTCAATTTTGTCTTTTGATGAAGACTCCTTTTTATCAAGATATGAGTGATGGTCATACAAAATGATACTTTGTTTCACTTGTTGATGTTGTTTTGTTTATCAATGTTTGATGTAGATTTGTTGGATGGATACTTGGTTTCAATTGTTTTGAATTTCTTTGACAATAAAACATGACAAGCAAACAAGCACAATAATCTTGCCCCTTTTCAATAAAGGCACAACAGATGTGGGTCTAAATCAATCCAATCGTGAACTTTTTCACCTTTTATAAATGTATTTTATGTTCCCAAAGCCTAAAGTCGGCCCAAATTGTTACTGGTCTAAAACAAGATGAAGACAACTCAAACAATTTTTATCCCTAAGGTCATGGCCAGTTGCAATATTTTCAGCCCACATCTTGATATTTCTTTGACTTTGGTACTACATACCTTATGTATCTCACTATGGCAGGTAAGGATGTGATATACTATGTCTTGCACGAGCATAACAGATAGATGATCCCTATGATGGGGGAGTCACCACTTTCATCAAGCTACAAGTAGCTTTTCAAAAAGCCCTGTTCTACTCAAGGAAATATGTATGGTGAGTATATTTGGTGTCTAGTAATGTTCGATGTCTTTGGACGTAAGTTCATTCTGTAGTGACTCACTTAAGAGCCTTGTAACTTGTGGTTAGGCCCATATGTCCTTTCGACAAGTTACACTATAGGAACAACTACACCCAAGGCTACAACTTTCACTCTCACCTGATTTCTATAGTGGCTCGAAGGATTTACCACGCAAGGTCATTCCCAAGAGTGATATGTTTCTTGGCAGGCCTCTCTTAAAAATAGAAAATTTAGAGTGTTACTAACACTTTTCTCTTGCACCTATGACCATGAGAGCCAAGGGAGAGGATAGTGTGTGTTAGAAATGGGACCACTCTACATTTTTGCACAAGTGTTCCAAACACAAAAAACACTTGTTATTTTTAGCCTTTTATTGCAATATGATCTATTTGCTATTTGGAGATGTTGCTCCAATAGACATGATGTTCTTTTTAATTTAACAAAGTAATTTATTTTCTAACTAGGAAAGTAAAATCCTATTCAACAAAATTGAAAGCATGTTTGCTTAAAAGAAAATCGCATTTTGTAAAGAAATGGACAAGTTTGATTGTTCTTTTTAATTTGCAAATAAAAGGTTGATTGTGAATTTTACCATTTGCAAGAAAATGAAATATTTGTTTGTTCTTAAGCCCAAATTGAAATGTTTTTTTTTCTAACTTGCAAGAAAGCAAAGTTGTTTGATTTGTTGTTCCTTTTACCTTACAATAAGATTCTTTTTAAGCTCAAATGAAGGTGTACTTGATTTTTAGCCCAAAATAAAAGATGAGATTCATTTTAAACAAAAGGGAAAATGAATTCTTTTTACCCAACTTTAAAAAGCTGGAAGAAATTAAATTTTCTTAATTCTAACTCCTCGAATCCTGCAAGAAATCGTTAGTAACCTGCAAGAAGAAAAATTAATGAATATAAAAAAAATCCTTTGGTGGGCTTCCACAAGCCTAAGTTTTAAATTTTTCCGTTACAATTTATTTTTTAGCTCTTTGTTACAAAAGTGCCACTCTGTGAGAACACAAAAGCGCTACTTTGGACAACAGCGTCGAAGTACTTGCAAAAGCACAAAAACAAATGAAAACAACGCTAAGCTATGAACAAAAGCGTTAATTTAACAATTTTGACAGAATTAAAAGACTGACAGACAGAGAGCGCAAAAGTGCTAGATTTTTACAATAGCGCTAATAAATGAACAAAAGCGCTAATAAATGAACAAAAGTGCGAAAATTTGGACGAAAGCGCTAAAAATATTATGTCGATAGTGCCAAAATGCGAGACAAAAGCGCTAAAGCACAATCTCTGTGTAAAAATTATAAGAAAAATCACAAAAAGTTAGATTGGAAATATCATAAGGTTGCGTGTTTGATTCACATTGGGTTCACCAAATGATGCACGCTAAAAAGGGACACAAGTTCAAACATTAATATGTTAGTGATAATCGAAATGAAATACAAATGAACCTATGATCCTTAACATGCATATCAAAAGAGATAAAAATCACACAATAAGAAGCATACACAAATTAAGGAAGGAAAGAAAACCCCCCAAGATGCTCACCAACATGCTCACAGTTGCTCCTCCCTTGTTCCTCTCCTCTCCAAGTCCCACACGAGTGTAGCTCTCAGCTTTTTGCACTATTCATGGATGTCTTATGAAGATTCAAGATGTTTATGAAAATGAGAACAAATGCCTATGCAAGTGCAAATAAGTTACTATGAGAAAGCACCTAATTAGTCTATGTAAATTTTAGCAAAATAACAATGCAAATGCTTCTAAGTGCTCTTTTAAAAATGACTATAAGTTTGATGTAAAAAGATTTCTTATTTTCTTTAAATGAAGAATGAGAGCTCTATTTATAGGGAAAATAGGGGAAATGGATGGTCAAGATTGAGTAATCTTAACAAGGGCCAGGATTTATGGGTTTATGATCTATGTGGTGGCTTTCAACCCAATCCCATGATGACAAATGTCAACATGAGATGGTTTGATAAGAGAGGGAAGAAGCATTAAATGCTTGAGATGACACGAAGGTTACCTTGGGAGGGTTTGGTTAGGATTGAGTTAGTTAATAAAGCTTTTATGCAATGAATAATGTTTTTCAAAGACTTTGGAGGCTTTGAGAAGTGACTTTTCTTTGCTTAGGAATGTGACAATAATTAGGGAATAAGATTAGGCTAATTTGGAATGGATTAGAAGAATCTAGAAGGGGTTTAGGATGCAAGTGGGTTTGGTGGGTGAGAGAAAATAGGGTTCTAATTAAAATAAAATTCATTTATTTCAACTAAAATTGTGCAACTTGCATTTGTAGGAGAATGCAAGTGGGGGGGAAGTTTAGAGATTTAAATAAATATTTATTTATTTATTTAAATGAGGAAGGGGGGCAAATTAAACAAATATGTTTTATTCATTTAATTGATTGTTAGAGTATGGTTTAATGAATTAATTTAAATAAATTGAATAATTTAATTAGTTAATAGAAGAAGAGGTTTGAGGAAGAATTAATTAAATATTAATTTAATTAATTGTTGACTGATGGTTAAATAATCAAATAAATACTAAATATTCATTTAATTAAGTGGACAAATTTATGTGTCTAAACCAATATTCACCCAATCCAAGTGTTCCACTAGGTGGCACACATGTCCCAAAAAGGTGCAAGTCACATTTAATTTTGAGGCCCCCAAAATTATTGGGAAAGATGTATAAGAATTGATCTAAGGTCATTCAAACTAGTCTTAATTGAATTGGAATTTTGCAATGTGATAAATAAGGTTCAAATGCACTTGAGGAAGAAAACACAAAATAGACACTAGATAGGTATGATAAGAATCACATGGCAAAGGATGAAAAATGTTTAGATATAGGTCAAAAACACATGAAAAGGGTGAACCATAAATTATAAAGATTTAAAAAGGCAAGAAGAGAAGGATAGGTATGAATTAGAGCTAAGCAAAAGATGCACAAGGTTATATGAGGTGTGAACACAAGCTAAAACAAGGCTAAAAACATACACATGAGAACACCGAAAATGAGGAAAAACATGATAAAATAAGTTGTAAGGTAGTAATTTTTATAATTACATTTCATGCCCACTTTAGCAATGATGATATAATGAACAGGAAGAAGTAATAATAAAAGTATAGTGGATAAATTATCAAAGGACAAGTACCAATCTCCTAATTTTCTCTTTTATCTTTATTTGTTTATTTACCTAGTAATGTAATACACTTGAAGAGAGTAGTCATTATATGATACAAAAATAAATTCCCAACAACACATATATATAGGAAATGGAAACAAAAAAATAAACCCCAAGTATGGAGACATACACACATTCATATAAACAGTATACAAGGAAAATAAAGAAATACAAGGAAAACACATTACCTAATCATAGAACATATGCATAAACTCTTGGAGTATTCTATATGGATGAAAATGAGGTCGGTACTTATTTTTATGTAAGGGGTCCATAGGGAGTTGGAGAAAAGAAAAAATAAAGTGAGCAGATCCACGAAGGGACACCTTGGAAAAGGTAAATTAGAAATAGAAATTAAAAATTGGATATTGCTCATGATGATAAGAATTTCAAGGTAGCCACCCAAGATTAATCTAGGCCAAGCTAATGGTAAACGCACTAATAATTATGGTTTTAAAAGTTATGAATTTGGTAACAAAATAGTTATTTGCTAATCATCCATGATAATGGATATGTAATTGTCACCCTTTGATATATGTGCTTACTACCCGCAAACAAACCAAAAAATGTATAAACATAAAAAGTGATGATACTATCAATAATTATGTGGTAACTAGCAAACTGGATAAAATTTTAGGCTACCTAAAGAAGCTACCTTAGCTTTAACTATTATCACAATGATATGAAAAGTGAGTAAGAGATAAAATACGCGTGTCACACCTAGCCCAACCCTTAAATTAATTGGTGATAAGATAAGAAGTAAAGGGCCAATAAACTTAAGATAAAGTGCTTAAGGTCATAAAGTAAAGATTGCTCACTATTTTTTGAGAGAGAATAAGAGGAAAATAGATGTAGAAGAAAATTGAGTTCATGCTACCCATTATGGTAGGAAAAGGGGTCACAAGGGGAACATATCGGTTGTACCCCCAAGCTTGGTAGGAAAAGAAAGCACATGGGAAAATTTTGGGTTATGCCACTAAGTGATAATAGGAGAACCATACTGATGAAGAAAATAATAATATTTAGGTCACACACATAATTATGAAGACAAGAATAATATTACCCACTAGTCTCTATCCCCCTATATATATCCCACCCCTCTCTCTCTCCATCTAGGTCTCTTACTTCTCTTTCCCCCTATAGGTCTCTCATATATCTATCTATCCCCTCTCTAGTTCTCTCCCTCTCCCCTTACCCCTATGCCTTTATTAATTCTCTCATTCTCTTATCTCTCTCCCCCACCTCTCTATCTTCTCTTTCCCTAGGCCTCTCACTCCCTCAATTCCTACCTCTCCTTCCATCCCTTATTACTCCTCTCTCTCTTTTTGTTCTTTTGTCTCTCCTCTTCTCCCCCTCTCCCATCTCTAGATATTTCCCTCCCTTTATTCCCCTTTCCCTCTCTATCTCCCCCTCCCAGGCTCCTTAGCCCCATCTCTCTCTCCATTGTCTAGGTTGTCACTTTTCACTCCCTTCCTCTCCACCTCTCTACCTCTCTATCCATGTCTCATTACCCACTCTTTCTATCACCATCTATCAATCTCACCCCTCTCTCTACCCATTTAGGTATGGGGTATAGGGTGTATGATATAGGGTTTAAGGTATAGGGTTGAGGTACCTATAGGGATAAGGGTATTGGTATAGGGTTATGAAAGTGCATTGACATAATGCTAGTGTCAAATTATTCTAGCAAAAAATAATGCTACCACATTATTCTCTATATTGAATCTATTATCCCTTACCCCTCATCCATTGGTCTCAGAAGGAAATTACTTCAATAAGAACCAGGTTCCAAAATATTCTTGTCAATGCCAATGTTTGGTTAACACAGAAAGGGATTCAATTGAAGTCTTTCCAAACTAGATCAAAGGATGAACCATCAGACTAGTGGGAAATAATTTTGAGTTAAGAACCAAGAATAGGCAAGATTCAACAACTCCAAAGGCTCCTAAGTTAAAATTCACTGTTGGAAAGGATAAGGATAAGATTCAAGAGGAACCCTTGGCTAGGGATACTTAGACAAAGGCAGAAGCTAAAGAAGAGTTGGTCAGGAGGAGATACAACAAGAAGATGAGGAAGAGTAAGAAAAGGAGAAGAAGAAGAGAATGATGAGGAGGGGTTACCAAAAATTACTAGTACTTTCGAGACTAGAAAGACACAAGAAATCATCCCTCCTACATCTCATTATACTCTAGGTACAACTCCTCCTCCAATGTCAGTTTCTAATCCTATTCCTTTTGGTTCTACCATTTCCTATGCATCGATGCTCTTAGTGTAGTGATTTATACCAATCCTTCTACAACAACTAGTGATTCAACTTTAGATACCCCATAGGATAATATTGAGAATGTGCTTCTTCCAAATTTGTCCAAAGTATCTTCTTCTATGTTTGAAGATTTTGATAAATTCATGTCAAAAACTCAGGTTGCACCCAAAGTTTTGGTTATTGATAACCCCCCTACAATTGTAACTTTTACTCCTCCCATTGTGACCACAAATGTACAAAATCAAGAAATTTCATCTCAAGTATTGGCCACAAGAGTAGAAGATGATACACCTTTACCACCCTGGCTAGTCCCCAATACCCCCAAGCAAAATAAGCAGGCCATCTCCCCAGATGAATTTGACTTTAGCCAGTTAATTCTTGTCAAACCCAAGGTTACAAAGAAGGCTAAAACCTCATCTAGGGTGAAGGTGGATAAATCAAAGAACAAGTATGTATAATTGGTGGTGCCTCCTCCAGATATAGATATTGACAAGATCCAACCCACATATTCTATTATCAACAAGATTGAATTAGGTAAGCAAACTAATGAAGGAACTATTGAAGATGCTCAAACATCTTTTGACAACCTTGTGGCTAGGTATAATGAGGAAAAGATCAAGAAGGACAAAATGAAG
The DNA here is from genome assembly GCF_030272615.1 of Cryptomeria japonica. NCBI lineage: Eukaryota > Viridiplantae > Streptophyta > Pinopsida > Cupressales > Cupressaceae > Cryptomeria > Cryptomeria japonica. Next base: position 352,828,612 of record NC_081409.1, read on the forward strand.
ATATAGGTGGGACAACTCACCACTATGTTGATAAACATAACAAAGTCCTCAATGGTAATTGAACTGGTTACTTCATCAGTTGATGAACAGGTCATCAAGTAGGCTGAGAAGGTCATTTCATGAGGAAGATCACTGGGTGAATGGATGGACAGGATATTAAGCAAAGGAAGGCATCTTCTATGTTATGCAGTTGCATTAATCAATAACCTAGAGGGTGTCAAGTTTGAGGTAGATAAAATATTGGATATACTCTCACAGGAATTAGAAACACAAGAGAAGGACTTTGACTCATGGTTGAAGTCAAAAGATTCTCAATTAGATGTTCTAGTTGATAATTGAGTGCTCTCTTCAAGGGACATGTATATTGAACAAAAGGAAGCATTATAACATCAAATGAACACTCTATAAGTTCTCATCAAAGGAAAGTGAAAGGCCCAAAAGGAATGTAATGACAAAGGAAAGGAAATCATTAGAAAGGTATCGGCACTTCCTTGCACATTCCTTGATGAGAATCAAAACCCTCTTCATGAAGATGTTATTGTCAAAGAATTTAGCTTGCTCATTGGAGAAGAGGTCAACAAAGAAATTTTCTCTACGCCCTCAATTGATAAGCTAATAGATATCCAAGTTAATCGGGATAACTTGGCATCTCTTCTAAGAAAGCACAAAAGATGTTATGTTGGCCTTGGAGATTCTATCACTCTGGTCAAAGTTGTCACAAGCCATACTCAAGGACCTAATGAAGAACAAATGAAGGTTTCTTTTCAAAAGTTCAAGGAATTTATGAAGCAAGATCATAATGGATTGTCTGGGGACACTTAGTAGTTCTTATATTTCTATTGTTGTAGGTGCATTTTTGCAATTAGAATTTGACACTTCAAGTATCATTTTGTATTCATGTTTTTGCATCTAGAATATGCACAAGTTCTAAGTCAAGTAGGACTCATTTTTTACTTAGCCATAGTTTGTTGTAGCTTTCCTTGATTAGCTCATTTCCCCTCTCCTATATATATGAGGGTGTTTATTGTAATTTTCATCTTAAAACTTATGCAATGAAATTTTGTCAAAGTGAAGAGAAATGTGAAACTTTGAGTTCATATTGTTATTTTAAAAATTTGATGAAATAAGAAGACATCTTTGGCATTCAAACTTTGTTTTGAATACATTGTGGTTTATGGTGAGAGTGTTCTTATGTCATTCTTGTTATAAAATCTTGTTTTGATCAAGTAAAAGCATTGTAGAGAAATGTCATTAAAGAGTAGAACAAATTTTTCTTGTAAACTTTGTGTTACATTTCAACGTTTGTGAAATAGAATTGGTACAAGAGATCGTTATTTGAAGACTTTGAGCTTTATCTTGTTATTTCAAGAAAATATTATTAAAATTATAATTAGATATCACGAAGACTTTATGCTTTGAATTTTTATCTTGAGAAAGTATGTTGGGTTAAAAATGTTATTAGGACTTCAAAGCTTGATAAGATTATAGTATTTGTAAGAATTTATGCTTAAGTACTACTTTCTTGTCCTAGGGAATCAACGGAAGACTTTATTCTTTCATGGAAAATTTGCTTCCTGTTATTTGTATTGTGCATTAGCATACTTTGAGTTATTCTATAGTGATTTCAAAGTTGTATGAATCATTACTACTCCAAATTGTAATATTTTTGAAAAAAAGAGAAAAGAATAACATTTGTTCTAAAAGAGAGAATAAGATGATGTACCACCCAGGTTTACATTAGAATTCATAGTTAGAAAAAAAAATTAAGTAGAGAAAAGTAGTAAGAAAAAAGGGGGAGCCTTCCCTTATAATTAGGAGAGATTTAATATCGCATACTATGGCTGAAACCACAATTTTGTGAACTTCCCTAGTTTACAAAATTTTCAACCAACAATTTTTAGTGTTCATCTAATGCATGAGAAAGGTCCAAAAGGAATGTAATGACAAAGGAAATGAAATCATTGAAAAAGTATCAACACTTCCTTGTACATTCCTTGATGAGAATCAAAAGCCTCTTCACGAAGATGTTATTTTCAAAGAGTTCAGCTTGCTCATTGGAGAAGAGGTCGACAAAGAAATTTTCACCTTGTCCTCAATTGATAAGATAATAGATATCCAAGTTAATCTAGATAACTTGGCATCTCTTCTGAAGAAGCACAAAATATGTTATGTTGGCCTTGGAGATTGAATCACTTGGGTCAAAGTTGTCACAAGCCATACTCAAGGACCTGATGAAGACAAATGAAGGTTTCTCTTCAAAATTTCAAGGAATTCATGAAGCAAGATCATAATGGAGTGTTTGGGGACACTTGGTAGTTTTTTATATTTCTAAAGTTGTAGGTGCATCTTTGTAGTTAGAATTTGACACTTAAAGTGTCATTTTGTATTAATGTTTTTGCATCTAGAATATGCACAAGTTCTAAGTCAAGTAGGACTCATTTTTTACTTAGTCATAGTTTGTTTTAGCTTTCCTAGATTAGCTCATGGTCCCTCTCCTATATATATATGAGGTTTTTCATTGTAATACCATCTTTAATCTTATGCAACAAAACTCTATCGAAGTGAAGAGCAAAGTGAAACTTTGAGTTCATACTGGTATTTTGCAAATTTGATCAAATAAGAAGACATATTTGGCAATCAAACTTTGTGTTGAATACATTGTGGTTTATGGTGACAGTGTTCTTATGTCATTCTTGTTATAAAATCTTGTTTTGATCAAGTAAAAGCATTGTGGAGAAATATTATTAAAGAGTAGAACAATTTTGTCTTGTAAACTTTGTGTTACATTTCAGAGTTTGTGAAATAGAATTAGTACAAGAGATAGCTATCTGAAGAATTTGAGCTTCATCTTGTTATTTCAAGAAAAGATTATTGAAATTGTAATTAGATATCAATATGAATAATTTTTTCTTTGTCTTGTTATCTTGAGAAAGTATGCTGGGTTACATAAGTTATTAGTTAAAGCTTGATAGGATTATAGTATTTGTAAGACTTTGTGCTTAAGTACTATTTTCTCATCCTGAAGAAGCAACATAAGACTTTGTGCTTTCATGGAAACTTTTCTTCTTGTTATTTGTATTGTCCATTATAATACTTTGAGTTATTCTATAGTGATTTCAAAGTTGTATTAATCATTATTGTTCCAAATTGTAATATCTTTTTTGAAAAAAGAGAAACAAATAAGATATGTTCTAAAAGAGAGAATAAGATGATGTACCACCCAAGTTTAGATTAGAATTCATAGTTAGAATTTTGTTTTAAGTAAAGAAGAGTAGTAAGTAAAAATGGGGAGCCTTTCCTTATAATTAGGAGAGATTCAATCTCGCATACTATGGGTGAAACCACAATTTTGTGAGCTTCCCTAGTTTACAAAATTTTCAACCAACAAGTTCAAGCACATTATTCAAAGATAACAAATAAAATGCATGAAGTCTTTAAAAGAGCATATCACATATTTTATCACTGAAATGTATGTTTACTCACATTTTTTTAATCAAGCACATAAAGGCATGAAAAGCATCATTCTATACATATTTCCTTGATAACTTTGTAAATATTTATTGAAAATTAATTTTAAATTATTTTAAAAGGATATACACAATAACTAATTCACGAGTCAATATATGATGCCAAGGTTAACTAACATTTAATCATATAACTTTAACTAAGAAAAACATTAACCATGTGCTATACATTAATGATGAAAAGATACCATAGATCATTAATAATAAGAATATATATCCATTAAATTGATATTCATGGTACCATTACTCTTTGAGGATTCTAAAGATAATGTTACCATATAATGTAGGGTATTTAGGACATATTAATAGTTATGAATTCATAAACTAATGTTAGACTTGTATCTTTTGTTAGGTCCCGGAGACAACTGAGACAGGCGGGGGTGGTGAATCAGTTGTCAAATAAATTCAAACCAAAAACTACTTAACCAACCTTAATGCTTAATACCGGTAAACCAAACTTTATGTTGGTAGACAGTTGTCAGTTAATTGTAGTACCGGTAAAGATTAATGCATCAAACAGAAAGACAATAACATCCACAACACATAACACCAATATTTGTATGTGGAAACCTTGTAAGGGGAAAAACCATGGTGGGAAACCTTACCCACAATCAGATGATACTACTACAGATAGTATGTGTATACAAATGGGGTCTGCACATGCAGAAAGGCCAAGCGCCTAGAGCTCACTGCTCAAACACAAATAGGAGTCACACTGACTACAATTGGATGGTTAAATCCAATAATTATGTACTGCTCAAAATAGCATCTTCATATGTTGGATTCAGTATCGGTGTAGTTCTAATATGCCTTCACAAAAACCTTCTTTCACTTTCAAATGATGTCTGTGTGTATAACTCTGCTTATTCTCGCATATACCTTCTTACAAATCCTTCTCACATTCGTATATCAATTTTACAAACAAGATCTTACATATATACCATAACCTAAGACCAATTTTAGTAGGTTGGCTCTAAAAGATATTACAATAAAAACAATTTACAAGTAAATCAATAACCAATGCAATATCCGATTCAACATGTTAGCTTAATGCATTTACAACAATGATAAATCATCTCCATAGAATGTCATGCTGATCTGGAATAGATAAGCTTGTCGGTGCTTATTCTGGACCTATTTGCCGATAATAGCAAATATGCAAACTTGAATATACCAATGAACAAGTCTCCAAGACAAAGTGTCCAAACGATGTCTTCAACATAACCAAGTGTTTTCCATGTCATTCCAAGTGCTGGTGAATAATATATCCTGTTGGTGAACCAGATACCGGTGACTGTGCATAAGTCACTTGCTTGTTGGTGAACATAACCAATTCTCCAAGGTGCCAGAGTTGATAAGTGTTAATAGGTGTTGACATCAATGACAAAAGCATATCAACATATCCAAAATACCAACAATCTCCCCCTTTGGCATTGATGGCAACACAAGATGGAAAAACCATCAAAGTGCCAAAATAGAAATGCCAAATACCAAAAACCAACAATCTCCCAAAAGAGATCATAACCAGAAATCAAAATTTAGATACAGAGAGTAATCAATCTCTCCAAAGTAACAATCACTCCCCCTAGGAATAACATGTGTTTTCCTTGTGTTTTTCCATATCAATCTCTCCCCCTTTGACATCAAATGCCAAAGCCAATACAAAAACCAAGTTCAAGTATAAAATACCAACCAATTCAGTATACCAACTACTCCCCCTACTTTCTTCAAGTTCTCTTGCATAAAAGGCTTTCCAATCAGATTTGTCAAATGTTGCATCGGTTAGGTCCATTACTGTGTCATTAGAGACCTTTTTAGTTCTATCAGGCCTGCTACCAGTGGAAGGTAACCCTGTTAGTACCTTAACTGCTTCTTTCCAATATACATGTGGTAGATTTGTTTCTGATATATTTAAGGACATAAAGGTAAAATGAAAGGAACCTATAACTATCTATTGTGATAAGACAATAGCAATTGATATATCTAAAAATCCGGTACTACATTCCAAAACTAAACATGTTTCTATCAAATTGAATTTTCTGAAAGAGAATGTTGAAGCAAAAGAAGTAAAACTGGTTTATGTGAATACTAAAGAGCAGACTGCAGATATTTTCACTAAGCCTTTGCCTAAAGAGACTTTTGAATATCTCAGAGATCAGCTTGGAGTCATACCCCCTATAATGCCCCGCCAGGAACCCTAAAGGAAAACAACACAACTAGGCAACTAAAGGGTGAAATAATTTTTTTTTTAAAGATTAAGTACATTAATTATAACCATTGCACGTTTAATAACACAAAGAAAGTCTAACATATGATTTCCTAAGGGTTACCAATGAAGATTAATTTTGTAGATTATATTAACACCATAGTTAATCCAATTGTCCATTTAATTAGATAAATTAAATGCTTAAGTTTAAAACTACACATACATCTAAATTCCATAATGAAGAAAAGAAAGTATTCCAATGTATCCAATTTCCATAAAACATTTTAACATAAGATCAAAGCAACTAAAATAACATACATTCCACTAACATACTATTACAATATCCATAAATACATGGCTTCCAATAATGCCACAGATTACAAAGTTACAATATCAAGGTTACATAAAAGTCTGATACAATGACCACAAGGTCTCAACTGAACAATGATATCGAACAAGAGCTGGTACATGAACCACGAACCAAGAAACACCAGCGAAGCCTTTCCTCGCCTGAAGATACAATCCAGAACATCCGATGGGAAGTGGCACTACCACCCGACCATGTGATCCCGAAATGGAAGCACCCCACTATGCTAGGAGATAGTAGAAAACCCTCAAGCAAGAAAAGTAAGACAAGTACGAAAGAACTACAAGATTCCGCAAACATCCATATGACTCAACTCACAAAACACTAGTGACTCTAAGGAGAGAGTGTCATCACATAGCTTAAGATGCATACCATGGTACAGCCTCCGTAGATCTCGGCCCCCAGCTTGGGTTATCCTGGTAACCTCTCTCGAGCCTCCGGTTCCAACGAAGTCTCATGCGGACCCTACCAATCCTTTCGTGAAGACAAGGTGGTAAGTTTTCCCTTCTAGGCCTTCTCGTAGCATTATGAGCCCTGTACAAGCACTACACCTATGCACGAGGTACATTATCTTAATTAATATTTATTCTACCCACCCCCTAATCAATTACTAGGTTATCACTTTTTAACTGACTTTCAACGAGTTATCCTGTCATCCACTTCGGGCAGGGCCCCCGCTCGAAAGCCACTCTCTCTCATAGGACACTAACAGGAAAGGTCTCCCTACGAGAACTCTATGGCAAAACAAACAACCATAACTAATCCCAACAAACCACAAGTGAAGGATACACAATCACTAACCCAAGATTGACCATTTGGACGAAACACACAATGGCTCACATCAATAAGGTTATACAACACCTGACCAAGGAGATAAAATAACATATGACACAATGACAACTCAACCAAAATTGCAATGAATTTGAGCTTGACTGCAAACACCATTTACACAAGATCCTAATACAGGCAATCTTTTCTTAAAACAACCAAAAGCATAAATAACTTGCAATTAAAGATTTTCCAGACAATAAGAAAATACAACTATTTTAATACAAAGAAATCAATGTTGTCATTTGTCCAATAAGGCTAAATCAATCACATAAAAATTAACCCCCTAATTATATGTTCATGATTAATTTACAAATATATCCGATTAGCTTATACCAATAATCTAAATTAAATTCCAAATTAAATATATATATAATAATATAATAAAATTACATATATATATATATATACTCATTGAATATAATATCATATAATTATATCACATTAAAAATATATAATAAAATGAAGACTTTTTATAATATATATTTTTTTTAATTAATTAATTTATTTTATTTTATTTTAATTTATTTATTTATTTTTATTTTTTTTCAATTAATTTTTTTTTTTAATACAATAATCTAAAACAAGTAAATTTTATTTTCACCCAAAATTTATTTCCAATCAAATTTATTTACAAGGAAATTAATTAATACATAATTTCTCCAAAATAATATAATAAAATAATTTCTCTTAACTTTTAATAATATAATAAATTTAATTAATAATTAAATTTATTTATATAATAACTAATAATATCACAGAGATACACAAATATTAAAAAAGACTACCATAGCCAAATATCGAAACAAAAATCAAACAAGAGGGAATGATTTCTCTGGTAAATCCCATTCCTCCCAAATCTTGCAATTTCCATGCACAATAAAAATCTTGGTAAAATTTGTCATAATAACTTTTCCCAATTTTCTCAAAATTTAATCTACAAACACCCAGGTAATAACTTCTTTCCACAAACTAGAAATTAACTTCAGGAATGGACTTTAGCCAAGAACAAGAAATAACCAGACAAGATTTTAGATTTGACAAACATCTTAACACACACATCATTCAGAAAGATAGAAGAAATAGAAATATTTTCTTTAAACAAACAATCAAAAGAAGCCACCCAACCTGGTATAGCTTTCCTAGAAGAAATTTGTAGAAGAGAACCAATCCTTCAACAAGCTTCCAAATAATTTTCTTCACCTAAATCCCTTACCTGTTTCCTCTATATCCCTAAAATAAAGACCTATTCCCCTTTTAAACTAAAATTCTAGGTTGAATATCTTTTTCCCAAAAACCTAAATTAAGAATAAAAACAATTTTATTTTATTTTCTAATTTTGTAACAAAAGATAAGCCAACATGCAATAATTAAAAATAATTATTCTTTCTTTTCTTTTCTCATGCAAATTAATTAATTTTCTAAATAAAGAATTAAAGCAATACTTTAATTCTAATTAATTCTTTTATTCATTTATTTATTTATTCTTTTATTCTTTTAAAATTCTAGGAAATAATAAATACAATTAATTTAAATTATTTTTCCACAAAATTTTAAATAAAAATATATTTCTAATATCATGCAGCTTGCAACTTAATTTAATAATTTCTTTTAATTAACTAAATTTATAATCTCAGTGCATAATCAATTCAACTATGAGATAATTTCATAAACTTAATTAATTAATTAATTAAATCCACTAAAACACACACAACAAAACAAATCTTAAGCAAATACTCATAAAAATATCAAACGACAAAATACGAAGGTCAAACTAACTGACTGGACGACCAACTGATGACACTCACATGAGTGTAAATGAGTAAAATAGGGTCAACTACTATCTCCTCCACTTCCATTGGAAAATATAAGGCACGCTCAGACCTGTAAAGCCAGGTGGAGACGATACCCCGTACCTACCCGGTACTTGTACTTGCAATATCCTACATCACTGAACCACACATGCATATATATACAATATAGAAAACACGACATACACACCGATGAAGGAGAATCACGATGTTCCCTGTCTCACTGAAATGAGTGAAGGAAAATCATCCCCTTGCATCCAATACACTCGCAGAAACACAACATATAATTCCACATTGCATAGATAAAGTAAAGTGTTAGTATATAGCAATAATCCATAAAATGCCATAAATCACAAGTACTGAAATACTGCAAATAAATTACTCATCTCATATCCAGATAAAGCATGAAATAATGTCATAAAAATCAGAATAACACATCATGGTAATGTACCCACTAAAAACAAACAATAATAAAATATGAGTCTAATGAGTTCAAACAAGTAGGGGTACTACACCCCCACCGGTAGAAACTTAGACAGTTGATGTTTGTCATCAACTGACAGAATTAATAGAGAAATCTTTTACTCCAGCTTTGATGAGGTGAGCTACTTCTCAAGGGGAGTAGTGGAAATGAGAAAAATGATCAGAACAAAGACATCATCAGCTCAGGGGGAGCATAAATTTTTGACAACACAGTTTTGGTAAGATATTTTGGCAGATTCTTTTTTGGACACTTTTTGGATTTTTCTCATGAGTGTTGCCATCAATGCCAAAGGGGGAAATTGTTGGAAAATGCACACTCCAATGAGAAATTATAGGTGATTGAAGGTATTGTCATTGATGGCAACCTTACAATCCTATGATACCGACAGTCACCGACACCGATAGACTCAACACTGACACACAGATCACCGACATCTAAAAGATTGATCACCGACACCATGGCCGACATGAATTTTGTTTAAATGTATTTTGTATTTAATTGTAAAATCTTTTGTAAGCCGACTTGGTGGATTGTAATATGACTCATATAAGTATGAGAACATTGTAGATCATTTAGTGTGTGATAGATGGAAGGATTAATGCAGACCTAATTTGCGAATTGTAAGGCAGATATTAGATAAGGGTTTATGTATATTGCAGAGCTTAAACTGGTATTGAATCTAGCATAGTAGATGTTGATTTGAAGCAATACAAGACATTGGATTTGTATAATCCATTTTTATAAGTCAATGAGACTTCTTTTGTATCTGAGCAGTGAGCTCTAGGCACTTGACCTTCCTGCATGTGCAGGCCCCTATTGTAAACAGTAATATTAACTTATTGGCCAGTAAGCGAATATTGTGGGTCATAAATTCCATTGAGGTTTTTCCCACACCAGGTTTCCTTGTTAAAAATACTGTGTTATGGTGTGTCTCTTATGTTGTGGTTATTGCTCTTATTTACTGCATTATTTTTGGTTTATCGATACACAGTTTTGATATGCTTTTCATGCTATAATTCAACTAAATTCTTATACTGGTCAGATACTGATTCACCCCCCCTCTTAGTATCTTTGGGAATCCTAACATCTTTATGATAACCAAACATCTTCAATTGGTTATAAGATATCTAACATTTAGTATATAAGCTTATGTTACTCTTTTCTACCCTTATGAAGTAAAATAAATGGACATGTGGGGTTTCATATAAGTTCTAAGTCAAGAATTCGTAAAGAAGAACTTAAGTTAAGAAGATCAATTTACTAGTTAATTATAAGGATGGAAATTAATATTAACATTTTTATCATCAATGGGTCCTATTGATTACATTTCCTGAGTTGGGGTTGATCAAAATAATTTGTTATGGTAATACATCATAAGAATCTATTAACATTTAAATGATATTTTGTTAGAACCCTCAAATAAAATTCTCCCTAACACTTAAGCTTGTCATACGACTATTATTTACTCATGTGCTAAAAAGAATCATATTTAACATTCTTATTATAACAACCCATAAGATAGTTTTCATTCCCCATTTTTCAAAGAACATAACCTACATTAGATAGTCTATGTTAAGATAAACAAAATCAAACCATAAGAATGGTAAATCAATTAAAAGAAGAGAGAATTATTTTTAAAACAATAGTATTCATATAATTGAGAGATAAACATGTATACCAATTCAATAACATCCTAATATTGATAGATATATTGAATGAATGAATGAATGAATGTTTTTAATAATGTCCATGAGGCCAAATAGCCTATGGGACCCACACGTAGCTAAAAAAGAAAATAAAAGCATGTAGAGTCCAAAACACTATTCTTTTTTTTTAGCAAAAGGCAGGGAACCTATATATATATATATATATATGAAGACCCAAAGTATTGATCCCTATACAATTATTTGGGCTATAAAACAAACCTACAACCCTTATAGTCAATTGTACTACATCAAAATGAAACAAATATTTTCCTATTCCTCGATCTCATCAACCTAGACATCATTTTCACCCTGTTGTTCATCAAATTCGCCAAATGCGGAAGGAGCAAGCAGGGGACTGTTCAGGTTGGGAAAAAAACTATTCTTGTTAAACCTTCTTTTCTTTTTGCATCATGGATCTTCTATTGTGTATCTTGATCAAAAAATTCACTACTCTTGTTATCCTTTCTTCTCAAACAAATTACTCAAGATGCTTACATTTAGCATCTCAACATAGTTGATTTGAATATCCTTGTAAGTTGGACACTCCATAATGTAATGTCATTATGTCTCCACCACTCCTTGAATGAAATATCTACATCTTCTATTTCCCCACTCCTCTTTGGGTATCATCCAAATTCTAGTTTCACATATGAGCTAATGTGAGTTGGTTCTTATCCAAGCAATTGACATTTTTGCTTTCCATTTTATTTCAATTCTTATGTAGTTCTATTGTGTATGGTCATTTGTGGTATTGAAGTATTTGATATAGTATTCCTTTTTTCTCTCAATTTGTCTTGTCCACATGCTTTCTTTGAATTTTTCTTGCACGTACTTTTTTATTTCCCTATTGTCATTTGGGCAATTTCTTATACTAATATCCCACTTATTCATCCATTTAATATTTTTCTTCATTCACGTGCTCTTCCTTCTAATTAGTTTCTCTTCCACTACCATTATTGGGCAACGATGTATCTCCATGATTTCTAATCTTCTTAGATAACTTAGCAACCAAAACATAGTTGACACCTCAATAGAAAAAGCCCTCACTTCTGCTAGGACAATCTCATATGGAATAGATGATTTATTCTTGAGGCAATTTGTAATTAAATGTTTTTGTAACGTCTATATGTCTCCATTTTTTTTTGAAGTGTTGCTACCCCATACCTCATATCCATAAAGTACCAATAGAACCACCAGAAGCCCCAAAAGAGCTAAATTCTTAGTTTTCCAGTCCTATAGTTCAACTCTTCTACATCTATTTTGTAATGAGTATAAAGCTTTTCATCCCCCTTGAATCCTTTTTGCTCTACATGTTTCCTAGTTGATTTTATTCCATAAGTTAAGGCCAAAGTATTTATATTGACCATTTTGAAGGGGTTTCCTTCAAAAACAAATTCTCTATGTACCTTATTTCTCTTCAAGGTAAAAATTATGACCTTAGTTTTGCTAGAGTTCACTTGCATCCCCACCTCATGACAAAAAAGGTTCTAGAGCCTTCAAGTGTTCCTTTAAATCTTGTGTTGTTTTTGCCATTAAAATAGCATCATCGACATATAGAAGCATCTTTATTACATAGCTAGACAAATGAACTCCTCCAACACCAAACTTGTCTATCCATTCCTCCAATTTGTCAATGCATATCCCAAATAAAGTAGGAGATAATGGATAGCCCTTCTTGACTCCAATGTCACTTTCAAAGCATTCAAATAATCCTTGTTTGGTTTGTATTCTGGCCCAAACTTGTTCATAAAACCTATGAACAACAACTCTATATTGTTATATAATTTCAATTTTTCCTTTCTACTAAACAATTTGCTTCTAGGTACTCTGTCAAAAGCTTTCTTGAAATCAATGAAGCCACAAAATACCTCCCCTCCATGTTTGTCTCAAACCTTCTCAATCAATCTCTTGAGTGTAATATGTTAGAAATACGATTGTTATTGCACCAAAAGATTGACCTATTAATTCCTGATACAACTACGAGATTTAATGAATCCACATGAGGTGGTTAAACCATTTCACAATGCCAAGCATTACACTACACAACACAAGGAGACCAAGGGCACCCACCTTGCAACAATCCCTCCCAAGCGCAAGCAAAGGGTTTGAACCCATGACCTAGGATTTGATACCACTTGTTAGAAACATGGTTGTCATTGCACCAAAAGATCAACCTACATTAATTCTCTATACAACCACAAGATCTAATGAATCCATTTGAGGCGGTTAAGTCATGTCGCAAACCTGAGCACTACACATCACAACACAAGGAGACCAAGGACACACACCTTGTAACATAACACAATGATCAATAGTATAATGCTTTGGCCTAAATATTGCTTTCCCTTTCACCCTCTTCCCTTCTTTTTAGCCCAAATACTGATTTGTCTTTCCATCATACTTCCAAAAAGTTTACCAAAAAGAAGATTGTTCATTATAGTGCAGTAATTTGAGGGCTTTTGAACAAGGGGATGACAACACTAGTTGTCAAATTTTTCAAAAACCTACTTTGAATGATCTCATTGAATATTCTTTTGACATGAGGCATGAGGATTTCCAAGCCCCATTTCAGGTATCTGCTTGTAGACCATCTATACCTTGAGCTTTACCCATTGCAATATTTTTAATTCCATCTTTAATATTGTTTGAAGAAAAGAGTTTAATTCTTGAATTGAATACCGAAGGGAAATATTTATCTTGCACTCTCTCATATAGTTGTTTTGCATATTCTAGCCATTAAAGATCTATGATATTATTCTCCTTGATTGTGTCTTTTTGTTGCAACTCTTTCCAAAAGCCTCTTGGATTGTGCCTCCCAAGAGAAATTGACTTTTTTCTTCTTGTTTGCATATAATCCCCTTTTTTCATTTTTAGTAGTTGTACATGTTCCTTGTTATTACCCATATTTTGACCATTTTATTTGTTGCCTTACAGTCTTCATCATACCATGGGTTTATCAGGAAGCTACTCTTGTTACTTCTTTTAGGCCTAGCCCTTTTGTATGAGTTGAGAGTTGTGAGAATTATTGAGGTCAACTTGATAGTTACTATTGTTTACTTCTTTGGACTAACTAGCCCATTGCCTCCCATTTCATACAGTTGTTTTATGAGCATTGTAAAAAAATGAAAAATAAAATGATGATCTATGTTGTAAGTCTTAGAATTTTGTAACCGACTAATTTGTAAAGGTTATTTAGGTCAATACAGTTGATGTTTGTTGTGTCGGTGGTTTTTGGGAAGAGTATGAAGCCAAACCAGAGTGTGAGAGATCTACCAGAGTGTAGCAGATTTGGAGCAGAATTGGATTTGATCAAGCAAGCAGTTAAGTGTTATACCCAGATCATTCATTGGTGTTCCCTAATATTTACAGCAATCAAAATCCCTTAACCAGGTAGGTTCTAACAGGCCTTACATTGTAAATCTCTTAACTAAGTAGCTCAACATCTGAGTGTTAAATCCTCTTGTGAGGCTCATGCTAATAGGGATCATCATCTAAATCCCTTAACCGGGTGACTCCTAACAGGGTCTCCTCCTAACAAGGCATCTTTGTAAGCTCCTAACCGGCTAGGCTCCTAACATGGCTCATTTCGAAAGAGTGCACAATTTTTGTGGGTACCAATTCCCACCATGGTTTTTCCCTATTTGGGTTTCCATTTGAAAAATGTGGTGTTCATATGGTGAATGTTTTTATGTGCAGTTATGTTTTATTTTAAGTTAATGCATGGTTAATGAACACTTAAGGTGCAAACTTGATAAATAAAATTAGCAGATGATTATCAACAGATACCGATACTGGTAAATGGTTTTGTTGTTGGTCATTAGTGATTACTGGTAATGGTAAAGAGTTTATTACTGGTTTATAATTGATTTGGTGAAGTTTTATGTTCAAGTTTTAAGTTTGAAATTGTTGTTAATACTGATTCAACCCCCCCCCCCCTCTCAGTATTAACTGGATCCTCTAAGATTAACAATTGGTATCATAGCATTGGTCCTCTATGTGCAGAAAGATTAACAACTTGAGGGAAAGATCTTGAAGAAAGATGATGAAGAAGGAGGGTCCCAAGTTTACCAAGGACAACTACCAGATATGGAAAGACCAGATGAAGATATACATAAAAGGATTGGGTGCTCAGTATTGGAATCGTATGGTAAACAAGTATGTTTCTCCTACTACTAGCCCCTTGACACTAGATGAGCTTAAAGAACAACAAAAAATTCAAGCCTTGGAAGCAATTGTAAGTACTTTATCTGATTCTGAGTATATAGATGTTCATGGATTATAAACTGCATTTGAGGTATGGGACAAATTAGACTTAATTTATGGAGGAGATGAACATGTACAAAAAGCAAAAGAAGAAAGTTTAAGAAGAAAATTTGATGACATGAAAGTGGTTGATGGCGAGAACATTGCACAATATGGTCAAAGGATTAAAGAAGTTATAGGTGGTATTAAGAGTGTTGGAGGTAAGATTGATGATGATGTTGTTGTTAGCAAAATGCTTAGAACTCTCCTACCACAATATGCTATTAGAGTTTCTGCAATTCAAGAACTGAGATCTATTTCTAAAGATAAAGTCACTGTTGATTCTCTTATTGGAAAGTTGACTACATTTGAGTTAAACAACTTTATAATAGTGTTTCAAAACTATCTGAATCCGCTTTTAAAGCTTTTGTAATCGGTACATCTGTGAAGAAAGGAAAAGTTGACCGCATTTGAGTTAAACAACTTTGATGATAGTGTTTCAAAACCATCTGAATCTTCTTTTAAAGCTTCTGTAACTGTCATAATCATGACTACAAGTCTAGTCATGGTGGTAGCAGAGGTGAGGATAATAATGAAGATCATCTGATGGAACTTGAGGCACTATTGGCTAAAATATTTCTGAGAGGCACTAGTAAGTATAAAGGTAAATTACCCTTGAAGTGTTTTTCCTGCAATAAGATTGTACACATTGTTACAAATTGTCCTAATGATGGTAAAATGGAAAAGTTCAGGAAATTTAAAGGAAAAGGACATAAACATTGCTATGTTGCAATTGATGAAGGAGTACCTGATGAAGAATCAAAAGAAGATGACAATGAGGAGATAGTGTTTGTTGTTGTGAAGGAAGATCTAATTGATGAAAAAGATTTGGTATCTCACATGGATAGAAGTGATGAATGGATAATAGACAGTGGTTGCTCACACCACATGACCAATGATAGAAACAAGTTCTTATCTCTTGAAGAATTTGATGGCGGTGTGGTAAGGTTTGGTAACAACTCACCCTACATGGTTAAAGGTAAAGGAACTATTTCATTGAATGGAAAAAGTAATGCACATGATTTATTTTGGGTTGATGGATTAAAACATAACCTTTTGAGTGTTTGTCAATTAAATGATAAGGGATATCTTCTAGAATTTAAAAGTGGAGTGTGCGGGATTCTTGGAAGTAATGGAGAATTGATTGCTACCAAAAATCAAACAAGAGGTAATCATTTTCATCTGAATACTAATGTGAATAGTTGTTTGGTGGCAACTATTGAAGATAGCTGGTTATAGAACAAAAGGTTTTGTCATGTGAATTTTGATAATTTGATAAAGGTTAGTAAATCAAGTATTGTGAGAGGTTTGCCCCAGCTTGTTAAACCGGATAATGTGTTATTTAAGGACTGTCAGATGGGTAAGATGACTTCTATATATTTTAAGAGTAAGTTTTTCTCTATTCAAAAAATATTCTAGATTTGGTTCATACTGATATTTGTGGTCCTGTGAGGACTGAGAGTTATTATGGTGATAGATATTTCATTATTTTCACTGGTGATTTTTCCAAGATGATGTGGGTAACTTTTCTAAGGGAAAAGTATGAGGCATTCAGTAAATTCAAAGCATTCAAATCTTTAATTGAGAAAGAAACCAAGAAGAATTTGAAATGTTTGAGATTTGACTAGGGAGGAGAATTTACTTATGATGAGTTTGTGAAGTTTTGTGATGAACAGGGAATCAAGAGGCAGATGTCAGCTCCTAGAACTCCACAACAAAATGGGATAGTAGAGAGAATGAATAGAACAACTGTTGAAGCTATTAGAACCATGTTGATTCAAGGTGAAGTACCGAAAATATTTTGGAGAGAAGCAGTTAGCACTACTGTTTACACCTTGAACCAGGTACTTGTCAAGAAAGGTAACAACAAAAGACCTTATGAATTATGGCATGGCAAGACTTCTATTGTAAGTTACTTTAAAAAATTTGGGAGTAAATGTTTCATTAAACTTGATGATTTCACTAGAAAGTTTGATGCAAAGTGTGATGAAGGTATTTTTCCTGGTTACTCTACAAAGAGTAAGGCTTTCAAATGTTATAACAAGAGAACAAAAAGGATCATTGAGAGTGCAAATGTGAAGGTAGATGAACTCTCTAAGAAATCTGATGAGACCTGCAGATTTGAACCTGAGAAAGGTGAAGAAAAACTTGTGTTTATTGAATCAAAAGTACAAAAGAATACCGAGATTGAAGATGCAGAAATAGGTGCTCAACCGGTAAATGAAGAAAGTGATGAAGAAGATGAAGAACATGAAGCAGAAGGCACTACACCGAAACCAGTAATACCAAGATATGTCAAACTGAATCATTCAGAAGACCAAATTATTGGAGATAAAAATGTTGGTGTACAAAAAAGAAGGAAAATCAGAGAAAACTCATGTCTGATTTCTACTATTGAGCCTAAAACACTAAGAGAGGAATTAAAGGATGATGATTGGATTAATACTATGAATGAGGAATTGGATCAGATAGAGAAGAACAAGGCATGGACACTTGTTCCAAGAACGAAAGACAAGATTGTGATTGGCACTAAATGGGTCTTTAGAAACAAGTTGAATGAAGAAGGCAAGGTTGTGAGGAATAAAGAAAGGCTGGTATGCAAAGGCTATACACAAGAAGGAGAATATTATGGAGAAACCTTTGCACTGATGACAAGATTGGAAGGAATAAGAATGTTACTTTCTTATTTTGCATTTAAAGGCTTTAAAGTCTACCAAATGGATGTTAAATTTGCTTTTCTTAATGGCATCCTTGAGGAAGAAATGTACATAGAACAACCAGATGGATTTTCTTTGTCTGAGGATAAAGATATGGTTTGCAAATTACATAAGGCATTGTATGGATTGAAGCAGACATTGAGAGCATGGTATGAAAGATTGTATGCACACCTGATCAAGATAGGATTCCAGCGTACCAGTGAGGACAGTAACATATATCTTAAGACTGATGGAGACAAAGTGTTGATAGCTGAAGTATTCATAGATGATATAATTTTTGGAGGTGATGATGATTTATGTATGGCTTTTGCTAAGGAGATGAAGAAATAATTTGAGATATCTCTTATTGGTGAGACTAAGTTTTTCATTGGGTTGTAGGTCTAGCAACTGGATGGTGGAATATTTATCTGTCAGAGTAAGTATGGAAAGGAAGTATTGAAAACATTTGGAATGGAGGATTGTAAACTGGTTGGTACTCCGATGGTGATATGTTGTAAATTGTCTAAACAAGATGATCACCCTATGTTGATGAAAAAGAATACAGGTTGATGATTGGTAAGTTGCATTATGTTGTTCACAGTAGACCTGATATTGTACATGATGTTGGTTTGGTTTCTAGATTTCAGAAGGATCCCAAGGAGACTCACTTGGTAGTGGTGAAAAGGATATTTAGATACTTGAAAGGCACAATGGATTATGGCTTATGGTATCCTTACAAAAATGATTTTTCTTTGGAAGTGTTTACTGATGCAGATTGGCTAGGCAATGTTGATGACTGGAAAAGAACTATCATGGAGCTTTACTTCTTGGAGGTAGATTGGTTGCTTGGACAAGTAAACAACAAACTTGTGTTTCACAGTAAGCAGAAGAGGTAGAGTATGTTGCAACATCAATGAGTTTCATGCATGCAATCTAAAATGAGACATGTGTTAGAAGGTTTTAAACTTGATATGTCTGAATCGGTAACTATTTATTGTGACAATACAAGTGCAATTAATATTTCAAAAAAATCTTGTATTACATGCAAGAACTAAACACATAGAATTGAAATATCACTTTCTAAGGGAGAGAGTACCGGAAAAATAAGTCAGAATGGAGTATGTGACAAACAAAGAGTAGCTAGAAGACATTTTCACAAAACCATTACCGAAGACTACCTTTGAGTACCTCAGAGGTAAATTAGGGGTCAAATCCCTATACAAGAAAAAAATAGGGTGCAGAAGATGCATCAATCCAGTATACTTATTGAAAAAATTTCACCATGGATTTATGAAATGTTGGCTACTCCGCAGGGGGAGCAACTTAGATGAAGTTTGTAGAGATGTTGAAGACAACAATAGCAGATTTGGTGACCAGTAATGCATATGCACCTTTGGCATTGTTTTGATTAATATGAAAAACAGGTTTTAAGGACCCAAAACCTTTAACATAGGATCATAAGATAGTTCAACATAGAGCATCCAGACCAACATAGAAACAACTTACAAAAGACTGGCAGAAAGGCCAGTAAACCGAACGGACAACAAAAGAAAGGAACAACAAAGCATAATAACTAGAGAAAAGACCTATAAAACAAACAGCAACTATGAAAACTTAAGAAGATCAGCCGCCATATTGATCAACTGGTCATAGTTTGTCGAAACAACTTTGAGTTCTTCCATTTCCATGTTTGGCTTCTTCTCCTTCTTTTGGCATTGTTGTCAAAGGGGGAGAATAAGAAATATGATTAGGGAGAAGAAATATATTAGCCTAAGGAGGAGAAGATGTGTAACAGAAAGGGGGAGAAGAAATGAAGATTTAGTACCAAGTGGAGAAGAAATGAAGATTTAGTACCAAGTGGAGAAGAGAAGTTCCAAAACTGAGCAACATTATTTTAGTTGAATATGTTGGTGTTCATGTTGTTGTTACCATCAATTCCAAAGGGGAAGAATGTTGGAATGATTGGCATAACTGATGCAGATGAAGAATGATGACTGAACCAGTAAAGGACTGTTTGTGATGACATTGTGATGAAGAGATTGAGATTGCATGATTGGATGACTTTGATCAGTTATTTGTGTTTTCATTGATGACAACTCATGTTTACTATATTGTATTTTGTCATATTGGTCTTTTTGGTCTACTATAAAGACCTTACTAGTAAAGAAACAAGAAACTATGAATTAGGACCTTAATCAGTAAACAAAGAAATGTTTTGATTAGATCTGGCGATTGGTGATGATTGAAGTGTTGCACTTTGGAATGTGAGTTTGTATCATTGTAATATGTATCTGAAGGGAACTGCATCATGTTTTGGTTATTGGAAGTCAATTTTATGATTCCTATTGTATTTTTGCTAGGTTTTAAGAAGGGTTTAAGGACCAGTAAAGAATTCTCTTAACCGGTAATGATTTTTGGTTTGGCAGTGATCTACATCAAGTTCAAATGTTGGAGGTGATGTGGCACAACCCATGTAGATGGATGAATTGTTGTTTTGGCATGTTTGAAGATGGAATTTCTTGGGAATGTGTGAAGTGCTTAATAGAATGAGATAAGGGCTTAAACGTATACCAGATCGAGATGTGGTGATCATTCAACGGTTGCAATTTATTTGTAATTGATTGTAATGATCCATATAATAATCAATGATGATTTATAATGAGTTGTAAAAGATCTGTGATGATCTATGTTGTAAGTCTTAGGGTTTTGTAACCGACTAAGTTGTAAAGGTTATTTAGGTTGGTACTGTTGATTTTTGTTGTGTTGGTGGTTTTTGAGAAGAGTGTGAAGCTGAACCAGAGTGTGAGAGTTGCCAGAGTGTAGTAGATTTGGAGCAGAATTGGATCTGATAAAGCAAGCAGTTAAGTGCTATACCCAAATCATTCATTGTTGTTCCCTAAGAGTTGCAGTAGTCAAAATCCCTTAATCAGGTAGGTCCTAACAAGCCCTACATTGTAGATCCCTTAACCAGGTAGCTCAACATATGAGTGTTAAAACCTCTTGCGAGGTTGATCCTAATAGGTCAAAGCTCCTAATAGGGAACCTTTGTAAGCTCCTAACCGAGCTAGGCTCCCAACAGGGCACATTCCGAAAGAGTGCACAATTTTTGTGGGTACCAATTCCCACCGTGGTTTTTCCCTATTTGGGTTTCCACATGAAAAACATGGTGTTCATATGGTGAATGTTTTTATGTGCAGTCATGTTTTGTTTTAAGTTAATGCATGGTTAATGAACACTTAAGGTGCAAACTTGGTAAATCAAATTAGCAGATAATTATCAGTAGATACCAGTACTGGTAAATAGTTTTGTTGTTGGTTATCAGTGATTAGCGATAATGGTAAAGAGTTTATTACTAGTTTATGATTGATTTGGTGAAGTTTTATAAGTTCAAGTTTTAAGTTTGAAATTGTTGTTAATACTGATTCACCCCCCTCTTAGTATTAATCAGATCCACTAAGATTAACAAATTGTGTCTTTTTGTTGCAACTCTTTCCAAAAGCCTCTTGGATTGTGCCTCCTAAGAGAAATTAGCTTTTTTCTTCTTCTTTGCATATAATCCCCTTTTTTCGTGTTTAGTAGCTTTGCATGTTCCTTATTATTACTCATATTTTGACCATTTTATTTGTTGTCTTACACTCTTCATCATACTATGGGTTTATTAGGAAGATACTCTTGTTACTTCTTTTAGGCCTAGCCCTTTTGTACGAGTTGAAAGTTGTGAGGATTATTGAGGTCAACTTGACAGTTACTATTGTTTCCTTGTTTGAACTGACTAGCCCATTGCCTCCCATTTTATACTATTTTTTTATGAGCATTGTGCGAAAGGTTTCTTGGTTTCAATGTGTTGAAAGGATTATACCTTGAGTGACCTCTTTATTTTCTATTTGTTGCATCACCTCTTAGTTTTGATTATCCTTTTGCATGCTAGTATTTACATATGTCTATTAAACTTGTCATAAGTTTATTGGAGCTCATAACATAGTCCACCACAGTTTGACCATTTTAGGTGTGACATGTAATGTTCCCTAATCTTGGCCAAGATTTTATACCATTGTATATGACAAGATCATATAAGCTATAGACTCCGAACAATTTTGCCCCATATTGCATTATAGCTCCTTTTTCATCTTGAGATACTCTTTCCCATTTTTCACTCCCTTCCTCTTCTAACCATAATAGATTGTCTCCTATTTCCTCTTCATTACTAAGGAAAATAGACTTGTTATTTATTGTTCTAGCATTAAAGTCACTAATTAAGGTAATTTATCCTTTGTGGTTGTATGTTGATATATCCTCTTTCAAGGTTGCATATGGGTCCTCTTTGTTTAATTTCTTCTTCTTATAGAATTTTGAACCGTGAGGAGAAACATAACATGTTGCAAGATAAATTATGATCTTTTTAACCTCTTTTTTATCCATATGTACTACTTATTTGGGTCTTCCTTTTTCACTTGTATAACTATTTCCCATGATTCTCTTACTAATATCGTTACCCCTCCATGACCCTTTCCACTTTCCGTTAGCTCGTTCCATACTACTATCTTCGTGAAGCCCTCAAATTCAGAACCTTACAACCCTCATGATCATGTATTTCAAGGAGGACAATTATGTCAATCCCCTCAGCTATGGGCCCTTAATCGAACCCTCTCTTCTAAGGGTAACCTCCACAATTCCATCTTACCATTAAGAGGTGTGCCCAGGGGGGCTTGCCTTCCTATTTACTATGTGTTATTATGTTGCTGAATTGGGCATTTCCTCTATACATCCATGCTTCATTACCTACACTTTTGTTGCTACTACTTTCCTCATTCCTTTCTTCTCTCTTCTAATTGCAAAGGGGTTGAATCTTCATCTATGAATAATCATTTACCTTTGAGAAACCTTTTGTTCCTCAAAATTTTGTTCTTGTCCTCTATACTTTTTCAGTGTTTTGTCCATCTTATGACACTACCAATTTTTCTTTTTTAATCAATATACCCTATGGACACTCTAATTTGTCTTCTAGAAAGTCTTCTATTAACCTGTCAGTGTGATCACCTTCTCCATGATCCTTCAAACCTTTTATTATTATAGTTTCTTCCATATACTTTTGTTGCCTTTCTTCCCCTATCTACACTTTAATTTGCTTCTCTACAAGTCCTCTTTGGCTCTATGTTGACCCATTCATTTCTTGTGCCCGTGATTTTCCCTCTTCTAGTTGCTCCTTTAGATTAGCTTCTTTAATCTCTATGTTTTCTATTGTTGATTGAAACTCTTGTAGATGTGAAGTGTCTATTTCCTTTGCTGCTTTAAGAAATTTTCCATTTTTAATCTATTTTAGTTCCTCCTTCATCCTCAGAATTTCTTGCTGCCCTATTTTCAAATTAGATTGCAGTTTGACTATTTCTTCTTTAAAAAACTTGTTTTCTTGAGTAGTTTTATGATCGATGTCCATGATCTATTTCCATTTGTTATACTTCAAACTTCTTGATACTTCTCGACCTTCAAGTCTCCTCTTTAGTCTCATTTGTTCCCTTAACGTACAAATCTAGAGACCAAGTTATAAGACTTGAATTAGGATTGTATTGGTCTAGCTTGCTTTCACCTTCCAACTCCTCCTCTGTTTACACCTATTTCTACTTCATTCCCTCAAATGCATTTAAGTTGATGATTTTGTTTGCATACCCTTTCATGTTTCTTTTCAAAGTTTTTGTGATTCACCTTCATTTCTATCTTTGTCTTTACTTTCTCTTGTTGTATCTCATGTATGACTGATGTTTGCTTGAATCCTGCAAGTCTTGGCAGCATTGTGATAAACTTAGTGTGCCCTAGCCACCTTAACCTTCTAGTTAGTTTGTCTTGTCTTAGCTATAAAATCCTCTTGTATTGCTTGGCATTTAAAAATGTAAGTATTTCTCTTATATTTGGAACTTTGACTTGTGTGCATGTGTGGGATTCTAGATTCCTTGATGAAAAAGTTGGGGTATATGGAATTTGCATGTATACCTGAGATAAAACTTCATGTTTCTTTCGATTCCCCCTCTCACATTTTTGTCAAGTTCTTCCAAAAAGATATTTTGTGCATCCTCTTTGTATTTTAAGAAGTCTATTAATAATTCTACATTTTGCCCTATGATGTTTTTCATCATATTGTCTAAATCTAACTTCATTATTTTTGAGTTTAATGTTGCCATCGAGAAACCCCCAAACCATGATTTATAGATTTTGTTTTATTGTTATTAGGATTTTTTAAAGTTATGATGTGGGTTTCCAATTTTGTAGGTTTGCAAGGTTCTTCCCACTTTTGAATAAAGGAGACAAAATAACTATAAAAAAAAAGTTAAAAAGAAAAGACAATAGAGAAACCTATTGAAATGTTGTTCTTGGTTAATGGAGTCCCATGTTTTTGTCTTTGTTTGTCACCACTTTCCTCAACCCTTGTGTTTGTGGTTTCATGCAGTTCCTTGTCATAGTCACGACCCTCTTGTGTGGGATCATCACTGCAAGATCCCAAAACACACAAGAACCCAAATTTCTCAACCTTCTCAAAATGCCTTGTTTGCTCAAAAAGTAAAGCTCTGACCATAATTAATAAACTACCTAGACACAACACCAAACTACTCGAACTGCCCACACAACCTACCTTGACTAGCTCAAACGATTTACCTAAACACCAACTTCAAAACATCATAAGCTCTGTCGACCTACTCATCAAAGTTTTATTGAGATGCTTGAAACCCTAGCACCATGCACGCCACTCTCAAGCCCTATCGACCTGCTCAAAACCTTGACACCATGCACACCTTGCTTAAACAAGTTCAAAGATTTGGCATGAGGTTCTCTTCAATCATTGTTCAAAAATAAAAAGAGTAATTTTCTAAGAAATAATGAAAATGAGATTAAGTACATTATTTTATATCCTTTTCTAAGTACGTCGCTCCATGATTCTTATTCCTTTTATTGTTTATCTATCAATCAAGTATTACACACTTAAGTAAGAATATGAGCATTTATAGGCTAGTTATCAAATCTTTTAAATTCTTTTCAACTCACAACTTCTTACTATTATTCTTAAATCTTTTAGATCAACTTAAGCAACAAATAAGAACAAAATTACGATAATGAAGTAGGTTTCAATAACTAATGGGTTATGGTAGAAATGAAAGCAAAGACCACTCATTATCTATTTATCAAGAATATAAGACAATTCTCTTCTCTTGTCTTCATGGAGAATCATAAAATTTGACCTAAAATATTAAAAAAAAACACAAAAAAAAAAAAAACTGCAATGCAAAATAATTCAGGTTGTAGAAACCATATGTCTACAACTCTGAATCTATTTTGACCTAAACATTCATTGTATTATCTAACTTTTTTGAGTGAACGTTCCAGAAGTTGAAGAACATAGCTAATTATATTAGAGGTAATGTATATACACCACAAGAATAAGAGAATGTTGTTCTACGAGAATAATGATACATAAATAAGGTAGATCAGATTTACAATCGATTCTTTAGAATCGAAGAGAAATCTTGCATCATGCTTGATTACAAGCATTCTCAAAAGCTAGCTTGCATTAGTGATTAGAGTCTCGAAAGAATATGGAAGTGTAATTTAAATGAAGACCAAACATATTATGCACAATGACCTAGATAAAATTAGCCACCATCAAGCCTGAGATTTATGTAGCAGAGCCTATGAATTCTAACATATAGGGTATTCAATTTGATTGTTAACAACGAGCAAAGGATCCCAGAGGAACTTAAATAACTTAATAAGCATGAGTATTAACCTAAAACTCAATATTAGAAGGTCGAGCATGATCTCAGTATAGCTCATCAACTACCCAACTCTAGAAAGGATTTGAAAACCCAGCAGAAGGAAAAGGAAATTGTGTTATTAAGAAATGAACGAAGCTTCTTCAAAGAAAAAAATATGAGTCAAATTGACTTAATATACAGATAATAGCTTGGTAGAGGCTGATAGTGGCTCAAAGATTTTGACCTCAATAGTTTTCTTAAAATTCTAATTGTAGCATTCTTAAGTAATGACTTATTCACAACTAAATGCCCAACATGGTTAAATGGATTTTTCAAACTTCTCTACTGTAATTCAAAATAATTTCATTGAAAGATATACCCCACATTTAAATAAAACTCTACAATGCAAAGTAAAAAGACATGTTTCTATAATTGTTTGTTTGTGTTAATGCTATGTCTGAAGCCTCCTAAATTGTATCTTACTAATCATTTTCCTCTTTTCTTTTGTGTTGCCTATGCATAAAATCATTGCTCTCCCTTTCCACTATAGATCTCTTGTCAAAGAAACCATTGCTTCTAAATTTCTTGTACCGAATCCTCTCTATCGACCTTGAAATGTTATTTTATAACATATCAATAATATTGGAGATCTCATAGACAACCACTTTCTTCTTTCTTTTATTGCTAGAAATTGGAAATTTAAACAAAAAGTGGTGGACTTAGTTGGTAGAACGCATGCCATATGTGCAGCCTTTTTCCATTCTCCATTGTACTCTATTCTTGTTATCCTCAATAATCACTCCCAAGAATGCATTTATAGACTCTATGGTAAGAGTGGCAGTCCTCCTCAACCTAAAATTAGTATTGGCTAAAAACATTAATTTATTCTCCACATTCAAGTTGTAATTGAAATATTCTTTTTATATTACAAACAATGCAATTGTGTTTAAACTTTTCTCTTTCGCTCAAATAAAAATCGTATGCATGTATGTGTATGTGTATGTGTATGTGTATGTGTATGCGTATG
Source organism: Cryptomeria japonica (assembly GCF_030272615.1). Classification (NCBI taxonomy): domain Eukaryota; kingdom Viridiplantae; phylum Streptophyta; class Pinopsida; order Cupressales; family Cupressaceae; genus Cryptomeria; species Cryptomeria japonica. The sequence continues at coordinate 352,855,302 of NC_081409.1, forward strand.
TATATATATGTATATATATACATATATATATATGTGTGTGTGTGTGTGTGTGTGTAAATATATATATGTATATATGTATATACATGTATAAATGTATATGTATATATATATATACATATACATATACATATATATATATATATATATATATATATATATATATATATATATTTTTGTCTGTATGTATGTATATGTATATGTACATGTGCATGCACATGTGTGTGTGTGTATTAATAGTAAATGAAAGAGATGGGTATTAGGGTTATGATAAAGGGAAAACATAGAAAAATTGATGTCTTATAGTTTGGCACCTATCAAATTGTTGAAGAACATGATCAAGGAAATTTTTTGATGGAGACCTCAAAGAGCTACCAGTTCATGGTTAGCATCTCAAGCATTACTTCTCCTAAGGGTAAGGTTTTGGAAACATTTTAATATAAGTCATTTTAGTTCTTTTTGTGTTGTGTTCTTGTATAAATTATTGTCTGTGTGTAATCATTACCCTTATTTGTCATGGTGAGGGGTGGGTTAATCTTGGTTTTTGTTTTATCTATGTTTTCTTCTATTCCCAAAGATCTAAATTTTCATTGTTCCTACAAGTAACACACATCCACAATCAAAGCCAATATTGGCACACCATTTTTTCATATCTTATTATTTCCTATGTAGTGTTGAAAACACCCATATTTTGTGTTTACTTTGGTGTCCTTTTTCCCTTAGTGTAGTTGTAGCCTCATTTTAGCCCTTGCATCAAACCTTTTCCTTCTAAAGGTGCTCAAGGCTCCCTTCTTGTCTCTCATCATTTTTTAGCATAAATTATCTAGATACTAACCCTTCACATGGAAATTTACCATCATGCTAGCATTCCATGAAAATTTTCATCTAGCTATTATTTCTAAGATTTTTTTCACTTGTAACCTTCCTAGGTCAATGAAAATGGATTGAAATGATTTTGAATGGCTCATCAACCTCTTCTTCTTTCCTCGTGTATTTTTTAATGTATTTTTCATTTGGCATATCTCTTGGTTCTCTCTATTAATTTTGAAGCTCTCATACAACTCTCTATAGCTTATTACAGCTTGCTACAACACTCACATTGTTCTCTATAGCTCTCCTCCTCTCTTTGGCTTTCTCAAGCCTTTTAGGTAATATTGTTCTTAAATTATTGCAAGCACTTATTCTCTTGTGACCCCAATAACCTTGGGATTATCACGTTCCTCTTTCTTTTAATTTAGTTTAACTATTACACATAATATCTCTAACCATTACAAAATAGACTTGGGATAAGAGCATTCACACACTCTTTACATATGTTTCTCTATTTTGGCTATTGTGGTGATGAAAACACTAAACTAGGGATTTGAATGAGGCAAATCCCAAACAACCCCAAATATTTATCCATTTTTATTCATATAGGTACTTTTTGAGAGCATTAATCACACAAAGCTTTGCAACTGCTTGTTTATTGCTCAGTTATTTTTGTTACCCTAGATTTTTTAAATTTTCAGTCCCCCTCATTAATACACAAGTCTTGTTTTCAACTTCCAATTTAATACGTCCCTACCTTCATCTGCTATTATGTCATGCCTCTTAGTCTCCTCTTTATCCAAATGTGATGCCAAGTTGGCCAGTTTTTGAATTTATGAACCTGGCACCCATGCTACTAGAGTTATTAAAACCACCTACTACCTGACGACTCCCTGCTTCAAGTCCTTGTTGTTGGTGATGTATGCGAAAAAAGATTTATGTCAGTTAGTCAGTCAGTCAGGTGCAGTTTGAACCCTTACCTTTTTTCATTTGTATGGTTATCAAGTTGTTAATTCTATGAACTATCTGACTTCATTTTAGAATGCCTCAGCTTAAAACCTTTTGCATTAATTTTTGTCTTTCTAAGTCAGGAGGTCGACAATTCCCTAAACCTCAACACCTTTGTCAATCATGGTTCTTAAGTTCAAAAAGCCATCGATGCCCTTACTTAGAAATTTATTCATTCCCTAAGGAGCACTCATTCCAAAGTACTTGTGAGTGTGAAGTATTAATGGTTGATTAGGTGGCGAAAGTAATACAAGCATGTTTGCACAATTCTTGAAAGATGATGAAGGTAACACTGCCACCAAAATTAAATGAATGTAATGCTCTCTCCTTAAAGGTGATATCATTTCTAAGACTCCATTCCATCTCAAGAGCTAGTAGAAAGAGACTTCAAGTTTTTGCGGCTAGAGGAGATTGCAGGTGCATGTGAATAGCTTAGGTTGGGAGATTTCTTCTTTGTCTCTCTTTTGAATTGTAAGGTAAAGCTTACTGAGGAACCTAACTATTGCTTTTAGTAGCTATTCTAGGTTTTAGCTTCTCCCTAAGTCTAGCTTAAGGGGGGGTGTTAGAGTATTCGGGTATTTACTTGATTAATTAAACATTCTTTGTTTAATTATTTAAGTTCCCTTTATCTCTTTTACACTTAAGCTAACTTTAGGTGGATATAATTAATTATTTTAATTAATTATTATGTGCAAACCTAGGTTTTCCCTTTTTAGGGTTTCTTGACCTATTAAAGGTTGAGTTCTTTCTTTTCATTGTAAGAATCACATTACATATTTTTGTGAATATTGAGCTCTCTCTTTTTGAGCATATTCTCTGTGTTTTGTATGTTCTTCAGATTTGCTTCATTGCTTCTCCTTGTAACAGGTTATTCGGCTTGCAGAAGATCTTCAGGCTCCTGTTGTGTTGTATTTTCTCAACTCCTATAGATATCATTTCTAAGACTCCATTCCATCTCAAGAGCTAGTAGAAAGAGACTTCAAGTTTTGCGGCTAGAGGAGATTGCAGGTGCATGTGAATAGGTTAGGTTGGGAGATTTCTTCTTTGTCTCTCTTTTGAATTGTAAGGTAAAGCTTACTGAGGAACCTAACTATTGTGTTAAATTAAAAATTCCCTCTTGAGTCTTTTTAGCAAGACTCTAGTATATGATCATCCTCTACCCATTAGCATCGCAAAGATTTTTGTAAATTGCCTTCTATATCACCAGCTTCAAACTCTTGTTTCCTTCATGCCTCCCACTATAGAAAATGGTTTAGAAGGTGTAGCAGACATGAAACTAGGTGATGTGAGTGTGCATGGCATTTTAAGAAAAATAAGAGAAGAGTCTGCCTCCACTCTTGCTAAGAAAGTCACTGAGAGCGGCCTCCTTGAAGCTAGTGGTTTCCCACATGTCATTCCTTGCCCTGAATTAGTTATTTCTTGTGCTAATAATTACCACCCTAAAACCCACAAAATTTGAACTTTCAATGGTTTTGTTCTTGTTAATTAACCTTGAAATCGTGTCTTACGTGTTGAGGCTTCCCGAGTGGGAACAATTTGTAAACATGTCTATTGCATTCAAGTTATATTATTTTTCAAACAAAATGGAATGGTGCCTAAGCCAAATTCCAAGGAGCTTGTTGAAGGCCAAAAAAAAAGATAAATCAAAGCACCCTTCAGTGCTAAAAAAGAGATTGTTTTCTAGATAAAATATTTGATGCCATTTTCCCTTCTACATTGGGTTATGAGGAGCACCAAGGCAGAAGATATTTTGTTCCGGATGTGTCAATTTATGATTCCTATTTGTATTGGCAGTTCATAAATTGATTGGGCTACACTAATGAGCCAACATTTGCACGAGAAACTGGCCAGTCATCGATGAGAAGAAAATTTTCATATGTGCTCATTGCTGACATATATCCTCGCCAGTAGAGAGGTGTCCTGGCGAGGGTTGAAAACCATAAGTTCTTCGGTTGTAGACGCAACCATATATGATTATCTTTTGCAGTTGCAAAAGAAAGCAAGATTGAAAGATTATCTTTGTGTCGGCAATAATTTCTTATGGACATTGATTAAGAGAATTGAAGTCTCACATAAAACAAGATTATCTTCAAAAGCTACACCTCTAATAACTCAATTTGGTAGTTACTTTATTCAATTTAATGGCTGTTCATATCTTAGAATTGGAGATTGCGAGGATGCTCCAAACAAACTGCCCAGATATTTTTTAGATTACTTTGTGCTGCGGGAATTTTTTCGCCATATGGCGAAGGTGAATGTGAAGTATGTTGAACACATGAAAAAGAGAGGGTATTCTTTTCTCATTTCCCTATTTGATTTTTCTTGCACAAGTAATGAAGTTTTTAAGTTGGCAGGTAAAGTTCTAGTTAAATTCAATTTCCAGTTATTGTCACATATGCCCTCTTACAATAGTAAAGGCTACATTCGGGCTCATTTCCATGGAGCTAAAACATATTTGCATCAACCCTGATTATAGGATTACTAGGAAGATTGCTCAGATATCAGGGAGGTAAGGCCCTTGAGCTTCCTCTATTTATCCCAAAAGGTTTGGTTGATGACCATTCTAAAGTAATTGATGAAAATTACCAAGACACTACTATGGTTCCACTTGTTCATCCATCTTGGTCAGATGAAGATAACAAAGATATTGAAATCAAAACTTTGCATGTCTTGGATAGGACAAGAAAATGGATTTAGAAGAAGGTGAGAGAAGGTGTTGGTTCCTCCACGCAGAAAGGGACATTGAATCAAGAACACAATACTTCTCAAAACCCTACTACCTCTAAAACCCCAACCATCTCAATGTCTACACCTTAGAGAAGAAACTCTCAATCTAGGGGAGATGGAGAACAACCAGAGGGGAATGAAAAGTTGAAATTTGTGTGTGAAAAGGATGCACCAACCTCATATAAAGGAAAAACAAACAAAGAAGCTTTTGTTCCTACCACCCACACTTCAAACAATATGTCAACTATTGTGAGAAATGCCCAGGAAAATATTTCTCTTATCTTCAACCAAATCAAAGGAGATAACATTGCTAATACTTTCTTTGATAGTTTTTTAGTTATCTTTAATTGGTTACTATGTCCTTGTTGACTCTACACCTACACCATCAATGATTGCAATAACCAATATTCGTAGCTCATTTGTTCTTGCCTCACCCCCATGGCTGAAGAAAGTCATGGAAAAGAAAAAGAGATATGTATCCATGCTAGACACGAAAGTAGACACCATGGACAAATTACTACATGGATGTCCCACTCCCAAAAAGGCCAGAAGGATGTCTTGAATAACTATTGATCCTACTTTAGGTCACTAGCTCTTGGAGATTGCAAATCTCATCAGTGACAATAATGAAAATGAAATTATAGAATTGGACTTCAACTTGAGTTGACTAGATATTGGTTCCACTATAGTCGAAGAAGACATTGACCATCCAAATTGTTTATAGGTATTTTATCAAAAAGGGTTAAGCTTGAGGTTTAAAATAATCTAGTGCTACAATAAAAGGTAAATACTCTAACTTCCTTCATCCAATCCATCTTATAGATAAATGATCAATATATGATTCAAATTAAAAATGTTCCTATTGAGGGGTTAGATCCTAGTAGGTTAAAACAAATTAAAAGGAACCAGCCTGTTACTGTAGTTGTGGATGATTGGGCTAGTAAAATTATATTGGATGGGGTAGTGTGCATAGAAGAGTCCATGAGAGATTATACTCTAGTATTAGAGAAAATGAGCACTTGGAATAATGAGCTACAAAATGTAAAGAGGAAGAAAAACAATTTGTCTCTGATCCTTCATGAATTACAGGAAGTCTCATAGTTGCCTTTGGCCCTTTTTATTAATGAAGGCATAATTGGCAATCAAAACGAAAATGAATTAGACTCGTGGATAAATATGCTAGAGTGGAATATTTTCTTAATTGATGAATTGGATACCCAGATAAGGTCAACCATATTGCAACTTTGACTGGAGGTCATGGATCTAATGAGCCATTTGTCCTTTCTTGAGATTGATGTATTCAAAGAAGATGGAGAGAAATTGCAAAAGAATATAGATGTGATTCAAATCTTTAGGGAAAAAATTAATGGAGAATTAACTGTTGAAAGAATGAGTGAGAATACAATGGGAATATTAAAGAACCTAGCAACCTACTTCCAAGGATTCAAGACTCGGGTTGATGACATACGTCCAAAAGTTCTAGAATAAAATTAGAATTTGAACAAATATAAGTTATGGGTGAATATTATAGCCAATCCGAATGCTAGAATAATCACTATGGTCATTTCCATATATAGGACATATAAGGAAAAGATGCAAGGCAAGGCAACACAAGAAGGATCTACACATAATGTTGTGGAAGAGGCACCATGTCTGAAGATGGAGGGGTCTGTTAGACTTGTGTGAATATTGTTGTCATTGATGTCAAACCAGTTATTCAGTTTGGACTGAACAGTGTATGTAGTTTACTATTACCCGATTTGGTTTGGATGTTGTATGCAGTTGGTATGTCTAGTTTTTGTTATGAGCAGGTGTTGCAAAAAAGTAAGATGGAGGTGATATGATGAAGTTATTTCCAAAAGATCCCTTCCTCTAGAATCCTATGTTGTGTCTACATTGGTCTCGGTATCAATTACGTGTTTTAGTATCAGCTATTTTGGTCATGTCAGTTGTATATCTTCAATTTTTGTGTATGCATGGAATCTGTGCTTGAGTTTTGTGATAATGGGTTAGTATTTTTTGGGTCTGGATGAACCTGTCCCATTCCAGTAATCTTGGTATATGCATTGGCAAATGAAGTGTGAAAAGGGAAGCATGTAGAGATCTTATGGTGGCCAAACAGGTTGTCTCATTTATGTTTTATTGGATAACATTTTGAGCTAGGCCAACACATTATCCCATTGTATAGGTCCTCCAGTATATATGTAGAATCATGAGACATGTGTGATATAGCAAGGGAGTGTATGAGGTGTGTGCGCATGCTAAAGAGACATAGAAGTGAAGATAACAGAGAAGAAGAGGGTGAAGTGTGAGTTGCAGACAATAAAAGCAATTGGTGCAGAGTCAGAGTACAATTAGTGTTAAAGTGTTGCAGTAGTCCTTTACTAGACCTGCTACAGGATAGTTGTACAGAGATCTTTCACCAAATCTGATGTAGAGTTTGTGAATTGTGATTTGAGATTAATATTGGAACTAATCTCATGAATTTGGAGATGCAATCCTCTTCAGTTCAACCTTTTCTATTGTAGTGAGAATTCCAACAGTAAGCCATCTTTCGTATCTTTGCAATGAGCAATCCAGCAGTGAGTCATTTTTGTAATCTCGCAGTGAGTCACCCTTTTGTAAAACACCATATAACTAGTTATATTCTCCAAAGAGTTAACACTCTCTGTGGTTTTTCCCATTTGGGTTTTTCACATATAAAATACAGTGTTCCTTTTGTGGTTGTAATTTTCATGTTTGTTATACATTTGTTGTTTCATGTGTGTTAAGCATATTTGGTTAATTGATCAGAAAGTTTAAGTTTGGTAAAAGGTTTTAATATATGTGGGAATACTAATTCAACCCCCCCTCTAAGTATTTTAGTCTGTTCAACCAAGTCAACAATTGGTGTCAATGCTTTGGTCCCTTGCTTGGAAGCTTAACCGCTTGAGCGAGATCTATGTTGGTTGAATCATGGCACCTATGTGCATGACCGAAGAATTTTAGTTGAATGAAGACTTGAAGATGACTCTTGAAGATTTGGAAAGTGTTGAATCGGAGAATGAGGAATTGAAAGAGAATGTGAAGGTGGAAAATGAATGTGTGCAAAAGTTGAGAGAGCAAATCCAAAAATTCAAATTGAGGCATAAGGAGGTTAACAATCAGTTGAAGCAGGTGAATGAGACTATTAAAGATATAATGCAGAAGATTGATGAGAAAGACAAGACTGAACAATCGCTAAAAGAATCAATCAAGCTAAAGTCTGAGGAATGTGAGAAGCTCATTTGGACAAGACCAAACTTGGATTTCAACCCAATATGTGTTCAGATCAGAATGATAAAGACAAAAACAGAGAAGTCAAAGTTGAAGTTGAGAAGAAGTTAGAAGATGAAGAAAAATCCCAGAATCAGAATTCTAATGCAAGAAGACCACCAGTTTGTCAACCTAATGCACAAAGGTGCCCATCTTTTAATGGTTATTGTTTTCAATGCAATAAATTTGGACATGAGGTTGTAAACTGTAAAAGCATTCAATGTTATAGTTGCAAGAGGTTTGGTCATAGAGAAAATCACTACAGAAATCATATTGTGAGTCAAAATCATAATCTGGTTGAAGCAATCAAGATGAATTACAACTTCCATGGATATTGTTATATTTGCGACGGCTATGGTCATAAGGTTAATCAATAGAAATATAGATCTCATCTAGTAACTCTACAAGGAAGGTTATCAATTGTTTCAAGTCCAAGCAGTTCAGACATTATGCTAATCAATGTAGATATAAAAATGTGGAGAAATCCTATGAGAAGAGTGTGATAAAGAATGATGAATCAAATAAGAAATAAAATTTAGTCTAGAGAAAGAAGCAAGTGAACAAAGGAAGTGACCCTAATGTACCAAAATCCAATCCAGGCACCTCTTCCTCTGGTACTTGAGTATATAGTGCTTTGGCTCAAGGGGGGTTCTATTCCAAAGAAATATCTTTCACTCTCCCTTATCTGACTAAATCATATCATTTTTTTGGCATGACTGTGTTTTAGAGGCTATCTGGTAATCAAAGTTATTTTGTTGGCAACATCGATAAGACAGTTCTTGGCGGCAAAACCCTAAAGGGAAGTTTTTCATAAGATAAGTATCAACTTTATTTTGAATTCATTCTTTCATTGTCAATCATGTGTACTTGAAAAAATTGTGAACAATGGAAAGATAATAGAGCAAGAGAGTAGTGTGAGCAATCATGGAAGGAAAAATGATCGTTGGAGAATCTAGCAGGGCGGAGTTTCAGGTTTTGGACAAGGTATTTCTAGATGAATTCAACCCGGAGAAAATAAAAGGATCAAAGGTCTAAATATATAGACATAATTCCCTTAGTTTGATAATGCGGAGGCTATCGGGATGATCCTTAGTCGTGTATGGGATGACAGTATTGTGTTGGACAAACCCTATCCAATCATGAAGGAGGTTATCTCTGTGATCACCGGTTTGTGCAACAATGCAGAGGTTTCATCTAAGAAGTCAATTTTGAACAGAGAAGTGAAAGCCCTAACCAACGTGAAGGGTGATCAGCGAGAATTGATCATTGACAAGATCATTAACCCTGTGGTGAGGTATGTTGCCTATGACATTTCTTATCAAATCTATTTCAAGAATAGGGAAGGTGCCACTTCGGCAATTGCAGTATATATAGCACATATGCTTATAATAGAAAATAAATCATTTGAATTGAGTGAATTGTTAAGAGAATTATTGTTGGAAAATGTTAAGATGTCAAAAGAGAAAAATTATCCTTCCTAGTTTGGTTCATTGCTTGTGAGTTTGGTCATGTATTGTTTGGGATCCCTTCCAACAAAAGACAATGTTATATGGAAATTTGGTGTTTTGATTGCGAGGCAGATATTTAGATATTTGAACAGTTTGGATAATAAGGAGGAAGCTTGTGATGCATATTTCAATACTTTTCTGAACATATGAAGTGTTGGCCCAATATCCCTTGTTTCCAGTTCTGGAGTTTCTTCCTCCGAAAAGGAGAAAAGAAGACAGTTTGTTTCTGTTAGTTTTTTGGATTCAAAGGAAAGCAAGGTAGATCTGATTGTAAAATATATTGTTATAATTGAAGATCCAGAGTCTCCAATAGCTAGGGAGATTTAGCAATTGTTGAGCAGGAAGGTAGAGAATCAGATGATGAATCTAATTCGTTGGAATTAGTTGGTAGTATGGATGGTATCAAGAAAACTAGCAAGATGTGGCTAACTTCAATAGAGTCAAATAGAATTGAAGGTGTTTTGTTGAATCATTTGATCCAAAATAGAATGAGCATTGAAGATATTAGTAATTTACTTCTGGAATCTTTGAATGAAGTTCTTAAGGAGAAGTTCTCTGAGCAATCCATTGAGGGTAGAGTATCTGAAGAAAAAGGTTTTGATATGCACAATCTGTTGAATGAATGTGTTGGTGCGCAAAAGGTTTTATCAGCATGTATTGAAGAATTAAGATATTGTATCTGCAGTGCCGGTAGAGTCTATAGGTACTGTATCTCTTGGCTAGCAATTGCAGTGAAGTAAAAAGCCAAAATTGATGCTATTGAAGATGAGTTGAGTGCTTTAGGAAAATCTTTTGATTTCCTGAGTAATAAGGATGGTGAGCAGAGAAAAAGGATAAACTTTCTTCAAGTTGAACTCTTATTCTTGCTAAGGCAGAGAGAAGATACTATGAATATGTTTTGGAAAGTAAAGGAGATTGTTGAAGCAAAGCTGGAGCACTTTTTAGCATTGCTTGGTAGTGCAAGTGAGTATGAGTAGAACCCTTCTGCTCTAGATAGTTTCTCCCATGCTATTGATATGCTAGTGGAATGCAAAAGCCTCTTAGTTAGCATTAAATTGGCCATAAATTCTTGGGAAGTTCTTCTGGAACTGAAGGAGAAATACGAGCTTATATTTCCGAAGAAGAGCAGTTGAAGGTCCTTTCTAGTATTTTTTGACATTTTTGTAGTTCTGTATATACTTTATTTTTTTTCTTCCTTTTCTTTTTCATCAAAGGCATCCTTCATCCTTGATGTCAAAAGCGGGAGAAAGTAATGTGGATTTTGGATATGAGGAGATGTATGAGTTAGGGGGAGTTGAGTTATATGCAAATATGTTTTGCTATCAATGACAAAGGGGGAGATTGTTAGACTTGTGTGAATATTATAGTCATCGATGTCAAACCTGTTATCCAGTTTGGATCAAACAGAATATATAGTTCAGTGTTACCCAATTTGGTATGAATGTTGTATGTAGACGGTATGTGCAATTTTTGTTATGAGCAAGTGTTGTGATGTTGTAAGATGGAGGTGATATCATGGAGTTATTTCTAGAAGATCCCTTTCTCTAAAATCCTATGTTGTGTCTACATTGGTCCTGATATTAGTTATGTGTTTTGGTATGAACTATTTTAGTCATGTCATTTGTATATCTTCAAGTTTTGTGTATGAGTGGAATGTGTGCTTGAGTTTTGTGATAATGGGTCAATATTTTTTGGGTCTAGATGTCCTTGTCCCATTCCAATAATCTTGGTATATGCACTAGAAAATGAAGTGTGAAAAAGGAAGCATGCAGAGATCTTGTGGAGACCAATGTGGTTGTCTCATTTATGTTTTATTCGATAACATGTTGAGCTAGGCTGACACATTATACCGATGTATAGGTCCTCCAATATATATGTAGAAGCATGAGATATGTGTGATATAGAAAGGAAGTGTATGAGGTGTGTGTGCATGCGAAAGAGACACAATAGAAAAGAGAGAAGAGAAGAAGAGGGTGAAGTGTGATTTTTAGACATCAAAGGTAGTTGGTGCATAGTTAGAGTGCAGTTAGTGTTGTAGTGTAACAGTAGTCCTTCACCGGACCTGCTAGAGGACAGTTGCGCAAAGATATTTCACTGGATCTGTTATAGAGTTTGTGAATTGTGATCTGAACTTAATCTTGGAATTGATCTCATGCATTTGGAGATTGAATCCTCTTTAGTTCAATATTTTCTGTTGCAGTGAGCATTCTAGTAGTAAGCCATCGTTTGTATCTTTTCAATGAGCAGTTTGGCAGTGAGTCATTTTTGTAATTTGGGAGTGAGCCACCCAGCAATGAGCCACCCTTTTGTAAAACACCATATAACTATTTATATCCTCCTGAGAGTTAACACTCTCTATGGTTTTTCCCATTTGAGTTTTCCACGTATAAAATCTGGTGTTCCTTTTGTGGCTGTGATTTTCATTTTTGTTCTACATTTGTTGTTTCATGCCTATTAAGAATATTTGGTTAATTGATCTGAAAGTTTAAGTTTGGTAAAAGGTTTTAATATCTATGGGAATATTGATTCACTCCCCCTCTCAGTGTTAGGACCCAGAGGCAACTGAGAGGGGGGATGAATCAGTTGTCAATTAATTTCAACCCAAATATAACTTAATCAAACTTGATACTTAATATCAGTAAACCAAACTTAATGTTGATTGACAAATTAGCAATTAATATTAATACCGGTGAAACTTAATGCATAGCACAAAAAGAGAAACAACATCCACAACACACAGCACAAAGATTTGTACGTGGAAACCCTAGAAGGGGAAAAACCACGGTGGGAAACCTTACCCACAATCAAATGATACTACTGCAGATAGTATGTGTGTACAAATGGGGTCTGCACATGCAGAAAGGCCAACCGCCTAGAGCTCACTGCTCAATCACAAAATAGGAATCACATTGACTACAATTGGATGGTTAAATCCAATGATAATGTACTACTCAAAGTAGCATCTCCAATGCTGGATTCAGTACCGGTTAAGCTCTGATAATCACTTTCAAACCTTCCTTGAACCTTCTCTATGGTCTTCTCATATGATCTTCAATATTCGCACATACCATGATACAAATCCTTATACCATTATCTTCCTTCTACCTATTACATCATCTTACAAATGAGATCTTGCATATATACCAAAACCTAAGACCAAATGTGTAGGTTGGCTAACTAAGAATATTATAATTAAATCAATTACAAATAAGTCAAGATGCGATGCATCATGTCATCTCAATACATTTACAACAATATCCAATTAATTAAATCATTTCCATAACTTGTCGTGCTGATCTAGAATAGATAATGCATGTCGGTCCATAACCTAGACCAATTTGCCGGTAACAACAAATATGTCAACCCGATTAGACCAATAACCAAAATACCAAAACCAAGTATCCAAACCATGTCTTTGACATAACCAAGTGATCTCCAGATGATAACAAATCATCCTCAATGTCAGTGAATGATATAACCTGCCGGTGAACGATATATCGATGACTGTGCATAAGTCATTGAACTTGCCAGTGAACATAATGTGCCAGTTCAACATAACCAAAGATCTCCAGAAGGATAAGTGTTGACATCAATAACAAAACAAATGAAACATCCATAATACCAACAATCTCCCCCTTTGGCATTGATGGCAACACAAGATGGAAAAACATCTAAGTGCCAAAACAGAATGCCAAAAACCAAAAACCAACAATCTCCAAAATAGAACAATACCAGAAATCAAAATACAAATTCAGAGAGTATATATCTCTCCCCCAATGAATAATCTCTCCCCATAGGATAATTTTTTTTCATAGATATATCTCCTCCTTTGACATCAAATGCCAAAACAATACAAATACCAGAACATATAACCAATTACAATAACCAATTGTTTTAACCAACTACTCCCCCTGAGAAGTAGCTCTCCTCCATCAAAGCCGGAAAAAGGTTTCTCTATTAATTCTGTTAGTTTGATGCCAAACATCAACTATCTAAGTCTCTACCGGTGAGGGTATTACCCCAAGATGCTCTCTAAAATATTCAAAACTTTCCTTAGGCAAAGGCTTAGTAAAGATATTTGCAATCTGCTCTTTAGTATTAACATAAACCAATCTCAATTCTTTTGCTTCAACATTCTCTTTCATAAAATTATATTTGATAAAAACATGTTTAGTCTTAGAGTGAAATACTAGATTCTTAGATATATCAATTGCTGCTGAATTATCACAATAAATGATTATAGGTTCTTTGCATTTTACCTTTATATCCTTCAACATTTGCTTAATCCATAATACCTGAGTACAATTAGTTGTTGTTGCAACATATTCTGATTTTGTTGTTGATAATGATGTCCAACTCTATTTCTTGCTCAACCATGAAATCAATCTGCTACCAAGAAAGAATGCCTCGCCGGTGGTGCTCTTTTTGTCATCTACATCTCCTGCCCAATTTACATTGGTGTTGTAGACACTTAAAAATAATTATTTTAATTATTTTTAATTCCTCACATAATTAATTAATTAATTATGTTAATTAAAATTCTTCTCAATATTAATTAAATATAATTAATATTGTCACTATAGCATATGATTTATTTAATAAATCAATCCCTTTCTTTATTCTTCTAAAAAATCAAATCCTCACAAATCTTCCTCTTAGCTAATTAATTTCAATTAATTAGTTAACCTACATGATTCCTACAAATCATCATCTTAATTCATCATTAACCTAATAAATTCTTCTAAAAACTCCCTAAACTCACTTAACATTATTCTTCTAATTTTTTATTCCCTCCACTCATTCTCTCTCCTAGTCAAATTCTTCTACAAATATAAATCCCACCTAAAATTTTCTCTAATCCCCCTCCTAATGAGTCATTAATGGCTAATCATCATGATTAGCCACAAAGTCAACTCTTTGTCCTTTCATCCAGCCACTAGCTTTAAATGCTCTTTTTCTAGATGAATATAAGATTTTCGAAATCTCACATTCCTCTAGGCATTTCCCTCTCCCAAGGAATTTTTAATTCTTTTTTATTCTTCTAATCCCCATAATATCTGTTTTTGGAGAATTTTTAATTCCTCCAATGCATCTTGTAGAGTGTGGAGATACAAAATGCCTTTAAGGCATATTTCTTGGTCTCCACACCCTCTCTTGGACCTTGTGTGAGCTCACAAGTAAATCTTAGCCCTTCATCTCGAATTCATCCTAGCCATCCGTTTTCCTCTCCTCTTCCTATAAAATAGGGTTCCATCCCTTCATTCAAAACATCTTGAAATCCAGTAAGCTTATGCTGCCCTTTTGAGCCCAGGAAATCATCTTGGCAACTTGATCATCTCATCTTTATCATTCATCCTAATCATTTGTGCACAATATTGGAGAGTCATCCACATCCAGCAATCAAAAGAGCACATCAAGTGGAGCATTATCAAGGGGCGCCTTCACTTCATCAAGCTCAATCTGAAGGAGAAGGTAAAATAGCAAGGTGAAATGGTCTTTTAATGATATTTTAGCATTCTGCATGTTTATTTCGTTATGTTTTGATCAGTTTACCTTTCAAATCTGTTTTCCCCTCTTCATTTTGGCACGCCCGGTGGGACTCACATCCCTGAGAACTAATGTTGTTGTTATTTTTTTAGGTTTTTGTGAGTTGTGAGATGCAGGTTCCAGAATAGCGCGATTGCAGAAAAATATATATATATATATATCTTTTTCGCAGGTTCCAGAATCGTGGCTCTGCATTTCTGCGTGACAGCTCCTCCTTATTCTGTTCTGTTTCTTTTTTTTTTATGTTTATGTTTCTGTTGCAACATGACAGCTCTGTTATTTGATTTTTTATTTGATTTGTTGTCTGTTTTGTTTTAGTATAATCTGTGTGAAAGTAGGAGAGTATGCTCTTGTCTATATAGACAATCAGAAATCCAGACCTTTCACTTTTCTATTCTGTTTAGTACGACTGTATGCTCTGACCATAGGAAAGTGTGAAAATAGGAGAGTATGCTCTTGTCTATCTAGACAATCAGAAATCTAGACCTTTGACACTTTTCTATCTGTGTAGTGCTATTGTCTGCTCTGTTAATCTGTCTGAAAATTTTAGGCGCTAACTGTAGTTTGCATTTAATTTATTTATTTCCTGTTATCTGCTCTGTTTAAATATAATATGTCTGACTGCAGGAAAGTGTGAAAGTAGGAGAGTATGCTCTTGTCTATCTAGACAATCAGAAATCCGGACCTTTGACATTTTTATTTTATTCTATTTAGTGCGACTATTTGCTCTATTAAATCTAGGGTTTATGTCTGCTCTGTTAAATCTAGGGTTTCTATTTTGTTAAATTTAGGGTTTCGGATTTGTTAAATTTAGGGTTTCTATTTTGTTAAATTTAGGGTTTTTCTTCTGTTAAATTTAGTTTCTGTTCTGTAAAAAAATTTCTATTTTTTTGCCATATCTTCTTTATCTTGACTCCATTTCCCTTCAAACTTCACCAGATTCTCCACATTGCCATTTTCCACATTTTCTTCCTTAGAGGCTTTATCTCAAAAATCCACTTTTTGAAGCCCAAAATCTCATATTTCTCTATTTTTAGGGTTTGCCATAACTTCTTCACTTTTCATCCAATCACCTCCAAATTTTTTCCATATTATCCATTTTCAACTATTGCTTCTTTGTCCCTCTTCGACAAATTTTCCCATTCCTTCATCTCTCCTCCAAAATCCCCATTTTTCGCTTACCTATCCCTTGGAAAGTGGTAAAAACCTAGTCAAACCCCATTTACCCATCAAAGCTTTCTTCAAATCCACATTTGTCATTAGTAAAAAAGTTTTTATTCATGTTTTTTTGTTCATTCCCAAAAAATTTAAAAAAATTAATATTTTTGTCATTTTGTTGATTTTTGCAGGACGCTTGTTGAAGACTATTTTTCCAAATTACTAATCAAGTTGTTTTGCAGGGCGCTTTTTGAAAACTCCATTTTTCAAACTACTAATCAAGTTGTTTTGCAGGACGCTTTTTGAAAACTCCATTTTTCAAACTACTAATCAAGTGGTTTTGTAGGTTGCCTAGCTGATTCAACCAAATATTGTGCATTTATTTAAATTAGGCACCTAGATATTAATTAAAATGGAATGAACCATTGTCTTATGTGTCTTTAAGAAAAGCGTAAAGGTAGGAAAGTATGCTCTCGTCTTACTAGACGATCAGAAATCCAAACCCTCCAACCTTTTCTTGTTTGATTGTGTGTTTACCTCTAGCGGGCCTGCCCTCCCAACTTGCTCTTTGAGAAGGTAAGAGGGGAACGACCCAAGTGAGTACACCCGGACCTGGGGTTCCCAACTCACTATAATAAATAAGCCATTGACTACGAAAGGGTTAATGGTTGGGGCTATATGAGAGTTCACTCTCACATTGGGTGCTTAGTAGGATCCTAGAGATCTCAATCATACTTGTGTGACTACTAAGTTATTGGTGCTTCGTTGGGCTATAGGCCTCAATTGCACTTGTGCAACTTCAAACGGTAGCTCCTAACAAGAAGACTTACTAAACACCTTGTTCATAGTGGCCAAAAACCCTCTAGTCATTGGTGCAGGAGGTTGGACCTCTGAAGCGGCCCATATTCTTATGGCCCTTAGTAGAGACACAAAGTTCGCCATGAGGAGTTTTCATGGGAATTGATGGATAGCTACCTCGAGAAGTGAGTGTCGTGGAGGGGAGCTAGTGGGTTCAAGCATCTAAGTGTCTGCTCTGGGTAAGCGTAGATGGGAAACCAATTGGGATTCAATGACTATTGTCCTTGCTAGCCTTAAGAATGTTATATATGAGCATGAGTGTCTTTGAGATAATATGCATTTAATCATTGTGTTTGCTTTGTTTGATACATACTTGCCAAGAGTAGACTAAAAACACATCACTATCCCCAAACACTTTGCAAAAATATTTGTCAAGACACAAACAAATTGTCCAAGTCATTACCCACACCAAGTCCAAAATTGCATCAAAACTCCGTCCGTCCCATTTTTCATAAGCCTAAGAGAGAAGCTAAGAGTTTATCCTCTACGTCAACATTCAAGTTTGTCCTTTGAAACACCTACTATCGTCCAAATCAAGGTGGTCATATCCCTTCATACAACTTGCCATTTAAATAGATCCTTCATGTTCATGCCAAAGACAACCTAATCATCAAGTTTTCTTCTAAACCATCACTACCATACCTTCTTCATCAATCATCCTCAAATTTCTTAAGTCCTTTCATCACAAATTTCTTAAGTCCTTTCATCTTCAAATTTCTTAAGTCCTTTCATCACAAATTTCTTAAGTCCTTTCATCCTCAAATTTCTTAAGTCCTTTTATCACAAGTTTCTAAAATACTTCCATCACAAATTTTCTAAGTCATTTCATCACATTTTTCCTAAGTCTTTTCATCACAAATATCGTGTATGGTCGCAACTCGATCCCAAAAGAAAAAGATGGCTGATCAACAATATGGCATGCCAGACATTGGTGTCCTATATGAAGATCCCATGCAAGATCATACACAAAGTGGGCAACCAAGTGATCAAGATCAAAGCCAAAATCTTGACATGGTTAACCAAGATGAACTTTGTCCGGAAGTGCAAACTTTCCTAGCAGATTCTTATAACCAAGAGATGATGGAAAAGTTTATTAAACACAATCCTACTGCACTTCTAAAAATTCTTCTTGAACATGGAGCTCAACTTCCACCTGAATTAAATAGATCCACTATCATCCAACAACCACAAGGAGACCTCGCTTCCACACAAAGTGTTGCACCTACTATTCAAACTCAATCAATTGCAGCCCCATCAATCATCCAAGCCCAATCAAAGCCACCCACGACACCTCCCACCACGGTCTCCATCCCGCCTTCTTCCTCCTTACCATCCATACCACTATCAAATCCAATCTCATCCATTCTCCAACAAACTTCTATACCACCTCCTTCTATTCAACCACATATTTCTATTCCACAAACTTCCCTTTCTCCCAACAATGTCGCAAATTTTATCCAGACCGCATTCAATCGCGTCACAATAGTTGGCGAACCGCAACCAACTATCACACGAACCCCAGCGACATCGATCATCACATCCCACGTTCCCACCTCCTCATCATATCAATATATTGGTGGTGGTGCACCTTCTTTAGTTCATCCAATTCTTGGGGCAGATACAATTCATCAATATCAAAGTCCACAACAAGACCTCATCAAAGAAATTCAAGACATGAAGAATATCATCAAAAACATGAAAGAAAAGACTAATAAAAGGAAAGCTTACTCATTTGAAGAGTTTTGCCCTTGTCCTTACGACCCATCTATATCAGTTGCACCATATCCCCTGGGATTTGAGATCCCTAAATTCACCAAGTATGAAGGCAAAAAAGACACCCGCAACCATGTCCGAGAATTCCACATCTTATGCCAAGAAGTCTCCTATAGTGACCTTTATCTTCGCAGACTCTTTCCCAAGAGTCTCACGGGAGATGCCCTGGCATGGTTCTCATCTTTACCATGAGGTTCCATTGTCTCTTTTCCAAACTTGGCAGAAAAATTTGTGGCCCACTATGCATACAACATGGGTAATCATGTTTCTATGATGGACCTATGTAATACAAAACAAAGGCCTAGAGAAACCTTCACCAATTTCCTACAAAGATGGTGACATCTTATCAAAAAATTCTAGTGGGACATGCCAGAACAACATCAAATTGAACTATTTCAAAAGAACTTGGTGCCTGAACTTTCAAGACCTTTAATATCTCAATGTATCAAATCCTTCCAAAAATTGACCGATAAGGGCCTTGCCCTTGAATGTGTCTTGTTGGAGGAAGGAACCTTGAAACATTACCAGAAGTCATCACAAAGTTCTTCCTCTTATCATAGCGACAAGCCAAAATTCTGGGCTAAAAATAAAAATGTGGTCAATGATGGTGTAACTGATGCAAAGCGGGTCCAAACCGTGCCCGCTCCCCCAAAATCCACCACCAATATTCATCAATTCAACAATCAAAACAATTCAAATCAATCTCAAAAACCTCACAACAATGTCTCAATCCAGGGACGACCACGCCGATCGAATAACAGGACTCCAAGAGATTTCACTCCTCTTCCTAAGCCTATTGAAGTGGTGTTTCAAAAACTTGTCCAAGCAGGTATAGTGGTTTTTCCAATCACTCGCCCGTTTGATCCCAATCAACCTAAACCAAGATGGTATAATGAAAATGATTATTGTGAATACCATCGTATCAAGGGACATGATACACGAAAGTGTATGAAACTGAAGATCTACATACAAGATCTCATTGATAGAGGTGAGATTGAAGTAGCAAATGCAAAACCTGGTAATAACAATGACAAACTCAAAATGTACCAGGAACCCTTCCCAAAGCATGATAAAGGAAAAGGCTCATCATCTAACACAATGGGTTATGACTACGCTAATCACATAACCGGTTTTGATTTTTTAGTAAGTCGCATTGAACCTATAGACAATCATGTCAATGTCATAACCATCCAAGGAGTTAATCCTCCTTCTTCCCAAAGCAAACCAAATCTAGCTAGAATAGTCATTCAAGGTGCCACACCTTCCACCTCCCATTTCCAGAATGACTGTAATGCAAATACATGTCGAGGAAGAGTCACCATCCAAGGAGTTCCTCCCCCACCAAACCCCCCACCCATGTCTTCCACCCGCCGATATGACCTCCTTGATCAACTTGGGAAGACACCCGCGCAGATCTCCATTTTGGAACTTCTCAAGACTTCTCCAGTCCATAAAGAAATTTTGGAACAAGCCCTTCTCCAATCACGCATTCCTGATAACATCAATGCCACCCAATTTCAAACCCTCATTGGAAACCTTGCTGCCCAGCAGCACATTGTATTTAACTCCAAAAATGCTCCCGCAGATGAGGATCATAACAAACCTTTGCACATCAAAGCTCTCATCCACAAACACAAGGTCAAACGTATCCTAATAGACGGTGGATCCGAGCTTAATCTGTGTACATACAAATTGATAAAAAAATTGGGACTTTCTAAGGATCTAATAGACACATCAGAAAGGATCACAATAAAGGCATATGATGATGCAGAAAGAATTTCAAAGGGCGTGATCACCTTACCTCTTCAAGTGGGCCCCATTACAATTGAAACCCCTTGCCAAGTACTCGATCTTGATCTCCCCTACAACATTCTCCTCGGGAGGCCATGGATTCATTCCTTGCAGGCCGTACCCTCCATCTATCACCAATGCATCAAATTCCCCTATAATGGAAAAGTGATCACTATCAAAGGTGATCCAAAACCTTTTCAATATTGCAAACTATTAGAAGGGAACCATCCATATCATTGCCCACTAAATAGACCTTCGCCAACGCCTCCATCTGACACATCAAATGTTGCCTCCACATCATCCCAACCAAATAATCAAATCAAGATCTTGGACAATGGCTGTGGAGAATACAAATTGGAGGATGTCTTATTAATAGGCAACCTCCCTCTCTCTCCTAAGTCATTTGGCAAACCAAAAGAGCTAAAAAAGGACCTGAAACCAGTCATGCAATGCCAAAACACCACCTTCTAGCAATGGGGCCCACTTGATAACGATAACCTCGAAGCAAATATCTCTTCATGGCTGTATCGGGAAGAGGACGATGATCCAACAAGAATATCCAAAGAAATGTACCCAAAAGCATTTGCCATAGTTGAAAAAATGGGTTACAAAGGACACGGTCTGGGACCAGAGCAGAAAGGAAGAAAAGCACCCATAAATCCTATCTCCTACAGATACAACAGAGGCTTGGGGTACACCCCGGTGCCTAAGATTACTATCGTCAGTGCCCCTTCTAGTCCTTCTTCGGATATCGAAAGCGCTGACGAAGAGGAATTTCATGAAATGCCTTATGAATACGAGAAAGATACCTTCTTCGATGCTTACATCAATACCATCACCCCCGTAACCCCTCCCACTTTACATGAGCTACATCTTGTCCATCCTAAACTCATTGACTAGGGCCAATGAGACAAACCCAATTTAGATATCTGCGTTGACGATAATGCTCTCATTGCTCTCCTAACAACGCAAAATATGGAAGACTGTAATAGAATTGAGGGTATTCAACTACACGAAAAGGGATACTTTGGTAGTCAAGTCAATGCCCTTATCCACAAAAAAGATAATAAAAGAAAAAGATATGATTTCCTAGGTGAAATCCTCCCTGAGGCACCTTTGGATGAATAAGAAATAAAAATAAAGGGCGTATCTGAAAGTGAAAACCTGGAAAAGGCACTTGACGATGAGGGATTTGACCTCCCTACCATTGGTTACCTTCCACAGGACAAATCAAATTTGTTGATAGAAGAAACAGATAGCATCAACATGGGCACCGAAGTCATTCTGAAAAATGTGCTCATTGCCAAATCCATCACCAAAATCGAGAAATAAGACTTCATCAACTTCCTTACAGAGGTTAAAATCAATTTTGCATGGTCCTATTCCGATATGCTAGGGTTGGATCCTGCCTTGGTGGTTCACAATCTCGCCGTCCACCCAAATGCAAAACCTGTAAGACAAAAACTCCACAAAATGCACCCGCATATTGCTCTCTTGGTCAAGGCAGAACTTCAAAAGTTGTTAGACGCAGAATTTATCGAACCCATAGACTACGCTGAATGGGTCTCCAACATTGTACCTATCGGCAAACCTGCTGGGGGCATCCGCATTTACACAAATTTTCGAGATCTAAATATAGCTTGTCCTAAAGACGATTTCCCGCTCCCAAACATAGATATGATTGTGGATCTTACAGCAGGACATGAAATGCTATCGCTAATGGATGGGTTTTCTGGCTACAACCAAATCAGGATAGCAGATGATGATCAGCATAAAACCGCATTCACAACACCATGGGGTACTTTCTGTTACCGGGTCATGCCTTTTGGCCTTAAAAATGCTGGAGCTACATATCAACGAGAAATGACAACAATTTTTCATGACCTCTTGCACAAAATTATGGAGGACTATGTGGATGATCTGCTAGGCAAATCCAAGACAAGACAAGAGCACATCCCTATTCTAAAACAGATCCTCGAAAGATTGGAAAAATACAAGTTGCGCCTAAATCCCAAAAAGTGTGTGTTTGGCGTCACATCGGGAAAACTACTAGGATTTATTGTTTCCCGCAGAGGCAACGAGGTTGATGCCGCAAAAGTAAAAGCTATTATGGAAATGCCTCCGCCAAAAACTCTCAAACAACTATGCAGTCTCCAAGGAAAACTCCAGTCTGTCAGGTGTTTCATTTCATAGCTAGCCGACAAGTGCCATCCATTTGTACACCTGTTACGTAAAGACACAAAATTCAAATGGGATTGCCTCTGTCAAAAGGCCTTTGAAAAATTAAAAGAATATCTAGCATCACCTCCAGTTTTGATGCCACCTACCCCTGGAAAACCCCTCATTTTGTACATATGTGCTACTACACTGGCATTGAGGGCATTACTGGCGCAAACAGATGATCAAGGGAAGGAACACACCATTTACTACATCAGTTGGACGTTGGTAGGATATGAACTCAACTACACCCCCATTGAAAGATCATGTTTGGCATTAGTATTCAACACACAAAAACTATGACACTATATGCTAAACAACAAAACAAAATTAATTGCTAAAATTGATCCACTTAAATATCTTTTGTCAAAAGCTGCTCTCACTGGCAGAACGGCTAAATGGGTCATGCTTCTAAGTGAGTTTGACATTGAATATGTGGACAGAAAGGCAATCAAGGGACAAGTCATTGCAGATCAGTTGGTTGAAGCTCCACTTCCAAGCGACCATCCTCTTCTCACAGAATTACCAGATGAGTTCATTATGACTGTTGCCACATCCTCCACATGGAAATTGTATTTTGATGGCTCCTGCACTCAAAATGGATCGAGGGCAGGAATATTATTGGTCACACCTCAAGGAGATGGCATCCCCAAATCATACAAGATAGCCTTTGCATGTACTAATAACATAGTAGAATACGAGGCCCCCATCACAGGTTTACACTTGGCTATCCACTAGAAAATAAAGGAATTACAAGTCTATGGCGATTCCCAGCTCATCATAAAACAAGTCAATGATGAATACCAGACAAAAGATGATAAACTCCTTCCCTACAATACCATGGTTGAAGATCTTAAGCAACATTTCACTACAATCAAGTTTGATCAAATCCCACGAACAAACAACAGGGCTGCAGATGCAATGGCCACCATTGGCTCCCTCCTTCAAATGTTAGCACACAGTCAGAAGTGCGAGTTCTTGGTCAAGCAATTGTTTATACTGACATACGACCTACCAGAATCTAAAATGGTGTGTGTTCTTGTTGGTCTAGAGTCTCCTTGGTACCAAGAAACCTTCGCTTTCCTCAAAGACAACACCATTCCCTCACATCTCACCAAAACCCAACAACAAACTTTCATCCACCGATGTGCCCGTTACACCATCCTTGCAGACACCTTGTTCAGAAGGCATTTTGATGGTTCCCTCATAAAGTGTTTAGATAAACAAGAAGTCGAATGGGCATTACGCGAAGTATACGAGGGTATCTGTGGGGCACACTCAAGTGGACTCACATTGGCTAAAAATTTTTGAGAACAGGATACTATTGGCCTAAAATGGAAGAAGATGCATACAACTATGTGAAGAAATGCATCCCTTGCTAGTAGCATGGTGACAAGATTCATGCACCGTCACAAGAATTGTAGCCATTCATTACACCATGGCCCTTCTCGCAGTGGGGGCTCGATCTCACTGGGAAAATCCACCCTTCATCTTCCAACGGACATAAATTCATTATCACCGCCACCGAATACTTCACCAAGTGGGTAGAGGCTATCCCTCTTACTTTCACCACCCGCAAGCAAATATCCAAATTCATCTTGAACTACCTAATCTACCGATATGGCATCCCAAAAGTTATCATCACAGATAATGGTAAACAATTTAAAAACCAGGATGTCAAAGAACTCTGCCACAAATTCAACATCCAACACCGCTTCTCCACTCCATATTATCCCCAAGGCAATGGCCAAGCTGAGGCTTCTAATAAAACCCTAATAAAAATCCTCAAAAAGACAGTCAATGAAGCGGGCCATGATTGGCACCTCCAAATCCATCCTGCATTGTGGGCCTACCACACCTCCATCTACACCCCCATAGGTGCCACTCCTTATTCCCTAGTATTTGGTTTTGAAGCTATCCTTCCCCTTGAGATCGAGATCCGCTCTCTAAGGGTATCGCTGCAAAACATCCTACCAGAGGAAGAATACAGAATTGCCCGCTTACAAGAGCTAGAATTGTTAGATGAAAGGTGCCTCAAGGCCTTGAATCATCTCCAGGTATATCAAAACTGTCTGCGCATGAGTTATAATAAAAAAGTTAGAACCCGAGAATTCCAAGTTGGTGATCTTGTCCTCATGTAGAATCAAAAAAATCTACAAGAAAGAGAAAAGAAAGGCAAGTTCGAGCCTAATTGGCTTGGACCATATGTAATCACAGTGAAATATGGATCAGGAGCTTATCAGTTGGCTACTCCTGGAGGCGATCCTTTGGATGATCCAATGAATATCATGCACCTCAAAAGGTTTTATGCTTAGTCCTCAAAAAGTCTTAAATTTTCAAAAAAATAAAAAAATGAAAAAAAAAAGATCCTGAAAAAATTGTATCTTGGTGAAGTATCTTGGTGAAAACCTCTGTGCAGAAGCCAAGGTAAATAACCAAATCCACAGTCTATCATGTAGATACTACAAATCATCTGCCATCTAGCCCACCCATGCACAACATTCCTTCTTTTCTGCCTCCCAATAAAACATGCGTATGATGATGAGTCTTCGCCTAAGTCATGAACAAGAAATGTCCCAGTGAAACTAAGCTTTTATGCCCCTATATAAGCTTCAAGAAGTCTTGAGAAACAATCCCAAGTCCATCCTAGTTCTACTCTTGGCAAGAGGTATCATTTGGTCGCAAGGAAGAGACTTGTTAGATTTTGTTAGATCTTTTCATATAGGCTTGCATCTTTTGCCCTACGACTGCCTGCATTCTTCCATATCCAGGTATGTTATGATAGGTGCATACTGGGGCATATTTCATAGTATGGCATGTTTTGGATCCTTCTTGTATAAACCGATGACTTGGTACTAGTGTTTATCAACACTTACCTTCTCATGTACAAGAGGTATCGGTGTGTTTGAGGGTTTCCTTGCATGAACCCACAACTTTGTATTAGTGTTTCTTAACACTTGCATTGTTGTGTGCAAGAAATTCCCGTTTGTCTGCAGAGTCAATCCACACCCTGGGTTTCTCATGGCATCCTAATTTCTATAATCAGTGGTGCAAGTCACTCAGGGCAACATCAAACTAGGTTGGCTCTCCACATTTGTTGTGCACAAAATCTCACCATCATTCCATCAAATCCTAAACTCAATAATCCCATGGAGTTCTCAATTGCCCCCATTTTCCTCCGTGGTCTCGCATCTCTTATTCTTCTTTCCAAATACCTCATGACTACTTCATATACCTTCCTCATTTATCCCTTCCACCCTAATTTTTCTTCCTCTTTTTTTCTTTTTTTTCCTCACATAATAATTCATCATTAACCTAATAAATTCTTCTAGAAACTCCCTAATCTCACTTAACATTATTCTTCTAATTTTTTATTCCCTCCACTCATTCTCTCTCCTAGTCAAATTCTTCTACAAATATAAATCCCACCTAAAATTTCCTCTAATCCCCCTCCTAATGAGTCGTTAATGGCTAATCATCATGATTAGCCACAAAGTCAACTCTTTGTCCTTTCATCCAGCCACTAGCTTTAAATGCTCTTTTTCTAGATGAATATAAGATTTTTGAAATCTCACATTCCTCTAGGCATTTCCCTCTCCCAAGGAATTTTTAATTCCTTTTTATTCTTCTAATCCCCATAATATCTATTTTTGGAGAATTTTTAATTCCTCCAATGCATCTTGTAGAGTGTGGAGATATGAAATGCCTTTAAGGCATATTTCTTGGTCTCCACACCCTCTCTTGGACCTTGTGTGAGCTCACAAGTAAATCTTAGCCCTTCATCTTGAATTCATCCTAGCCATCTATTTTCCTCTCCTCTTCCTATAAAATAGGGTTCCATCCCTTCATTCAAAACATCTTGAAATCCAGTAAGCTTATGCTGCCCTTTTGAGCCCAAAAAATCATCTTGGCAACTTGATCATCTCATCCTAATCATTTGTGCACAATATTGGAGAGTCATCCACATCTAGCAATCAAAGGAGCACATCAAGTGGAGCATTATCAAGGGGCGCCTTCACTTCATCAAGCTCAATCCGAAGGAGAAGGTAAAATAGCAAGGTGAAATGATCTTTTAATGATATTTTAGCATTCTGCATGTTTATTTCGTTATGTTTTGATCAGTTTACCTTTCAAATCTGTTTTCCCCTCTTTAGGTGTATGCACATAAATCAAAATTTTCATATTTAGGATACCATAAACCAAGATTTGTTGTGCCTTGTAGATACCAGAAAATCCTTTTTACTGCCAATTCATGATTTTCTTGAAGATTACTCTGAAATCTTGAAACAATACATAATGCATTCATTATATCAGGTCTTGTTTGTGTCAAATACAGTAAACCTCCAATCATAGATTTATATCTTTTCAGATTAACAGGAGTTGAATCATCCTTCAATGTCAATTTATCTGTTGTAGTCATAGGAGTACTTACCGGTTTGGAATTTTCCATACCAAATTTCTTCAATAGTTCCTTCAAGTACTTTGTTTGACATATGAATATACCTTTATCAGTCTGTGAAATCTGCAATCCTAAAAAGAATTTTATCTCCCCAATCATAGACATTTCAAATTCTTCCTTCATCTTATTAGCAAAGTATTTACACAATCCACCTTCTCCTCCAAAAATGATATCATCAAAAAAAACTTCAATAACCAAGATGTCTTCATTAGTCCCTTTGAAATGTAAGTTGTTGTCAACATTACCTTTGGTGTAACCAACCTTCAAAAGATATTTGTCCAATCTAGCATACCAAGCTCTAGGAGCTTGCTTCAATCCATACAAAGTTTTCCTTAATCTGCAAACCATATCTTTATCATTTGTCAATAAAAATCCATTAGGTTTTTTAATGTAAACTTCCTCCTCAAGATCACCATTCAAAAATTACACATTTTACATCCATTTGATATATATAGTTCTTGTGAGCTACAAATGCAAGAAACAATCTGACTACCTCAATTCTAGCTACCGGTGCAAAGGTTTCATTGTAGTCAATTCCCTCTTTCTGTGAATATCCTTTACACACTAATCTTTCTTTGTTTCCAATTATCTTACCATCTTCATTAAGTTTATTTCTGAATACCCATTTAGTTCCAATTACATTTTTGTCTTTAGGCCGGGGAACCAATGTCCATGTATTGTTCTTTTCAATTTGTTCTAATTCATCTTCCATAGACTTAATCCAATGTTTATCTTCGCATGCCTCAATAACAGATGTTGGTTCAATTTGAGAAATTAAACATACTTCTTCATTTGTCAATCTTCCTCTTGTCATAACACCTTGATACTTATTCCCAATTATCTGACTTTCAGAGTGATTTAGTCTTACATACCTGGGTGTGTTCACTTACTATTGTTCTTTAGTCACTATGGAATTCTTTGATGATGCCAGTGTGAATGGATCCACATTCTATACCGGTGCACTCTGTATAGGTTCATTTATGATCATCTCAACTATCGGTTCAGAATCCATGAATCTTGAATTTCCTTTAAATTGTTCATCTATCTTCACATTTGCACTCTCAATGATTTTCTGCAATCTTTTATTAAAACATCTATATGCCTTGCTCTTAGATGAATAACAAAGAAATATTCCTTCATCACTTCTAGGATAAAATTTACTAATATACTCATCTCTCCTAATATAACATTTGCTTCCAAATATTCTGAAATAATTAAGAGTAGGAGTATTACCAAACCATAGTTCATAAGGGGTCTTACCGGTTTCACCTTTGATGTGAACTCTATTAAAAGTGTAAACCGTTGTATTCATTGCTTCTCTCCAATACACATGAGGTAGATTTTCTTCTAATATCATGCTTCTAGCTTCATCCAGAATAGTTTTGTTCTTCTTTTCCACAACTCCATTTTGTTGAGGTGTCTGAGGTGTTGATAGTTGTCTTTTGATTCCATTCACTTCACAAAATGTATTAAACTCCTTAGATGTAAATTCACCTCCTTGATATGATCTTAGACATTTTATTTTCTTATCAATTTCATTCTCTACCATTGCCTTGAATAGTTTGAATTTCCCAAAAGCTTATGATTTATCCCTGAGAAAAGTAACCCAACACATTCTAGAATAATCATCAATGATTAGCATAATGTATCTATCTCCCTGTAGACTTCTTGTTCTTGTTGGACCACATAAGTCAGTATAGATTAAATCAAGAACATTATTAGATTTCTCAGAAATACTCTTAAAAGTTGTTCTAACTTGCATTCCCATTTGACATTCCTTACATATCGGATTATGAGATTTTGCAATCTTAGGTAAATCCCTTACTGCCTTAGATGAACTAATCTTTATAATGCAATCAAAATTCACATGACAAAGTCTTTTATGCCATAACCAACTTTCATCAATATGTGCAATCAATCATGTCTTTTCATTGTTATTCAAATGAAAGATATTACCTCTAGTCTGATTACTGGTTGCAATCTCCAAACCAGTTCTATTCATGATTTTGCATTTACCATTCTTAAATTGTAACTGAAATACTTTTTCAACTAATTGACCAACACTCAAAATATTATGCTTCAAACCTTCAACATAATAAACATTGTTAGTATTGTGCTTACCATCAAAAGATATAGTGCCTTTTCCTCTGATCAGACAAGCTTTATCATCCTCAAATCTTACTAGACCTCCATTATATTCCTGAAAAGATAAGAATTTACTTTTATCACCAATCATACGATGTGAACATCCAGAATCTATAATTCATTCATCCTTTTCTTCAATTTTAGCTGCCAGGGCTTGCTCTACTGGTGGAATAGTAGGTGTCGGTTGATCTTCTTTTATTGCAACAAAAGCCCATCTATTTTCTGTCAGTTCTTTATCAGAATCATCAGTAACTCCTTCATCAGCATAGTAACATGATTTGTCTATATTCTTCTTAAATCTTTATCTCTGATATTCAGGGTTAAGTTTATATGTCCTTTTAGCTTCTTCTCTCAATCTTGCATGTCTATGAAGACATCTAGATGCCATATGACCAACTTTATTGTAGTTAAAACATTTAAATGGTGCTTTTCCTTCATACTTACTTCCAATAGGACCTTTAGGCATTTTTCTTGCAAATAGTGTTTCAAGTTCTTCCATTCTTCATTTTCCCTCCTGATATCTTCAAGTTTTCTTGCATAAAGTGCTTTCCAATTGGATTTTTCAGATGATGATGATGATGATTTGAAGGCTAAATCTATCTTAATTGTAGCAACAGGACCAAATTCCTCAAGCTCAAATGCTGGAAGTTTTCCAACCAAGGTATCTCTAGATACTGATGTATTAGGCATTGTTCTCAACTCATTAATAGCAGTTAATTTCATTTTGTATGCCAGTGGAAATTCTCTTAAAACTTTAGAAACAATTTCATCTTGACTTAAGGAACCTCCACAACTTTGTATTCCCAAACAAATTTAATTTACTCTTTCCATAAAAGCAAAAATTCTTTCATCTTCTTCCATTTTCAGATTTTCATACCTGACCTGGAAGCATTCCAGTTTTGCAATTTTGACAGTGGTATCTCCTTCATTCAATGTCTCCAATTTATCCCAAATAGCTTTAGCAGTAGATCTGTCTAATAATCCCATGATTTGTTGATCTGACAATGTGCTCAAAAGTGCTTCTCTTGCTTTGCAATCATTCTCTTGATCCTTAGCCAATGTTGGTGGATGAGGTTGATTCAATAAAGGAGTAACATAGCCATTCTTTGTAACATCCCATATGTCTCTTCCAATGCAATTTAGATGTGTCTCCATTCTAATCTTCCATATACCATAGTTAAATTCATCAAGTTTCGGACTGTCCTTGAAAAAGTTAGTTGCCATAGAATCTCCTCAAGCTATTAAACTTATGCAAAAAGAGGACTTAGCTCTGATACCAATTGTTAGGACCTGGAGGCAACTGAGAGGGGGGGATGAATCAGTTGTCAATTAATTTCAATCCAAATATAACTTAATCAAACTTGATACTTAATACCGGTAAAGCAAACTTAATGTTGGTTGACAGATTAGCAGTTAATATTAATACTGGTGAAACTTAATGCATAACATAGAAAGAGAAACAACATCCACAACACATAACACAGAGATTTGTATGTGGAAACCCTGTAAGGGGAAAAACCATAGTGGGAAACCTTACCCACAATCAAATGATACTACTGCAGATAGTATGTGTGTACAAATGGGGTATGCACATGCAGAAAGGCCAACCGCCTAGAGCTCACTGCTCAATCACAAAATAGGAGTCACACTGACTACAATTGGATTGTTAAATCCAATGATAATGTACTGCTCAAAGTAGCATCTTCAATGTTGGATTCAGTATCGGTTAAGCTCTGATAATCACCTTCAAACCTTCCTTGAACCTTATCTATGTTCTGCTCATATGATTTTCAATATTCGCACATACCATGGTACAAAACCTTATACTGTTATCTTCCTTCTACCTATTACATCATCTCACAAATGAGATCTTGCATATATACCAAAACCTAAGACCAAATGTATACACTAAAATTTGGTCTGAAGAAAAATTAATTATATCAAAAATATTTAATTAATATGTCTTTTATTCTTCTATTGTATAAATAAATTAAATAATTTGTTTATATAGTTCATTAATTCTTATTATTCCCACATTAATCTGTTTTCCTCTATTTTCCCAATTAAATATGCAAATTAATTAATTTGTATATTTAATAATCCTCTTTCATTAAATATGAATTTAAAATTCTAATTTGAACATATGGCTCCTAATCCTAACCACCTAGCCTAACCACATGCTAACCTAACCCACTCAGTCCAACCAAGGGTTTAACAAACCCTATCATCTCCAACCTCCTTATCCTAACCATTTTCTTGAGTGTTTGTCTTCTCTTGGCACCACATGGCACCTATGCCACTTATCTCTCATTTACATGCCACTTGCCCCCTGTCTACCCCAACTATAATGATAATAATAATACCTCTAATTGAAATCTCAATCCGAAGTTTGGACATTCATATGGTAGAGTTTACTATTCTCATGGCTGGTGTTCATTTAGTTGTCAATCCAGGAACATAAAACTTGAAATGGGTCTGCAATATATATGCACTAAGCTCCTTAAATGATTATTCTTAATTACTGCAGGAAAGGTGGGAATGGAAATCATAAAAGGCTAAATGAAAGCTTTACAAAACTCTGCTGAAAAGATCTAATAAAAATAACAGGAATCACACCGTTCTGCCTTGGTTGCAGGAACAGTCAAAGGATCTATTTCCAGTGGCTGCAGGAATAGTCCAGTCATAAACTTCTACTGCAACTAAGTAAAAACTAACTTCAATAATCATAAACATAGGATCACTCACCAAGTGGGCCCCCTTAGATGAGTGATATCAAACTCTCAGCAAAGAACTACTAGTAGATCAGAATAACATATTTTTATTCATTTTTCCTAAAAGATGATTACATATTCTAAAAGAGAAATAATCCAAAATGCGTGACAAAAACTCTGCTCAATCCCTTTCCATTTTGTCTAACTCTTAGAAAAGAAGGAAGAGCTTATTATAAAGAAAAGATAAACTACAATGGACAACTCCAGTTATGCCCAGAAGAAGAGGCGGATAGCTGTCAAATGAAGGGGATAACAGAGAGCTTGGCTGCAGGAACTATGGATCTGAAACCAAACCACAATCTTTGCACGCCAAAGAGATATTTTGCAAATTAAACATGCACCAGAGTTAAACTCCCATGGTGAAGTACAACTTCTCTGATTATACCATAGATTGCGCTCACTTGAATTTCCTTCAATTTGACCTCTAGCTATCTGAATGTGATTCTCTTTTTCTTAGGCGCGAAAGAAAATTCTCCACCGCAACATCAATTATTATCTGCACTAAAACATAAACAATATACAAGGACATGCATATGTATCTTACTTAACCAATACATTCATTAACTCATATATGAAATCATCCTAAATAATCTGCATATCACAGGGACAAACCATTTGGCTGCAGGAATAAACTGGCATGGCTACAGGAATTAACGGACAAGGTTCAAACATGATTTCTTAAGTTTAGTTTTAAAACATGGATTACATATAGTCAATTCACAATATTTTACTATCACAATGCAACCCAAAAGATACCAAAAACCTAAGAGTCTTAATAAAAAACATGTCAATACACCGACTTATCATGCCCCCCAACTTTAAGGGTTTGTTGCTCCTGCAGCAAAAGGAAAATTTCTGATTTTTTCTGAAGCTCTGAAATCACCAACAGTGTCCTGTCCGATTCCCTTGGAAGGAAAATTCCAATAGAATCTCTTCATCTTCTCCAACCTGGACCATCTAGCCATTTCTTCCACATCTACATCATAATTTTGTTCTATTGGTTGACATGCCAAAAGTGGCCACATAAGGATAGGAGGCTGAAAGATTAATGGCAACCAATTATTGGATTTCTCCCTGCCTAGTTGTATGTACTTGGAGGCTCTCTGTATAGCTGCAAGAAAATTCTATAATGAGTAGGGTTCTCCCAGTTTTAAATGATATGGTAGATGATTCTAGTGTTGAGTTAGTCCTTCAAGTGCTGTTGTCTTGTGGGTATGAACCAATTGCTCATACACTTGATAGACTTCCTCTCTCATTGGAAGTACT
This sequence comes from Cryptomeria japonica, assembly GCF_030272615.1. Lineage (NCBI taxonomy): Eukaryota > Viridiplantae > Streptophyta > Pinopsida > Cupressales > Cupressaceae > Cryptomeria > Cryptomeria japonica. The sequence continues at coordinate 352,888,631 of NC_081409.1, forward strand.
ATCTTACTAACATCATCTCTTATTAGCAACTTTTGCCAATCATAATACAGAACCCTGGATGCTTCTAATTCCCTCCTCAATGGCAATGGACAGTCAAGTTCCAACTTTTTAAACTCCCTGGCTTGTGGTCCTATAATCATTTCATTTTTTATCCAAGACATTAGAGCTCTGAGATGGATATCCCCAATGTACAACAAAGGATTCCATTCTCTGTCCTGGGGTATAGCATAATTATGTAAATATAATTCACATAACAGATTCCTTACAAAATATGGGGAGGTTTGATAAGCATGATAGAATTCCTCAGGTGTTTCCAAGGATGGATTAAGATCCCTTACTATGCGATTTAATCTTAAATTCAGATACCATTCTTTCAAGTGCACTGCATAAATTCTTGGGGGAGCCCTACACTGCATTATCTCAGGAATCATACCATAAATCTCTTCTACCTTAGTCTCCAATTCTTTAATTCTATTATCTTTTTTCTCAATCTCTTTTTGTTGCTTATTAATTATCCCTTGCAACCTATCCTTCTCTATTTCCCATTGCCTAAAGAATGTTAAAGCAATTGATAAACTAGTTAGGGATGAAGAAGTTCTTATGGGTCCTACCTTAGACCATGGGATTTCTTCAATAACTTCCTCATTCTGGATTGGCATATCTCCCACATTTTCTTCAGGTTGTTGTGGAACATCCTCAATAAACTCCTCACATTGCAATGCCACTGAAGCCAAATCTGCAAGCTTATCCATTACAATTTCTTCCTGAATTTCTTCTTGGATTTCTTTTCCTGCAGGATTTTCTTGAATTTCCTCTTCTACATGGCTTTCTTGAATTTCCTCTTCTACAGGATCTTCTTCTTCTAAAGTCTCTACTGCAATCACCTCTGATGGATTACTCATTGGTTGAGTCTTATGTGTCCTTCTTGTTCTCCTCACATACTCTTTTGAAACAGACATAGGTGTTTTTGTTTTTGATCAACGCCTCTTGGCTGCAGGAGGGATATGCACTTCCTGCAACTAGATAACAAATTCTTCATCTGACTCCTCCTTTTCCAATTCTTTTCCTTCCCTCTGCAAAACAGGTAAACCTCCTTGAAGAGAGGTAGAAGGTTGTCCTTTGATTGACCCTGCTTCAATATTTTCTTCTAAAATAATTGCAGCTCCTTCAGCAACCATCAAACCCTCATCTTCACCAGAAAGACCTTCTGAAACTATCTCCTCTTGAACTAGTGGATTATTTTCAATAGGGGCTTCATCTACCCTAAATTGCAGAATATCTTCAAACACACTCCATTCCATTTGTGAAACATCTCTCAGGGACTATTGTACCAACAACTTCACCAGTCCATGATGGCTAACAGAGCGATTTCCATATTTTTTAGTCTCCTTAGCACTTATAGAAATGAGATGATACAAGAAATTTGGGACATTAACTCACCGGTCATGATGCAGATGACTAAGTAACTTGAAGTGAGGCGAATGGAGATTTGAATACCAACCTTCATAGGTAATATATTTCATAATATACATAGCTACCTAAGGCCAATGTTCTGGCAAAGAAACCCTTCTAGTCCCTTGCCTATCCACCATTAAGGGTCTGTCAGTAGGAACTGTGAACTCTGCCCTGGCACTCCTTGAATCCTTCGATTCTGGAAAGAGTTCTCCTTCCTGTAGCAACCCTGTGACCTCTGCAATTCACTTCTCTGTAGCAATTACCCTCAACCCCTTAATTGTAGCTTCTCCTTTGTCAAAATAATGCATAAATTCCGTAGCTATTTTGTCATTGAAATCCCTGATTCTCAAGAAATAATCCAGCCTGAAAATAATGCACACAGACAACATCCTGCAGCAACCCTTCATGGACAGTTGGTTCATGGTGAATCAGATCACCACCCATCTTTTACTCTGATAATTCCGCAGCTTCACCAAAATGTTTGATAGATTCACAAAAGCTAAAATCTATATACCTTAAATTTGGCGGCAGAACTTATTATTCACTCGCGTGAAATAATAATCATCATAAATAATGTCAGTTAGGAAATCAGTTCGGGATAATAAATCTTACTGGGAAAAAGGACCATAAAGTACCCCCCCCCCCAACTTAACCTAGCATGTGTCCACACAGGGTGATGAGATTTTGGGTTTAGAGGGGATTAAAATAGAATTAAAATCATAGTGACTTAATAAATGCATAATTAAAATAAAGTAAAATATACACGTACCTACAATTTGGCGAAAATGATGGTGAAATGAAATGAAGTGACAGGTAAGAAAGTGGGATGGAATGTAGTGGATGGAACTTTATGTACGTAGAACAATATTTCATATGGAAATATTTTATTATGATACGGTAAATAAGTTCACTGCAGAGGCTGTAGGAACATTAGCTTTATCAACACGCTCAAATGCAACAGGAAGCTTATGAATTGTTACCAAATCATTGGTAGTTGCTACAGAAACATTACCAGTTGTTGTAGGAACTTGTATTTCATTTTGAGGAGCAAACTGCTGCAAGAACACTTCTCTAGTAGCTGGCTTGTGATAAAATTGTAGTCGGTGTCCATTCACTAAGAGTTTAAATCAAACAGGATCTATTGTGGATAACCGAACTGCTCCATTGTGAAAAACTTCTTCTACCTCATAAGGACCCAACCACCTTGTTTGGAGTTTTCCCATAGCATCCTTATATCTAGAATCATACAAGAGTGCCCAATCACCAACTTTGAATTTCTTTTCTCTGATATATATATCATGCCATTTGGCTCTTTGGTTTTGAATCAACTCTGTTTGTTGAACAACTATCTTCCTCCATTCATCAAGAGCATTTAACTATTGAATGTGTTCCTTCTGTGCTTCAGACAATGTCATATTAAGTTGTAGAGCTGTTCTCAAGGTTTTATGCTCAAATCCAATAGGCATCATTGTTGTTTTTCCATAAACCATCTCAAAAGGTGTGAATCCAATTGGTGTTTTCCATGTTGTTCTATATGCCCAAATTGCCTCTGAAAGCCGATTAGACCAATCTTTCTTGTGGATAGACACTATTTTTGTAAGAATAGCCTCAAGCTCTTTGTTGGTAGCTTCTACTTGGCCATTAGACTGTGGATGATATGGAGTAGATTTCCTGTATCTTATATTGTATTCATTGACCAAAACTTTTATCAATGTTGATGTAAATTGAGGTCCCTAATCTGAGACAATTTCCCTGGGTACTTCATACCTTGTAAATATTTCTTCATAGAGAAATTCAGCAACCTTATTGTCTCTTGCATGTTGTATAGCTCTAGCTTCTACCCATTTTGTCACATAGTCTGTACATACCAAGATATAAGATTTGTCATTAGAAGGTGGATCAATGGGGCCAACAAAATCTAATCCCCATTTGTCAAATGGTGTAACAGATATTTGAGGGTATAGTGGCATCTCATCAAATTTTGTAGGTCTGCCCATTTGTTGACATCTGTCACATTTCATTGTGTATTGAGTTGCATCCTTGTGTAGTGTAGGCCAGTAATAACCAGTATTGAGTATTTTCAGTGCTATTCTTTTGGCAGCAAAATGACCTCCACTTGGCTCATCATGGCATGCATGCAAGATGTCATATGTTTCATCTTCTTTGACACATCTTTGCATGACTTGATTGGGTCCAGTATAAAATAGACAATCAGCAATCCATGAAAAGTTAAAACTTTTTTCAACTAGCAACCTTCTTTTCTTAGGAGAAAAAGAAATTGGCATCTTAGCTACAGCTAAATAGTTGGCAATATCAGCATACCAAGGAGTATGAGCCTGTATGAGAAACAAATGCTCATCTGGAAAAGTGTCATCTATCATTGTAGAGTCTTGCTACAATTGAAGATGTGAAAGATAATCTGCAACAACATTAGACTTCCCTGGCTTATCAACAATTGTGATATCAAATTCCTGCATCAACAATAACCAGTGAGCCAATCTACTAATGATGGATGGCTTATTCATAAGATATCTAATTTTCGTATGATCTATATGCACAAATATTGGATACCCTATAATATAGTGTCTAAACTTATTAAGGGCATATATGATAGCTAGCATTTCCTTTTCAGTAACTATATAATTCAATTCAAGTCCCTGCAAATTCTTGCTAATATAATATATTGCATTTTTCAACTTATTAACTTTTTGTCCTGGCACTGCTTCTATAGAATAATTAGATGCATCTATATGGATTTGGAATGGTAGAGACCAATTAGGTCCTTTTAAAACTGGTGCTTGAGTCAAAGCATGCTTAAGCTTTAAAAAAGCTTCATTGCATGCTGAGGTCCATTTAAATTCTGCATCTTTAGTAAGCAGTGTATATAAGGGACTTGCAATTTTGCTGAAATCTTTGATGAACCTTCTGTAATATCTAGCATGGCCAAGAAAACTTCTCACATCTTTCAACTTCACAGGGTTATTAATATGCTGAATAACCTCAATCTTTGTTGGATCCACTTGTATGCCTTGTACAGATATATGATGACCAAGAACTATTCCTTCTTCCATCATAATGAAACACTTTTCATTGTTTAGAGACAAGTTGTAGTCTTCACACCGCTGCAAAACTTTCTTCAAATTACCCAATGCTTGATCAAATTCAGAACCATAGGTTGTAAAGTCATCCATGTAAATTTTCATTATGTCTTGAGAAATATTAGAAAAAATACTAATGACTACCCTTTGAAAAGTGGCTGGAGCATTACACAACCCAAAAGGAAGAACAAAATATGCATAAGTGCCCCATGGACAAGTAAATGTTGTTTTCTCCTGATCCTCAGGAGCTATTTGTATTTTATTATAGCCACTAAATCCATCCAGAAATGAAAAATATCTCTTACCAGCAAGAGAATCCAATACCTGATCCACAAATGGCAGTGGAAAATGATCTTTCCTTGTGGCTAAGTTCAAAGCTCTATAATCAACACATACTCTCCATTTGCTTCCCTTTATAAGAACTATCACCAAAGGTGATACCCATTGACTGTCAGAGATAGGATAGATAAACCCAGCTTTCAACAATTTCTGCAATTCTTCCTTAACTATCTCTTTCAGGGCAGGATTGACTCTTCTTTGAGGTTGTCTGAGAGGGCAACACTCATCCTTTATGTAAATGCGATGAGTACAAACTGCTGGATCAATTCCATTCATATCCTTGTAATCCCATGCAAGGGCATTTCTATAGAGTTTTAGCAAGTCCACCTAGCTATCCTTCTGAGTATCTGCTATATTCTTGTTGATGTTCAAATATTTATTCAATTCAACCTCTATCTTAATAGTAAGATCAGTCTGATTTATATCAGAATCATGAGAATATGACAATTCCTGCGGCAATAAGGTATGCAAGATATCAATGGCTGCAAGAAAGTCCAACCCTGCAATATTCGGAACCAATTCCTGCAATTCTTGGTCTTCTATTAATTTGTTTATCAAGACCTTATAAAGGATTGATTCTTCATCATATAAATACATGAGTGGCACTCGATTGATCATCATAAGGTGATTAATAGAGTCAATTTCTTTAGATTCCTCTCCCAAAATAGGCCAAACAGCTTGCTGCTGCTCAAGCTGAGGTTATGCAGGGGAATACAAGGCCAATGTTTTTGTGGAATTGTCATCTAAAATAGTCATGTTTCCTGATCTACACCCAATATATGCATTAGCTATGGCAAGCCATGGTCTTCCCAAAATGACTGGATATCCCCCCAATGTTGCTTTTGGGGATAAAATCATAAAGTCTGAAGGATATTCCCAAGAATCTAGAATGACCACTATATCTTCTATCATACCATCAGGTCTTACTACAAAGCCATCAACAAGTTGAAGAACTATGGGTGTAGCCCTTAAACTATCTATCTCTAGATGTTTCATTACTTCCCTTGTCATTACATTAATGGCTTCCCCTAGATCAACGAAAACATTTTTTATTTGACTGCCATTAATGACTATACTCACAACAGGACTGCCTGGATCAGAATAGTTTGCAATAGCAATTTTTCCTAACATAATATCAGCCAATTGACCTATAACATGAACTATTTGTGGATCCTTTTTCTTTCTGCTAGGTTTCTTTAGGCATGCCTCTCTCAATGCTTTACCATATATTGGGACATCCTTTATTGCTTGGAGCAATGAAATTTTAACACAAATGTGCTTCAGTTGATCAAGAATATCAAAGTTTTGTTGTTGATTAGTTGAAACTTCTTTGTCTTTCAATCTTTGGAGAAATGGTGGTAATATTTGATTCTGAGGTATTACATCTTTAGGATCAGAGATTGGTTGCTCTTCTTATACCTCAGTAATAATTGGCTGAGAGGGATTAGGTAGTGTTATTCCAGATCGGAGGTGAATATCATCTAATGATAAAGAATAGGTTGGGTATTGGTTAGCATCAGTTGAATAAGCTTGTTGTTGTTGCTAAGATTTTATATTTGGATTAGGCAACGGTTGAGTAGGCAGCTGTGTTGGCTTGGGAGGTGGTATTGTGGCTACAGGAGGTGGCATTAAAGCAGGAGGTTGTGGCTGCTGAGCAGGGCGCTGATATCCAGAAGATTGGGATGACCATGATGGGTTTCCCCTCTATTGAGAGGTAGGTTGCCAAATCCCTTGAAATTGGTTCTCTGCACCCTGAGGTGGATACCAGTTTCCCTATGGTTGCTGCCACTAGGGGATTTGATTAGCAAATTGTTGTTCTTGGCCTTGTGATCCATACCAATGTGGGTAATTACCAAAATTTGGGAATACTGTGGTTGCCATTGGTTATTTGGTGCATAAGAATTACCACTATAACCAGAAAAGGAAAGTGGATCAGGTGGCATACCTTGTCTCTAAAAATTTGGTCTTCTCTTAGCAACATAGAAGACTTGTTCATCCTCCCCTTGAATTGGTTTGAAATCAAGTACTTCAACATTTGCAACCATCTTACATATGCAATCTTTCTTTCGTTGCTTACAATGAGGACAGAATTCTGCAAGAAATGCATCAGCTTCCTCATGCATCTTCTTAGCTGCCAATGTATCCAACTGAGTAGCCATATTGTTTATAATATCCTCCTTGAAATCTTTTAACAAATGGCTAAGTTCCAACCTAGAAACTCCATTTCTAGATGATGATGATAGTGCTCCTGGCTTAAATCTCCTATTCTTCTTAGAAGTAGATCTGGAATACTTCTTGCAAATTTGTCCTATTTCAGCACAAGTAGACTATGTAATGTCATCTCCCTCCATTAGATCTAAGGAATCAGTGCATTCATCACTGATACCCCTCAAGAATATCAATTTGAGGGAATCTTCATTCAGAGTACTATGCTTGGAATTCTTGACACTAAATAAAAACCTTTCTAGATAATCCTCAAGGCTCTCATCTTTAGTTTGTGTCATTCTAAAGATATCATCCCCATGACGATCAGTGCCTCTACAATAATCTTTGTATTTTGCAAGAAACAACAGTTTCATCTCATCCCATGTATTGATTGTGCTACTACCCAAGCTCATAAACCATCTCAAGGATGACTCCTTCAAAGTGGCTAGAAAAATTTTGAGTCTATGGGCATCCGTAGTATAGTCAAAACTCCTACAGAGAACATCAAACTCAAATAGAAATGTATCCGGATCCTTTGTGACTAACCCATAGAATTTAGGAAGTGAAGATGCTGGAATGTTCTTGAGGTTAGCATTATCATGCTAGTCAGAGATGGGAAACTCAAATGTTGGACCAGGTGGTGGTGGTGGATTATTTCCAACAGGAGGTGGGTTCCCTTGCATTGGACTTGTGGGGGTTATTACAATAGGCAATTCTTCTTCTTGTGGACCAAAAAGGAACTGAAGACTACCTTCTGGAAATTCAAACTCAAGGTGATTCAAATTTTGTGGGACCTGATACTACTCTGAAAAAGGGGTTATATCTAGAAAACTATCTTCTGCATGAGTAGTATGAGTGGGCAAAAACCTACCTCTGGCATCTCTTCTTCTATCATGCATGCAAATTCATGAAATTCAAACAATTAACTAGAAACTAAAATAATCATAAAAGGCTCTTAGCTTGACACCATCCCCGGCAGCGGTGCCAAAAATGTCTACCCCAACTATAATAATAATAATAATAATACCTCTAATTGAAATCTCAATCCGAAGTTTGGACATTCATATGGTAGAGTTTACTATTCTCATGGCTGGTGTTCATTTAGTTGTCAATCCAAGAACGTAAAACTTGAAATGGGTTTGCAATATATATGCACTAACCTCCTTAAATGATTATTCTTAATTACTGCAGGAAAGGTAGGAATGGAAATCATAAAAGGCTAAATGAAAGCTTTACAAAACTCTGCTGAAAAGATCTAATAAAAATAACATGAATCACACTGTTCTGCCTTGGCTGGAGGAACAGTCAAAGGATCTATTTCCAGTGGCTGTAGGAACAGTCCAGTCATGAACTTCTACTGCAACTAAGTAAAAACCAACTTCAATAATCATAAACACAGGATCACTCATCAAGTGGGGCCCCTTGGATGAGTGATATCAAACTCTCAGCAAAGAACTACTAGTAGATCATAATAACATATTTTTATTCATTTTTCCTAAAAGATGATTACATATTCTAAAAGAGAAATAATCCTGAATGCGTGACAAAACACTGCTCAATCCCTTTCCATTCTGTCTAACTCTTAGAAAAGAAGGAAGAGCTTATTATAAAGAAAAGATAAACTACAATGGACAACTCTAGTTACGCCCAGAAGAAGAGGCAGATAGCTGTCAGATGAAGGGGATAACAGAGAGCTTGGCTGTAGGAACTGTGGATTTGAAACCAAACCACAGTCTTTGCACGCCAAAGAAATATTTTGCAAATTAAACATGCACCAGAGTTAAACTCCCATGGTGAAGTACAACTTCTCTGATTATACCATAGATTGCGCTCGCTTGAATCTCCTTCAATTTGACCTCCAGCTATTTGAACGTGATTCTTCAGTCCTTAGGCGCGAAAGAAAATTCTCCACCGCAGCATCAATTATTATCTGCACTAAAACAAAAACAATATACAAGAACATGCATATGTATCTTACTTAACTAATACATTCATTAACTCATATATGAAATCATCCTAAATAATCTGCATATCACAGGGACAAACCATTTGGCTGCAGGAATAAACTGGCATGGTTGTAGGAATTAATGGACAAGGTTCAAACATGATTTCTTAAGTTTAGTTTTAAAACATGGATTACATATAGTCAATTCACAATATTTTACTATCACAATGCAACCCAAAAGATACCAAAAACCTAAGAGTCCTGATAAAAAACATGTCAATACACCGACTTATCACCCCCTTTGTTGGCATATGGCTAAAGATTCCTTGCCACTTGTTCCCTTAGGGATGGAAAGTGTCCCTCTTCTCAACCTCATTCTAATTTCTTCAATCTTGACCATTTATTTCTCCCAACTAAATCTACACCATCGATTCTTGCCTCCTCACCTTTGATCTTGGAAATTTGATAAATACCCTCTCTGTTAGCTATGAGAGGACCCTCTTGGTACTTTTAGTATTCATTTTGCAATCTTGGCATTCAACATCCTTTTCATTAGTATAGAATCATTTCAAAGGAATAGTATCATATCTTGGTATTGTTATCATGGCTCATGTTGCATTATTAGTTTAGTTATCATATTAGTGTAGGAATCTCATACTTCACGTTTCAACATATCATTGTATTTGCATCAAAGCTCATTTCTCAAGTAGTCATCTTGCACATGCAGCTGAGAGTCACTATCATGATATTGTGAGATCCTTGGGAATAGGGAGTGATGAGAGGGATTTTTTATTTTAATTGCTTATTTCATTTAATTTCCCTAATAGAATATTCCATTGTGTATGTGTGTTTATTTGCTTATTAATAGCTTAGAAACACTATATTTTGCACACAGCTACAGTTGTTTAACTTTTTTGCATTCCCTCCTACTGGAAAGTTTAAATCTTTTAGTAGGCCACCTTCCTCTCCTCATCAAGTGGTTCCCCTTAGTTATGTTTGTCAAGCACTTTTCTGGTTGGCATTGTCTTACCTCTGCAAGTCCATCATTCTACTCCTATTCTAGTTGTTATGGCCTGACTAGTGCCCTAGGGAGTTTCTGTTGGGCCTCTTAATCTTGGAGCTCAATTAAATGATTTTTTTATAGGGTCTAGAAAAATAATCCCCAAATTCAAAGGAGATGGGAAAGTCACGGCAGAGGAACACCTCAATGCTTTCTTCGCAACTTGTTCAATATTGAGTGTCCAACATGAAAATGTCGTAATTAGGCTATTTGTTGAATCCTTGATTGATGATGTAGAAAAATGGTTTTACCACTTACCCAATGGATCAATTTGCCCTTGGGATGTCATGAGGACATAGTTTGAAAATAGGTTTAAAACTACCAAAAATGAGCATACATTAGTGGCACAATTGACTTCTATGAAGAAAGAAGTTCATGAGATGATATGAGACTTTGTAGCCGAATTCAACAAACTGACCAATAGAATCCCAAATACTTTGAGGCCCATAGATGCCCTATTTAATAAATTTTTCATTAATACCCTTCCTCTAGATTTCAGTTTTCCTATTAAAAGAGAAGGGGCATGCAACTTGGCAACCACAAAAATGCTTACTATATTGATAGAAGATGATCTTATAACTGTGAGAAAGTGGAAGAAGGAATTGTATATGATAAATTCCCAAGAAGTAAGCTCCACTGGCCTCATTATCCAGAGACTGGTGAATGATATAATCACTCTGAAAAGGCAGAAGCCTAAAAATTTGAATCAACCCTTGTATCAAGATATGACAAGAAAGGATCACAACCAGCAAGGGCTTCAATCAAAAAAACTATCTATAGTTTTTCCTTCTCAAAGGTTAGCTATTGAGGCTCCCCCTCCTATAAAAAAAAGAAATCATATAACATGAAACTTCCACTTCACTATTGATCATGATGGTTCCTCTTGTCGTGAGATGACAATATTTATGCAAATGGCTTGTACCATTGAACAAGCAGAAGGATAATACCAAATTGAAGAGCTATCTCTCTTCAGGGATGTTGGTGTCAATTTCTTTGAATATGAGTTTGATTATTAGAGAGGAAATGATATGCCCACTCCAATAGGGAATTACATTTACATAGTACTCACTAGAGGATAGGAAACACAAAAAAAGTATCAGGAGTAAAAGGGACTAATGCAGGAGCATCCCCGATTCATAGCAATCTTGCATCAACCAAAAATATTTTCTTTTATGTTTACAGTTTCAGTTTTCTTTTGTGTGTCCCGATTTTGGCTCACCGGATCCTGTGGAGTTGTATTCTACTTGAATACTTGATCATCTTTCTTTTTTCTTGACTAGATCACATTTGGATCATTTTTTGGCAAGATATCGCTATCGGTTTCCATGACAGTTTCCTATTATCGGTTGACAGTCCTTTGTTACCGGTTGTCTGGACGTATTTTGGCGATCTACTAGAACCCCTTCTAAAGCTTGCAGATCCTTGGGCATTGATTTTGATGTTCCTTGGCGTGTGGTCGACCTTTTTCCGTAATCTATGTTTCATCCTTTGGAATTTCTGAAGGAATCTCTTGGCGGAGGCCAACTTTGCGCCAACTGGATCCTTTGGATCGATATATATAATTGTAATTGTGCATTAGAATGTAATCAATCAAAGAATGAAGTCGCTAGATTGTGCATGGAAGATAGATCTCAAGATTCAAGGTCTCAGTTGTGACCTATTATGTATGTTCTACCAGGCCTGTGAGCTGGTATGTTGTAACCCCATTATCATCGGTTGGATGTAATCAAATTTCATGAAATAAAACAATTTGTTCTGCATTGCCTCCATCAAATCGATGTCTTTCCATTGTGTTTACTCTTTCTGGTCGATCTAGATTGATCTCTTCGAGGTCCCTCCTCACTGGTGACAACTTCAAGTGGTATCATAGCGAAGTTTCATTCCGGAGGTTGCATGTCCTGAAATTTTGTTGTAGGGTGGCGGATTGTGGATCTGGTATGCAACTACAGAGGACTAGTGTGAATGATGGCGCAAAGAGGAGCTAGGAATGGTGGAGTGAGTGGGAATGCAAACCCTTCTATGATGGAGATGTTGTGAGGAATAGCAGCCTAGTTGGAATCTGTAGAGATAGCCCAGAGAAGGGGCCAACATATTGAAGATGTAAGTGAAGATGAAGGAGAAGAAGCCCCGACAGAACAAGAAAACCTATCGATAGTTGATCCAGATGAGGAAAGGTTTTTGAGTAGGGTGAATACTAAACCTCATTTTACCCCATCAAAATATGATGGGAAGTTAGGTTCAGATAAATTCATGGATTAGTCTCGGAGATGGAGAAGTATTTTGATTTTGAAAACACTGCAGAAGAGAGGAAGGTGAAATATGCATGTACCCATTTGAAAGGTCATGCATCTCTTTGGTGGGAGCATTTGCAAGTTGATAGACAAAGGAGAGGTAAAGAGAAGATTAAGACATGGGATCAGATGATTGCTAACTTGAAGTCAAATTATCAAGTGGATTTGTTCCGGAAGTTGTAGAATTTGAGACAGAAGGAATCTAGTGTGAAGGAGTACACTGAAGTATTTTACAATTTGAATATCAAATCCAGACATATTGATGATGAATTTGAACAAGTTGCAAGATATTTGAATGGATAGTGGATTTCTATACAAGATGAACATAGTTTGATCAAATTGGAGAGTTTAGAAGAGGCTTACTAGTATGCCCTAAAGGCGAAAGAGAAGTTAAACAAAAGACATGAGCAGAGGCAGAGAAGCAGAGACGGAAGGTTTACCAGAGGAAGATTTCAAGGAGGAAGAGAATATACTAGAAAAAGAGGAACCAGTACAGATCGGTGCAAGGACAAGGAAGTAAACAAAGAATGTAATTCATACCAGATAGATGATAGAAATTTTTACTGCAGGAGAGAACCGGATAGTTACCGAAATGAGAATTTTGGAAGGCAAGACAAGAGGACATTTAGAGGAACCTTCTCTAAGTGGGGAGGAGAAGGACATCGTGCATTTGAGTGTAAGAAGACAAAGAATACCAGAAGAGCAGCAGTGGTGGAAGAAAACCCCATCGAATCAAACAATAAACCGAAAGATGGAGAATTGTCAGTGAGGAGGAGAGCTTTGTGTCATACCGGAGGAGATGAAGAGCCCTTGCAGATGAAGGATCTATTCAAGACCAGATGTAGTGTATCTAGTAAGTGTTGTAAAGTTGTTATTGATAGTGGTAGTTCAGATAATCTTGTTTCAGAAGAGATGGTGAATAAGTTAAAATTGGAGAGATTGAAATACCCTAAGCCTCATCAGATGGCATGAATTCAGGATGAACATAAGTTGTTAGTAAGTGAGCAATGTTTGGTGAAATTGAAAATTGGGAATCATCATGATGAAGTCTTGTGTGATATTATGCCTATGGATATTTGTCATCTTCTATTGGGTAGACCTTGGCAGTTTGACAAATAAGAAGTACATGATGGAAGGAAGAATACATACACTATTGTGGCCAATGGGATGAACCAAACCTTGTTACCCTTGGAGGAACCTTTGAAGAATGAAGTTTTTAATAATTCTAGAATTAGTTTAGTAGATGGAAGGAAATTCATGGATAGACTGAGACATGAGAATGTGTGTTTTGCCTTAATTCCTAAGAAGAATGAGAAACTGGAACCGGAAGGCGAACACCCGAAAGAGATAAAAGTTTGCTGACAGAATATGAGGACATCATTTCAGATAATGTACCTGATGGATTGCCACCTATGAGAAGTATTAGTCATTGCATGGACTTGGTTCCCAGAGCTAGTTTGCCTAACAAAGTCACACACCAGTTGACACCAGCCAAGAATGAAGAACTAAATAGACAAGTGCAGGAGCTGTTGAAGAAAGGTTTGATCAGGGAGAGTCTGAGCCCTTGTGCAATACCAATAGTATTAGCACCTAAGAAGAATGGGAAATGGAGGATGTGTACCAATTCCAAAGCAATAAACAAGGTCACAGAGAAATATCGGTTTCCTTTGCCTAGGATGGATGATATAATGGATTGTTTGAGTGGAGCAAAATACTTTACAAAGATAGATTTGAAGAGAGGATATCATCAGATTAGGATCAAAGAAGGTGATGAGTAGAAGACAATATTTATGATAAATTAAGGACTGTATGAATGGTTGGTGATGCCCTTTGGATTGACTAATGCACCGAGTACTTTCATGAGGCTGATGAATGAGTTAAGACAAGTTTTGCATAGCTTGAAAGAAGAGATGTTGTTGATAAATATCAAGAAGTGCACTTTCATGAAGGATGAGTTAGTCTATTTGGGATTTGTGATATATGTTGATGGATTGAAGATGGACCCTGAGAAACTAAAAACAATTATTGAATGGCCTACACCGAAAAGCATTGGAGAGGTAAGATCATTTCATGGATTGGCTAGTCTTTACCAAAAGTTTATCAAAAAATTTAGTTCAATTTGTAACCCTATGACTGAGACCATGAGAGGAGATCATAAAAAATTGAAGTGGACCACCAAAGAAACAAAAGTTTTGAACCGTTGAAGCAGAAAGTGACTGAGCAACCTGTGTTAGATTTACCGGATTTCAATAAAGTATTTCAAGTAGACTATGATGCAAGTAGAATAGCAATAGGAGTAGTCACAATAGGAGCAGTCTTGAGTCAGAAAGGGAGAGCAGTATCTTATTTCAGTGAGAAATTGAATGATGCAAGTAGGAGATATTCAGTGTATGATTAGGAATTTTATGCCATAGTTCAAGCCTTGAAGAAGTGGAGACATTACTTGTTGCCTAAAGAGTTTGTGTTGTATTCAGATCATCAAGCTTTGCAGTATTTGAGGAGCCAGAGTAAGTTGAATCAGAGAGATATGAGATGGGTAGAATTCTTGTAGAGTTACACCTTTGTGTTGAAGCATAGAAGTGGGAAATCTAAAAAATTTGTTGATGCATTGAGTAGGAGAAGGAATTTACTGACAGAGATGAGAGTGACAGTATTAGGATTTGAAGATTTGAAGACCTTGTATGATGATGACCCAGATTTTGCAAAACCTTGGAAAGCATGTAGAGAACCAGTTATGATAGATAGAAGCAAGTGGTTGGATTACTTCATTCAGGATGGGATGTTATTCAAAGGAGTTCAGTTGTGCATACCTAAGAGTTTTATGAGGGAGAATCCGATAAAGGAGAAACATAGTGGAGGACTAGTTGGACACTTTGGTATTGACAAAACAGTAGCATTGGTGAGTGAGAAGTACTTTTCGCCCGATTCATAAGGATGTTAAGAGATATGGGCAGAGTTGTAGATTTTATCAAGTTGCAAAGGGTAGTAGTCAAAATGTGGGATTGTATAAGCCTTTTACAGTATCAGTAAGACCTTGGGAGGATATAAGCATGGATTTTGTACTTGGATTTCCTAAGACACCGAGAGGGAATGATTCTATATTTGTGGGTAGTGGATAGATTCTTGAAGATGCCTCATTTCATACCTTGTAAGAAGACATCAGATGCATTGCATGTAGCAAACCTATTTTTCAAGGAAGTGGTGAGATTGCATGGATTACCTAAGAGCATAGTTTCAGATAGAGATACTAAGTTTTTTGGCTATTTTTGGAGAACACTTTGGAAGAAGATGAAGACAAATTTGAAGTTCAGTTCTACTTTTCATCCATAGACTAATGGACACACAGATGTTGTTAACCGGAGTTTGGGAAACTTGTTGAGATGTTTAGTGGGAGATAAAATTGGAAGTTAGGATTTGATCCTTGCACAAGCAGATTTTTTTGACAACAATTCAGTGAATAGAAGTACTAGAAGAAAAACTTTTGAGATAGTTACCGAAGTGCATCCTAGAGGTATATCAGAATTTAGAGACATTAGCAGTGAAGACCGGAGAAGTTTAGAAGAAGAGGACTTTGTAGATCACATGGAAGCATTGCATATTCAGGTTAAACAACATTTAGAAGACATGAACAACAAGTATAAGGAGAAGGAAGATGAGAAGAGGAGACATAAGGAATTTGAAGTTGGCAATGAAGTGATGGTATATCTAACAAAAGAGAGATTCTCGATTGGAACTTATAACAAGTTGCAAATGAAGAAGTTTGGACCCTGTAAGATTTTGAGGAAGTTCAGTTCTGGAAATGCATATGAAGTGGAGTTACCAGATAGTCTAAGTATTTCAACTATATTCAACTTTGCAGATCTTCATGAGTATCATGAACTAGAATTCGGTGAGGATAGTGTTGCAGACTTGGAGAAATAGTTTCCTCGAAAGGAACTAGATCATATTGAAGAGATTTTGGACAGTAGGATTGGGCATAGTACCTGGAGAAATTAGTATAAGGAATATCTTGTGAAGTGGAAGGATAGACCAGTTGAATATTCATCTTGGATTTCTCAGGTAGAGGCAGACCGCCTTGGTTTTCCTCTGATCCCTACAAAGTGAGAGGCTCACTTTTTCAATAACCTCGGATGTCTGATGCAGGAGCATACCCAATTCATAACAATCTTCCATCAACCAAAAACAATTTCCTTTATGTTTTGCTTTCTATTTGCAGTTTCAGTTTTCTTTTCTGTGTGTCCCGGTTTTGTCTCACTAGATCCTATGGAATTGGATTCTACAAGAAGACTTGATCATATTTCTTTCTTCTCAATCGCATTGCATTTGGATCATTTTCCGGCAAGATGTCGCTATCAATTTCCATGACAGTTTCCTATTACCGATTGACAGTCCTTTGTTACTGGTTGCCTGGACCTATTTTGGTGATCTACCACAACCCCTTTTGAAGCTTGCGGAGCCTTGGGCGTTGATTCCAATTTTTCTTAGCATGTGGCCGACATTTTTCCATTATCTAAATTTCATCCTTTTAAATTTATGGAGGAATCTCTTAGCAGAGGTCGACCTTGTTTATTTTTGCACATTAGGTCTTGTTCTTCGGGTTTTGATCCCTTTGGGCTAACTGGATCCTTTGGATCGATATATATAATTGTAATTATGCATTAGAATGTAATCAATCAGAGAATGAAGTAGGTAGACTATGTGTAGAGGATATATCTCAAGATTCAAGGTCTTAGTTGTGACCTATTATGTATGTTCTACCAGGCCTATGAGTCGGTATGTTGTAACCCGATTGTTACCAGTTGGATGTAATCAAATTTCATGCAATAAAACAATCTGTTATGCATTGCCTCCATCATATCTATGTGTTTTCATTGCGTTTACTCTCGCTGACCAGTCTGGATTGATCTCTTTGAGGTCCCTCCTCATCGGTGACTGCTTCGAGGACAAACCAACAATACCTAGAATAGCCCAAAATTCATCATGTCGAGGAACTCAAATCCTAGCCATGGTAAAGGAGAAAAGGACTCGGTTTCCAAAATTCCTGAGGTATTTCCCATTTCCCCTACAAATGATGTTCTTAGTTATTTTGATATTGTTGAGTCTTGCAAGAACACTCAAATCCAAATATCACAAGTCGAATACCTTAGACTCAAACCCTGAGAATTGGATAGATTGGTTAAGTTCATTAAATAAAACCACGTCCTTATACATAAATGGGTATAAACTAAGCAATTATGTCATAGATTTAGGAGCCTTAGACAACATCATGCCTTCTCAAGTAGACAAAGCCCTTGGTTTAGCCATAACCTCTTCCCACAGGAAGTTCTATTCTATGGTTTCCACTCAGGTACCTATCCTAGGTTAGATCAAGGGCACTCAAGCCACCCTAGATTCATTTCCTAAAAAGAGGCTTAAAATAACTATACTAGTCACTGATATTCCTACAAGTAATGGGATGTTATTGATCATAAGATTTTGTAAAGATCTAGGTGGAGAAATTCAAATGGACTGGTCCTATGCTACCATATTTGTGGATGGTAAAAAGCTACGCCTAGAACATAAGCCTAAGGCAAAATTAAATATACTAAAATCAGGTGATCTGAGGTCATAAATACTATATGTGGAAACTAGTCTCAGTACGTATATGTTCACTTTCACATACCCAGAAAGCATTCAAATGGATAGTCCTCTACTATGTGATCATTTGTGGACTTTAGAATTTGTCAAAAGTTATTCTTCCTCTGAATCAAGAGCTGATATAGTCCTCACTTCTCTAGACGAATATAGTTTTCCTTTAGCCTTTAAACTATACTTTTACAACATAAATAATACCATAGAGTATGAGACTTTTCTTTTAGGGTTGGGAACCACTAAAGAAAAAGGAATCAAGCAACTAAAGGTTAGAAGAGATACAAAATTTATAGTCAAACAAGTGAATAACATATACACTACCAAAAATGGGAGGTTGAGGCATTACAAAAAAGGGTATATGGGACTGCCTAGAGGATTTTGATGCTTTTGCAATCGTAGCAGTACCTAGAGACCAAAATAATAGGGTTGATTTCTTAGCATCTCTCCTTCTACGACACCCTAACTTCAAGGATAAAGTATACACCATTGAAGTGATGTATATATTAGGTGTGCCTAATAACATAAATCATTGTTAATTTTTTAATGACAATAAGTAGATTATTCAATTCCTTAAGTAGGTAGATTCATTCACTAGTCTATACTTTGAAGGAAGTACGAAAAAAGCTAATGGTACCATAAGAAATATACTCTCAAAGTGATAAAATAAAAGAAAGATAATCCAACTTAAGTGGAACAAAGGTCCTAAAGGTTTGGTCTCCTTGGTGAGCCTCTTTGATAGACATGACAAGTATGTCAAACAAAAAAATGAAGGCCCCTTCAATACATCAGTTGAATATGAGAAGATAAACATTGGAACAAAAGAAGACCCTAAATTGGTTTGTGTAGGGAAGTGTTGTTCTAAACAAGAGAAAGAACACCTAATTGATTTGCTGATATGTTATAAAGATGTCTTCACATGGTATTATGGTAACCTCAAAATTTTCAAAAATGGAGAAATACAACACCATATTCCACTCAAACTCGATGCAATACCATTCATGCAAAAGCAAATAAATTACAACCCTAAAGTTGCAGAAACCATTTTTAAGGAAATTGACAAGATGCTCAAAGAAAGGATTATCTATCCAATCCATGATTCCACATGAATTGTTAATATTGTACCTGTCAAAAAGAAAAATGGTAAAATAAGAATTTGTGTTGACTTCTAAAACCTAGATTAGGCCTCCCTCAAAGGTAATTACCCTTTATTGATTATGGATGATATCTTATAGACACTCTTAGGATCATAAATGATGTCCATGTTGAATGGCTTCTCATGGTACAATCAGGTAGAAGTGGCACCAAAAGACCATAACAAAAATCCATATACCACCCCTCTTGGTGTGTTTTCTTATAAGAGAATTCATTTTGGCCTTATAAACATCAGAGCTACTTTTCAGAGAGCAATGGACCTAACTTTTGGAGATTTGAAGAATAAGATTATTGTTGATTATTTGGATGGCCTAATGGTTTTCTCAAAGAAAATAGTTAATCATTTCGAAGACTTAGAGGTAGTATTCCAAAGATGCAGGGATTGTGATATTTTACTAAATCCTAAGAAGTCTATCTTTGCAGCCATAGAAGGAATATTGTTAGGTCATATTGTCTCTACAAATGGAATAAAGATTGACCTCAAGAGAGTGAAGGAAATTCAATAGTTAAGTCTTCCAGTGTCACAAAGTGGATCTAGATCTTTCTTTGGCCAAGTAAATTTCTTGAGGAGATTCATCCCGGACTTTGTTGAGACTACAAAACATATCATAGAAATGATGAAGTAGTAGTCAACCTTTAAGTGGAGCCCTGAGCGTAAGAAGGCTTTCAAATACATTAAGGTGGCCATTGTTAACACCCCTACTCTAGTACATTATGAATTTGAAAAGGAATACATTGTTTATATTGATATGTGTCAAAACATACTATGTCAACCATCTTGCTATAGAAGAATGAACAAGGAATTGAAGCTCCCATTGCCTTTATGAGCATACCTTTTAAAGGATGTGCGTTGAATTATCTCCTATGAAGATACATGATTTTATAATGGTAAAATATTTAAAGAACTTTAGGTTATATGTTGTACACTCTCATGTTGTACTATTTGTCCTACATTATGCTATAAAAAGTATACTGACACAAAATGACATTGGATGCAAAAAAAGAAGTGCTTGGGTAGCTAAGATACGAGAGTATGATATTGATCTCAAACCCACAAATTTGGTTAGAGGAAAAGGGTTGTGTAAGATGATAGATGAGAGTGGGCATGATAGAGAAGAAGACCTTCCACTTGTATTATTTATTAGTACTAATAAATGGTTCTCTAATGTGGCCTTTTTGTTGACCTGTCGTGAGTGTCCTCCTCATTAATCAACTTAGGAGAAGAGGAATCTTAAATTGAAGGCCAATAATTACATTATATGGGAAGGAAGGAAACTTGTACAAGAAGGGGGTACATGGTACATTTTTAAGATGCATAGATAGACCAGCAAAAGAAACTTTTGGAATTTTTCCATAATGAAGCTTGTGGGAGACATTTCTTTGCATCTGTGATAGCTTTCAAAATCCTTCACTAGTGTTTTAACTGGCTAGGTGTTGCCCGTCCTGCAAAATTTTCCCATGGTCGACCTTTAATATCATGAACTTCACATCATCGTGACATCCCTCACATGCGGTAGTTCTAAAAAGTCTCGATCAGCTGATAAGCCTTTAGGCGTCAAGCCTTGTGCACGTCTAAAAGGGGCCCCACCCTGCATTATCGGGATATCGCTATGAAACTTCAATAAACTTTAGTGTCAATAAGCCTTGTCTTTCCCGATATCCCTATCTTTGATAGTCCAATGTCAGTGGGTCCCTCACAAATGATACATCGATTGATCACACTTTAGGGTTTTTCTTGCACACACATTAGTTGTTTAGCAGTTCTCAACGAACATGACTATCCAATACTCTAATGGTGTCAAACCTAAAGCCATTCACTTGCATTGTGACATCGGGGGAGTGCTTTTCTGTAATGGGCAATAAATAAGGCAATCAATATAAGCTTTGTTTCAAATCCCAAAGAAGTACAACATCTTCCAAAACTCAAAGATTAATTGCTCCAAGTTTGAGTGTGTCTGCCAACCTCACTCATGCAATTTGAATTCGAGACATCTGAGGAGTCGGGAAGGACGCTCGAGCGGAAACACAAAACCATGTTCAAAAATAGAAGCTCTCTTCATTTAAAATTATTGAAATTTGTAGTTTTCCTATTGACAAAATAGTAGAAGCTTCTTAATTTGGCATTCATGAACTACTACTTTCCTCACCGATCTATCATGTTTTATCCCAATTTGAGATTTCATTCTTTATTGGAAACCCTAGGATTCTTGCACTCAGTTTCAATGGTTCCAAAACCCTCCCAACCCATAGAGAATAAACTGGAATACATTAAACATACAAAAGTCGGCTCTTTCACCTTGCATGATATCTAGAAGAGCTGAATAGTTTAGAGAAGTCTCCCATTTTGCAGAAGGTTGTTGAATCATCTCTTTCTCAAGATAGAGGCTACCCTTCTACAATTGCATGCCCATAACTAGTCCTCTCCTTTGTACAACATTATCACCCAGACTCACGAGAAATTTGGGGTACAAATTAGAGTTTAGTGGCCAAAATAGATACAAGTAGCATCTCTCATGTGCTACATCTTCCCAAGAGAGAAGGGAAAATAGATTTGTCTTTCTAGTTAGGGTGGGAATATTTCCATAGCTGGATAGATTGGTTCTTAGACACAATTGCTCAAGGATGGCTAAAAGCTCCTCAACTTGGTCATAAATTGGTTCTTAGACACAATTGGACCCCATATGACCCCATACGACACTATATGAACCTATGGGGTCATATGGTGTCCTAAGAGGTTGTTGTACCCACTAGGACTTTAAAAGAGGTCATATGGGGTTCTAAGGGGTCACACATGTGTGACCCCTTAGTAGCCCATATGACCCCTTAGGACACTATATGACCCTATGGGGTCATATGGTGTCCTAAGAGGTATGTTACACCTACTGGGATGTTAAAAGGGGCCATGTGGGGTCCTAAGGGGTCACACGTGTTAAAACACATATGTGGCCCCTTTGGACCCCATATAACCCCTTAGGACACTATATGATCCTATGGGGTCATATGACCCCATATGACCCCTAACAACGCCATATGACCCCTTAGGACACCATATGACCCCTTAGGACACTATATGATCCTATGGGGTCATATGGGGTCAGTAGGGGCCATTAGGGATCATAAGGGGTCTTAAGGGGTCATTACAGTCATAAGAGGTCTTAAGGGGACTCATGGTGTCATATTGGATCTTATGTTATACATGCTAGGATGCTAAAAGGGGTTAAGAGATATTTTAGGATGTATTAAGGGGTTGTTCATGTCGTAATAACTCCTAGGATGTACTAAGGGGTATGGTGTACCTACTAGGAATTTAAAAGAGATCATATGGGGTCCTAAGGGGTCACACATGTGTGGTCCCTTAGGACTCCAAATGACCCCTTAGGACACTATATGACCCTATGGGGTCATATGGTGTCCTAAGGGGTATATTTTACCTACCAGGACTTTAAAAGGGGTCATAAGGGGTCACACGTGTTCTAACACATGTTGTTGTAATCCAAGAACACTGAGAGGGGGGGTGAATCAGTGTTCTCCCAGAATGATTAATTTTAACCTTATTAGCACAAAAACTTAATAATCGGTATGCATAAAAGCAAATAAAAATAAGTAATAATGCAACCACAAAGATGAACACTAGAACACCACAAATTTATACATGGAAAACCTCAATGAGGAAAAACCACGGTGGGATTGGAGACCCATAATATTTATCCACTGATCAAATGAATAAATATTACATATAAGGGGCCTGCACATGTAGGAAGGCCAACAGCCTAAAGTGCACTACTCATCACAAAAGGATCCTCACTAACTACAAAAGATCTTCAGACTACAATCTATAAATAAGAATGAACTGCAAGTATAGCATCTCCTATGCCTGAGTACAGTTCTGGATAAGCTCAATGTCGGAGGTCTTAAACCCCTTACACAAACCCAATTTGATCACCTATGATCGACCAAAACCTCTGCATATGATTACAACTTTATTCTCACATAGATAATCCCATAACCATATGTGACCATGATCTACAAAGAGATCTTACATCATACTTATACCAACCCGGGACCTAAATAATTAGGTCAGCCACCTAAAAGATAATACAATAAATCCATTACATAAACCCACAAACCAATGATAATCCAAGTCGACATAAGACCAAAACAACATTAACCAAACAATAAATCCAACCGGTAGCACATCGGGAGCATCCACCAACATGTTACATAAACAGGTCCATAACCTAATAGAATAGCACCGAATAGCATCAGACCTAAAATAGGCTGCCATAAGCCAAATGCAACACCACCGATCAACTAGAACATGAACATGATAACCATCAACATCTTGAGAACCTTCTAGAAGCCGCACCAACACCACTTATCGAATCCACCAAAAGATCTTCAACAAAGCTCTGCCAGTAAAACCCTTACCGATAAACAAAAGGCTTACTAGAACATATGATAGCTTCTAGATCACTAAATCTCGAACCAATTGAATGTGACACACACATGAATGATCGAACCAAACCAATTCCACCAAAATGGATGTACCGAAGAATATCAAAGATGATCTCCAGATCAACATCATAATCCAACCACTCTATCGAAACCCAATAGATAACCAAACAATCTAGTGTTGACATCAATGCAACACATAATCAATTCCTCCAAATTGCCAACAATCTCCCCCTTTGGCATTGATGGCAACACTAGATGTGAAAAACATCCAAGTGCCAAAAAAAATGCCAAACAAATCTCCCCCAATGGAAGACATCCAACAAATGATATATCAATGAAGTTCTGAACCAATTATCTTTGTACCAATTAACCATCCATAGATCTGAAATTTTGTTCCTCCCCCTTTGACTAATATCTTTGTTAAGCTCTATTTTTCACATGTATTTCTCTCCCCCTTTGACATCAATGGCAGAAATATGACATAAACATCAAAGAAAAACCATAGATCCTCTGAACCACACAGCTAACTACTCCCCTTGAGTAGTAGCACCAACTCATCAATCTAGAATGATGCCAATCAATATCACTTAAGTATCTACCGAAGGGGCAAAGACCCCCAATCTATCTCTAAAGTACTCAAATGATTCCTTGGGCAAAGGTTTAGTGAAGATATCTACAATTTGCTCTTTAGTGTTCACATAAACCAATCTGACTTCATTTACTTCTACCTTTTCCAGTTATACTTGATTGATATGTGCTTTGTCTTAGAATAAAATACCAGATTCTTTGATATGTCAATAGCAGCAAAGTTGTCACAGTGAATAACTATCGGTTCATCACAATCTACCCTTATGTCTTTCAACATTTGCTTCATCCATGGAACTTGTGTACAGCTAGTAGCAACAACAATATACTCAGCGTCAACAGTAGATAAAGAAGTACATGATTGTTTCTTGTTGATCCATGAAACAAGTTTTTTTTAAAGAAAGAAAACTCCATCGGATGTTCTTTTTTGGTCACCTATATCTCCAGCCCAATCTGCATCTACATATGCACATAGTGTAAAGTCATCATCTTTAGGATGCCACAAACCATATTCAGTTGTTCCTTGTAAATATCTGAATCCTAGCTACCGGAGCAAAAAATTAATCATAATCAATTCCTTCCTTCTGAGAATATCCTTGTCCATCTTTATTCAATTTATTCCTAAAACCCCATTTGTTGTTCTTTTCTATCTGATCCAATTCCTCTTCTATAGCTTTCATCCAACATTCATCCTTACATGCCTCAACTACTGATGTCAGTTCAATTTGAGAAATTAAGCATACCTCATCAACTGCCAACCTTCTCCTTGTCATCACTCCTTTGATCTTATCTCCAATGATCTAATCTTTTTAATGATTCAACCTTACATACCTAGGAGCCTTCTGACTTTATATTTCTCTGCTCTGATCTTCAATTACTGTTGAATTTTTTGATACTACGGGGGTAACTAGTTCAACATTTTGTTCCAGTGCAGGTACTACCGAATCAGTTATGATCATTTCCACTTTCAGTTCTCTCTCATAAGTTCTTATTTGACCTCTCTATTGCTCATTCACCTTGACATTAGCACTCTCCATAATTCTCTGCAATCTTTTGTTATAACATCTATATGCTTTGTTTTCATTGAATAACCAAGAAATATCCCTTCATCACATCTAGGATCAAACTTTTCAATAAAATCATCTCTTTTGATATAACATTTACTACCAAAGATTCTGAAGTACTTAATTGTATGTGTATGACCAAACCATAACTCATAAAGTAACTTACCAGTAAACCAAACCAGATCTAAGATCCATAAAATCTTTGTCAGTTAACCTTCAAAATAACTACTCCAAAGTCTGAAATGGGTTTTCAGACCACTGTTGAGGGCAATGCAAGATCTTTCATCAATTCGCCTCCCTCTAAGGCTAATGCCTTAGTTACCAGATGAGTTTCCTGCAAGTGCAGGAAAATTATCTTTTTTTGATTGAGTAACTAGGGTATTTACTTTAGTCGGTTGTCCTTCATTCTTTATAACCCACTTCTTCTCATGCTCCTTCCAAATATCATCAACCTTTTGCTTTCCCTTCTCATTGGATTTGTCATTGTTTGCCGACAGGTTCTTGCTTCTGCAAAATTTAGCAATGTGTCCTACTTTGTTGCATGCATAATAGGTGACATTGCTCTTTTGAATTCCCTTGTTGTAACCTTGATTATTCCTTTACCTACATTGATTAGCCATATGTCCAAACTTTCCACATGCATGACATTTTACATTCATTCTACAATTTGTTGTCCTATGAACATACTTTTTGCAATTGAAACACTAACCGACACCTCAGTTGTTGTTCTGATTGACCCTATTTCTACATTGACTTGCAATATGACCAAACTTATTGCAAACAAAGAATCTACCATAAAATTTATGTGCATTGGGTTTTCTTACCGATGACCTCTGATTTCGGTTGACTAGTGGGTTCTCCTGATTGTTCTTCCGACCAGATGTATCATCCTGATTTGTAGTATCGAAGCTTTCTCCATGCTCAAATCCAAGACCTCTAGTGTCTCCATTGTCCCTTTGATTCTTCAATAATTCATCAAGCTTTGTAGAACTAACCTTGAACTTGTCTTTGTACTCATTTGCAGAATCCAGATCACCTCTTGGGACTGTTATCATTCTTTCCAACTCTTGTTCATTATTCTGAGATTGCACCAATTCAGTTCTCAATTTATCATTCTCATATACCAACCTAATGCATTCTTCAGATCTATCTTTCAGAGATTTGGCAATATTTTCTTCATTCTTCTTCCGGTCTTCAATCTCCTTGGACATCCTCATGGTTAGAGCTTGCATTTCATTCTCCATGACACCATTTTCCTGATTCAACTTCTAGCATAGTTCCTTTAAAGCAATTTTATCTTCATCATCCTGATTTTGTAATTAATCATAGAGTTATTTCCTTTTGGCTTGTGCAAATGACATCTCTTGTAGAGTAAAGATGAATTCCTTCACAGATCTTAGCTCATCTTGTAGCTTCATATTCCTCAATCTTTTAGAATCATATTCTTCAAGAGCAACTTCAAGTTCCTTCCTCAAACTCATCTCCATACATTTCAGATACAGGATCTTCCTCAAGCTGTTAGACCTATTTTGAGGCACCAAGCTCTAATACCAATTGTTGTAATCCATGAACACTCAGAAGGAGGGTGAATCAATATTCTCCCAAAATGATTAATTTTAACTTTATTAGCACAACAACTTAATAATCGGTATGCATAAAAGTAAATAACAATAAGTAATAATGCAACCACAAAGATGAACACCATAACACCACAGATTTATACATGGAAACCCTCAATGAGGGAAAACCATGGTAGGATTGGAGACCCACAATATCTATCCACTGACCAAATGAATAAATATTACATAAAAGAGGCTTGCACATGCAGGAAGGCCAACAACCTAGAGTGCACTGCTCATCACAAAAGATCTTCAGACTACAATCCGGAAATAAGAATGAACTGCAAGTATAACATCTCCTATGCCTGAGTACAGTTCCAGTTAATCTCAATGCTGAAGGTCTTAAACCTCTTACACAAACCCAATTTGATCACCTATGATCAACCAAAACCTCTGCATATGATTATAACTTTATTCGCACACAAATAATCCCATAACCATCTGTGACCATGATCTACAAAGAGATATTATATCATATTTATACCAACCCGGGACCTAAACAATTAGGTCGGCTACCTAAAAGATAATACAATAAATCCATTACATAAACCTGCAAACCAATGATAATCCAAGTCGGCCTAAGATCGAAACAACATTAACCAAACAATAAATCCAATCGGTAACACATCGGAAGCATCCACCAACACGTTACATAAATTGGTCCATAACCTAACAAAATAGCATCGAATAGCACATGACCTAAAATAGGTCTCCATAAGACAAATGCAACACCAACGATCAACTGGAACACCAACATGATAACCATTAACATCCTGAGAACCTTCTAGAAGCCGCACCAACACCGCTTATCGAATCCATCAAAAGATCTTCAACAAATCTCTACTGGTAAAACCCTTACCGGTAATCAAAAGGCTTACTAAAACATATGATAGCTTCCGGATCACCAAATCCCAAACCAACTGAATGTGACTCGCACATGAATGATCGAACCAAACCAATTCCACCAAACTGGACATACCGAAGAATACCAAAGATGATCTCCAAATCAACATCATAATCCAACCACTCTACCAGAACCCGATAGATAACCAAACAAGCTAGTGTTGACATCAATGCAACACATAATCAATTCCTCCAAATTTCCAACACATGTGTCACCCCATATGACCCCGTATGACACTATGACCCCATGGTGTCCTAAGAGGTATGTTGTACCTACTAGTACTTTAAAAGGGGTCATATGGGGTCCTAAGGGGTCACACATGTGTTAGAACATGTTTGACCCCTTAGGACCTCATATGACCTCTTAGGAAACTATATGACCCTATGGGGTCATATGGTGTCCTAAGATGTATGTTTTACCTACTAGGACTTTAAAAGGGGTGATATGGGGTCCTAAGGGGTCACACATGTGTGGCCCCTTAGGACACCATATGACCCTATGGTGTTCTAAGGGGTCATATAGGGTCCTAAGGGGTCACACATGTGTGGCCCCTTAGGACACCATATGACCCTATGGTGTTCTAAGGGGTCATATAGGGTCCTAAGGGGTCACACATGTGTGGCCCCTTAGGACACTATGGGTCATATGGTGTCCTAAGGGGTATGTTGTACCTACTAGGACTTTAAAAGGGGTCATATGGGGTCCTAAGGGGTCACAAATGTGTTCTAACACATTTGTGACCCCATATGACCCCATAAGACACTATATGACCCTATGGGGTCATATGGTGTCCTAAGAGGTATGTTGTACCTACTAATATTTTAAAAGGCATCATATGGGGTCCTAAGGGGTCAGACATGTGTAGCCCATTAGGACCCCATATGACCCCTTAGGACATTGTATGACCCTATGGGGTCATATAGTGTCCTAAGAGTTATGTTGCACCTACTAGGATGTTAAAAGGGTTCATATGGGATCCTAAGGAGTCATGCATGTTAAAACACATGTGTGGTCCCTTAGGACCCCATATGACCCCTTAGGACACTATATGATCTTATGGGGTCATATGGTGTCGTTAGGGGCCATATGGTGTCCTAAGGGGCCACACATGCGTATCCCCTTAGGACCCCTTAGGACCCCTTAGGACCCCTTATGACACTAGATGATCCTATGGGGTCATATGGGGTCATATGGGGTCATAAGGGGTTGTTACAGACCTAAGGGGTCTTATGTTATACACGTGAGGATGCTAAAAGGGGTCAAAAGATGCTAGGATATATTAAGGGGTCGTTCATGTCTTAATTGCTCGTAGGATGTACTAAGGATTTGTATGATGTCTTAAAAGGTCCTAGGATGTACTAATTTCTCCTAGGTGTCTTAAGAGATTCTAGTATGTCCTAAGGGGTCGTAGGACACTATATGATCTTATGGGGTCATATGGTGTCGTTAGGGGCCATATGGTGTCCTAAGGGGCCACACATGTGTATCCCCTTAGGACCCCTTATGACACTAGATGATCCTATGGGGTTATATGGGGTCATATGGGGTCATAAGGGGTCTTTAGGAGTCATTAAAGGACATAAGGGGTTGTTACAGACCTAAGGGGTCTTATGTTATACACGCTAGGATGCTAAAAGGGGTCAAAAGATGTCAGGATATATTAAGGGGTTGTTCATGTCTTAATTGCTTGTAGGATGTACTAAGGGTTTGTATGATGTCTTAAAAGGTCCTAGGATGTACTAATTTCTCCTAAGTGTCTTAAGAGATCCTAGTATGTCCTAAGGGGTCGTAGGATAACATTTTAACATATAATTGTATATGTGTACAACATTTATAGATTAATTAAGCATTAAAAGATTTTAACCATTAAATAATTCTAAAACTAATATATTATTAAGCATTAAAAAAATTTAAAATTAATATATTATTAAGCATTAAAAAACTAATAAACTAATAAACTATACAAAATTATGAAAAAAAACTAAAACATTTATATAGTAACACTAATTTATTTGCCCCCTTCTTCTCCTTGATCGCTAAACTCTAAGCCGGTTAGTGCAAAATGAGGTGAAAAGCCTTTTTTCAGCTTATATAGCAAAGAGGTTCTGATTAGAACCCTTCCGATCGGAACCCCTTTGCCACGTGACTGCCACATTGGTCTAGCCGAAACCCTTTCGTCTGGAACAGTTCTGGACAGATCGTACAAATTAGCTCTAAGTGCAACACAAATCCATACTTTTACCCTGTTTTGGTTTGTTCTAACTATCTGTGATGATAAAAATCAGATTGATTGGGTGAAATTGTTATGTGACTCTATGCATGAACAACTTATTAAATTTAATGATAGGAAGTGATTTCACCTGTGCTTCGTGTTGTTCTATGTGATAATCGTTGGAAGAATTTCTTGGCCAAGTCTAAGACAAGTTGGTAACCTTTCCAATGGTTCTCCTATTTACAATTGTTTCCCTTAGTTGTAGAAGGGAGAGGGTATGAGAAATTTCTCTCGTGTCCATGACACTTTTCTCATAACAGCCAATAAGGATATTGAAGGAAATCCTGAGAAAAGAAATTCAAAGGGGGCTATGGCTCTAATTCAAACTTATGGTAGTTTCTATGTTCAATTCAGGAGTTTCTCACATCCGAGGGTTAGAGGTTATGAAAAGGCCCCACTGAAATTACCTAGGTATCCTTCTAATTATCTTGTGTTTTTGGAATTATGTCGTCAGATGGATTTTGTGAACATCAAATATGTTCAAATGACAAAGAAGGGGTATTCTTTTCCCTTGAGCCTCTCCCATTTCTCTTGTAAAAATAATGAATCTGCAAAGTTCTCTAACAAGCTCCTGGTTGAGTTAGGTCTCCCTTCTTTGCCAATGAGAACTCATTTTGACAATAAAGGTTATGTCAGAAAGAATTTATAGGGAGCATTCCATTGTGTTCATGTGCCCAAGTTGGAGGATTTTTGGGAAGATTGCATTGATGAGAATGAAGTTTTCAAGAGAAACTTTATGCAGCTAACCCAGAGTCAGATGCTTAATTTCAATGTCATTTCCTCTATTCTAGAGAATGTTGTTGATGATGATTCAAACCTAGTTAATAGTTTGTACCATAATGTCATCTTACCCCCTTTCAGTGGCTAGAAAATGAAGAAGAAATGGACATCAAAAGAAGGACAGCACAATTCCTAGACATATCACAAGCATGGCTGGAGCATGTAATTAGAAGTCATTCTGGTTCTTCATCACAAAAAGGAACGCCAAAGGAAATCGATACAATTGCTCAAGTTCCCCAGAGGGCATTAGGAAAACCAACATCAGAGACCAGTGTGTCTAGGGAAGACTCACATCCTGGTGGGGATAATGACCTACCTGAAAAGGACCAAAAATTGGATTTTTTTTGTGAAACGGGTGTTGTAACACCACCTAAGAAGAAGAGGACAGCCTTGCAAATCAACTCTAGTGAGGAAGACACTCAGTTTCTCCACTAGTTGGGAGAGCAGAATCTGCTTGTTTCTCTAGTTAATAATGTAGATCCCCAGACTCCTTCTTTTGGTGTTTCCTTATTAACTCCTACCACCACCAATACCTTATATGTTAAAAGTTCAATGAATCCTTCATCTACCCCGTGGCTAAAAAAGGCAATTGAAAAAAAAAAGCAATATTCACCAGTCATTGAAATCAGGATTGACATAGTTACACACCTGCTAGGAGAAATACCAAAACCTAAAAAAGCAAGGCAGGTGGCTAGAATGATCGCGGATCCATAAACAGACCACCGTGTCTTGGAAAATGTTGATCTTAATGTGGATAAAATTGAGTAGAAAATCACTAAAGAAAAGTTTAATATAAGAAGAATTGACATTGGACATGCGACCACAGAAGGAGATATTTATCATGTCAAATATTTTTTCATTGTCTTGTCTCGAAGAACTAAAGTCACAAAAAGGAAGAATCGAGAGCTCGCTCAATATGTAGATGCTCTTGCTTCCTTCATCTGGTTTGCTTGGTCAACTAAAAACCTTGTCACCGGCTTATCCTCCAGAGTATCTATCACTAAACTTATCAATTTTGATAAGTTGGAGATTGTTAAGCGAACACGGGCCATAACAAAGGTGGATGATGGCTGGAATAGCCAAGTAATTTTAAAAGGCTCATCATTAATCAAAAATAGTCTAAGGAACTATGATACTCTGAATAAAATGATCAGTGTATATCGAGTTGAGTTGTAAAGGGTAAGAGAGGAAACTAGTAGACTAACTGCTACTCTCCTGGAGATGCAAGAGGTTATCAAATTTCCTGAGAGTATCTTAATATCAAAACATATTGTTGATAGTTCTGATGTAAAAAATGCTACCATTTGCACAAGCATGCTACAATGGAAGCACTATGTTACAAATGAACTCCAATCACATCTCACTACCTCTGTAGTCCAAAACACAAGTATTTAGCAGGACCTAAAAAGTGCCTTTGATACAATTGGTATTGATATACTTAGCAATGATGGGAAGCAACTTCTAGCAAGCAAAGTAGTGATGAGGGCTTTTCATCGGAAGGTGGAAGATAGCCTTTCAACAACCAATGCTGAATCCAAATCCATTTAGCATTTGAAAATGCAATGATAGCTCTGAATCTCATCAGTGAAGAAATTCAAGATATCCTGGCAAAATTGTCGAGGCAAATTAAAAATTTGCTAAGTGGAGGATCAAGGTTGAGGCTACAATTGAACTGGCAATGGAAAAGATATTGCTAATTCTTTCTAACTTAAGAGCATATAGAAAAAGGGTGAATCCACATATTGCACAACAACAACAGGGTAATGTGACAGGTACAGTGGTGATAGAACAAGAAGTAGCGGAGGATGACGTGGAGCTGGAAGATAAAGAAATAGATGAGGACGTGGTAATTTTGTTCTTAGTTTTAGTTAGTTGTTTCATTTTCCTATTTTGGCTCTTGAACTATTGGTCCTAGAGGACCATTTATTTCATAGTGATGTTTATGACTTTCTTGAAACAGCTAACTTCAAGAAGTCGTTATGTTTGGTTAGTTTAAGGGAACTATTTAATGTTGGATTGGAACCATAGTTACAGGTTCTGAATTTGAGTATTGAAGGCATAATTTGCAGTGCCCATAGTTCTTGCAATTTTTTTAGGAAAGTTGAATGGAATTCTGTTTGAAAAACACTTTGTACTATTTCGGTTAGGATTCTAATCTATGAATGATGCTATCATCAATGATTATATCTAAATGTTTCATTGAATGTTGTGGAATTATTTCTTGATCCAGACATGTGCTATGTGGAAGGATTATTTTCTACATTATTGTGAATTTGTGTTAGATATATTTCATGTTATTGTTGCTTTTTTTGTGTGTGAAAATCATTCATTAGCAGAAATTTGTGTATCAATGTTGGTGGATGATTTGAATCTGAAGTTGTAGTAATTGATCTTTATACTTTGTTGTGGAGATCATGCATAGTTTATCTTTTAGTCTTTCTTTTACTTTGTATTTTGCCTTTCCTACGTTATGGTCAAAAGCATACCTTAAAAAACCCTAAACCCACATCATAAGAGGGAGTTGTACCTCTAAAATTTAGAGGAAAGTTGCAGAATAAAACGCAACTTATCCAATTGTTGATCAATGGTTTGTTCTCAAGTCTGGGCTAGGAGTCATATCATTTAATATTTCAAAAGGAACAAAATTTGTTAACCAACACTAGGCATGTTTAAATATGCTTATGATTGGGTGTCTAAATGTGAAAAGTGCATTATGTTTACTAATAGACCCCAGTTGGATGCATCACCACTTAGACCAATAGTCATTGAATATCCTTTTCAATAAGTGGTTTATATTTCATTGGACCAATAAATCCTAATTCTAGTGTAGGCCAATACCCATATTTTGACTATTGCAAAATATTTTACTCAGTGGGTGGAAGTTATCCCAGTTAAGATTACCACTTTTGAGGTAGTCATCAACTTCTTGAAATAAAATAATTTGGTAAGGTTTGGGGTACCCAAGTAGATAGTAGAAAATAACACTACTAGTTTTTCTTCTTCTGAATTCTCCCTTTTTTGAAATGATTTTGGGATCAGCCTTGCCCAAGCTTCATATTTTTATCTACAAGGCAACAAACAAGTTGAATAAAGTAACAAGAACCTTATTTCTATCATAAAAAAATTGGTAGTTGAGAACCAAAAAGGGTGATATAAAAGTCTTTATGAGCCCTATGGGCTGATAGGGTTACATACAAAAGAGTGATAGGAATGTCTCCTTTCTAGTTGGTATATGGTTTAGAGTATGCCCTAATTCTCCCTTTGGAATTATTAGGGCCCAAGTTACAAAAATATATTGAAGATGGAAAGTTCCAATCCTCACCAAAGAAGAGAATCATGTATCTGACTAGGCTAGATGAAGAAAGAGAGAAAGTGGAGGATAGGATTTCAAGGCATCAAGAATCAGTGAATAAAATATTTGACAAGAAGCCTAAACAAAGGAAGTTTATGGTTGGTGACTTTGTTCTATTATAGGACAGAAGGAGAGAACCAAAAGGATCTCACAAGAAGTTGGAATCCTTGTGAAAACACCCATTTGTGATCAATATAGTGCTCAGAGAAAATTATTTTCACTTGGCCTATCCAGATGGTTTGTCATTACCTCTTGCATATAATGGGAAAGACCTCAAATTATGAAACTAGTAACTTAATGTTACCCCTCAATTTGAGCATTGAAATTTTTTAAGCTTACCCCTATCAAGGCACTTGATGGACCTGTGGTCTTGAGAAAAAATACTTCCTTGCTAGCTATGATCTTTATTGATCACAATAAATCCCATCAATCAGTCCCTCATTTTGCACGAGAAGATGTTGTTTTTCTCTCTTTATTTTCAAAACATCTAAGTCATAAGTCACGGATTTTATGTGTTTTTGAACCCAGTCGCTAGTCTCTCACATTTCTTAACCATATCGTGGAGTTATATATTTCTATAAGTTCCCAACTACTC
Organism: Cryptomeria japonica; assembly: GCF_030272615.1. Taxonomy (NCBI): domain Eukaryota; kingdom Viridiplantae; phylum Streptophyta; class Pinopsida; order Cupressales; family Cupressaceae; genus Cryptomeria; species Cryptomeria japonica. The sequence goes on from NC_081409.1 coordinate 352,923,433, forward strand.
GACTTGTCTCCTTAGTCTCTTTGTCTTGGTTGTGTGGGTTGAAGTTATTGAAAGTCCAAAACTTATGATTATTGGTTCTGAAGTTCTAATTTCTCACGATCAAGTGCTACCTAAGTTTGCAAGCGCCACCACCTTGTAAAGTGACATGTACAAATTAACTAATTATTTATTGGTAAAGCCTTGATATACCAGAACCTTGTGTTGGGATCATCATTTTATGATTCTATCCCATTGCTCGACATTCCTTTACAACCCAATGTCGGAGTATCAAAGGATTTAAATCTTTGTTTGTCGCAATTCTAGATCATCTCGTCACCATGCGACACCCAAATTCCCAAAAACAAATCAAGGAAAGATATGCAAGTATTGTTATTAATGACAAATTAAACAGTTGGAAGTACATAAAGGTGGTGGCGAAGGCCATAAAATTTGATATTATCATCTTTTCGCAAGAAATTTAATGCACCACCCTCAAGAGACGATCAGAGTAACGCATGCCATTGTGAGTTTTGTTTTTCCAGATGGTTCTCCCTCATGATGGTCAACTGCCATTTGATAATCCAAACCTAAATTGGCTAGCAATTGAGCAAGGGAATATTATCCTATGATTGTGGTCTCTTGCATGTAAACAACAAACTGAATTTGCCAAATATAAAAAGACTATCACTCTGCTAGAAAATATTGTGGAGCAAGCCAGAAATCATGAACAACATCTGGAGGAGGAGGTTGTTGCAAGAAGGGGACCTGGCAATTAGTTTTCAGATATGGTTCTTAAAGGAAAGGGACCCATGATTCAGCCAGATGTGGAGCACATGCAGTATGACATCCTTTTCGACCTAACCAACCTTGATCGGGAACTTATAGAAGATGACGACGAATTTACAACAGTTCTCTAGGTGCTTATCAAGAGGCTGAGACGATTGATAATCAGATTGCAGGTCGGAACTCGATGCCTAATGAAGAAGTGTGAAGTTGGTAGCTGTTTATAACACAAGGATTAATGTTAATGATAGGGTTTATGATAATTTTCTTTTCTTTAAATCATGTTTAAAAATAGTCATTTTAAAGACCATTTCTATGGAAAGAACCTTTTCTTGGAAACAAAAAAGGGGTGTTAGGTATAAATGGATTATAAAATAGATTAAAAAAAAGGAGGGGGAAAAAGACAGTATAGTTTTTTTTTGTTCAGTTTTATGGTATAGGGATGTTGAGTCTGTGAACTCACATTTTGGCATAGAAGGAATAAGAAAGATATTTTTGAGTCTTTGAATTTATTAATGTTTTCTTTAAATTTCAATGAATTGTTCTTCTTTGTAATTACTTTCAGTTTTATTTTGTTATCGGCTTGTGTCTGTATTTAATTATGAAGCTTTGAATTTAGATTAAATCATCTGTTGAAAAGGGTTTGTTGTTATTCCTTTCCCTGGATATCATTTGTGAGTGTGGGATAAGTAAATTTTGTGTTGTTTGTCTACATTCACTTCATTCTAATATCAATCTTTTGCATCTACTTTCATGGTTATGGTTACGTGTTAGTTTGCCTTTTTTGCTTTTTAGTAAAAATCACACCATGTGTTGTCATTCATTGCATACCCTTCAAAGGTAGTCGTGCCTTGTAAAATAAGCAAAGAGCACTTGCAAATACCATTGCAAGTGACTCAACTATTAGTCAGATTGTCATTGACATGGGCAAGAGGGTATAAAACTGAAGTGGCAAATCTTTTAACCAACACTTAAGTAGTTTTCCTACTTCTTGTACTATTCAATGTTTTCTTGTGTGTTTTAATTTTGGTGTCACTTTGTTGCCCCCCATAATAAGGCCTATGACCAAAGATCTTGGATTCTTTGTGTCCTTTTTTACTCCTTGTCCCCCCTAAGAGCCCATTGTTATCCAAGATTTTTTAAATTTATGGTCCCCCTCCTTTAAATGCAAGTTCTTGTTTTTAGCTTCCATTTTAATATGTCCCTGCCTTCATCTTCTATTATGCCATGTCTCTTAATCACCTCTTTCTACAAATGTGATGCCAAGTCGGAAAAATTTTCAATTTATGAAGTCTGCACCCAAGGTACTAGAGTTCCTACAACCATCGACTACTTGTCTGCTCCCTGCTTCAAGTCCTTGTTGTCAGTGAAGTATGCATAAAAATCTTTTGCGTCAGTCAGTATGGTGTAGTCTAAACCCTTACCTTCTATTATTTGTATGGTTCTTGAGTTCTTAATTTTGTTGACCATCTAACTTCATTTTAGAATGCTTTAGCTTAAAGCCTTTTGCGTCAGTTTTTGTCTCTCTATGTCGAGAGGTTGGCAGTTCCCTGAACCCAAACACCTTTGTTATTAATGGTTTTTAAGTTCAAAAATTCACCTATGTCCCAACTTAGAAGGTTTTCATTCCCCAAGGAGTAGTCATTCCAAAGTACCTGTGAGTATGAAGTATTAATTGTTGACTAGGTGATGAAAGTAATACAAGCATCTTTGCACAATTTTTGAAAGAGGATGAAGGTAACACTACCATAAAAATTAAATTAATTTAATACTCTCTCCTTAAAGGTGATATGATTTCAAAGACTCCATTCCATCTCAAGAGCTAGTAGAAAGAGACTTCAAGTATTTGTAACAAGAGGATATTGCAAGCACATGTGAATAGGTCAAGTTGGGAGATTTCTTCTCTTTTTGCCTTCTTATTGAATTCTAAGGTGAATATTACTAAGGAACGTGATTTTTGTGGTAAATTAAGAATCCCCTCATGATTCTTTTTAGAGAGTCTACATTATATGGTCATCCTTTGCCCATTAGCATCACAAAGCTTTTTGTAAGTTGTCTTTTGTGTCACCAACTTCAAACCCTTGTTTCCTTCATGCCTCCAAATATAGAAAATGGTTTAGAAGGTGTAGCAGACATGGAACTAAGTGATGTGATCCTACATGGAATTTTAAGAAGAATGAGAGAAGACTCACCCTCCCCTCTTGCTAAGAAAATTGTCGAGAGTGGTCTCCTTGAAGCTGGCAATTTCCCACATGTCATTCCTTGCCCTGAATTAGTTGTTTCTTGTGCTAATCATTACCACCTTGAAACCCACAAAATTCGAACATTCAATGGTTCGGTGCTTGTTAGAATGAAATCTAAAATCATGTCTCAAGTGTTGAGGCTTCTTAAGTGGGAACAATTTTTAAATGTCTTTGTTGTGTTGAGGTTGTATTATTTTTTAGATAAAAGGGAATGGTTCCTAAGCCGAATTGAAAGCAGTTGATTGAAGGCTAAAAAGAAAGGTAAATCAAATATCCCTTCGATGCTAAAAAGAGATCATTTTTAGGATGAAATATCTTAAGCTATTACCCTTCTATATTACATTGTGGGGAGCACCAAGCTGGAAGATTTTCCATTATGGATATGTCAATTTACAATCCGTATTTGTGTTAATAAATCATATATTGGCTGGGCTACACTCATGAGCTAGAATTTGCATGAGCAACTAGCCAATTATCAACAAGGAGAAACTTTTTTTATATGTGCTCACTGCTGACATATATCCTTGCCAATAGACAGTTTTCCTAGCCAAGGTTGCAAACCCTAAGTTCTTCAATTGCAGATGCACCCATATATGATTATCTTTCATAGTTGCAAAGGAAACTAAGATTGAAAAATCATCTTTGTGTCAACAATGATTTCTTATGGACATTGATTAAGAGAATTGAAGGATCGCCTAAAAAGAGATTATATTTAGAGTTGTAGCTCTAATAACTCAATTTAGTAATTACTTTATTCAATTTGATGGCTTTTCATATATTAGGATTGGAGGTTACAAGGATACTCCATACAAATTGCCTAGATATGTTTCAGATTACTTTGTGCTACAAGAATTTTGTTGCCAGATGGTGAAGGTGAATGTTAAGTATGTTGAACACATGAAAAAGAAAGAGTATTCTTTTCACATTTCCCTATCTGATTTATCTTGTAGAAGTAATGAAGTTGCCAAGCCGGTAGATAAAATTTTGGCTAAATTCAATTTCTAGTTTTTGTCAGATATGCCCTATAATTATGATAGTAAAGGCCATGTTTGGGCTTATTCCATGGAGCTAAAACATATTTTCATCAAACCCTATTAGAGGGTTACTAGGAATATTGCTCAAATATAATGGAGGTACAAAAATAGGATTACATGAGGGTAACACTAGATCAAGTTAAGGCCTTTAATCTTCCTCTATTTATCCCAGAAGGTCTAGTTGATGACTATTCTGAAGTAATTGATAAAATTTACCAAGATACTACTATGGTTCCACTTCTTCAGCCACCTTGGTTAGATGAAGATAACACAAATATTGAAAGCGGAACTATGCATATCTTGGATAGCACAAGAAAATGAATTGATAAGAAGGTGAGAGAATGTGTTGGTTCCTCCATATAGAAAGGGACACAGAATCAAGAAGTCAGTGCTTCTCAGAACCCTACAACCTCTAAAAGCCCAACCATCTCAACTCCTACACCCTAGAGAAGTAACTCTCAATCTAAAGGAGATGGAGAACAACCAGAGGGGAATGAAAAGGTGAAATATACGTGTGAATATGATGACCAACCTCTTTTAAATGAAAAGAAAACAAAGAAGATTTTGTTCCTACCACTCCCACTTCAAACAAAATGTCAACTATTGTGAGAAATGACTAGAAAAATGTTTCTCTTATTTTCAACTTGATCGATGGAGATAACATTGCCAATCATTTCTTTGATAGCTCTAATTTCTCCTTACTTGGTGACTTTGTCCCTATTGAGTTTACACCTACACCATCAATTAATGCAATAACTAATGTTGCTAGCTCATTTGTTCTTGTCTCACTCCCATGGATAAAGAAATGCATGGAAAATAAACAAAGATATGTATCAATGTCGTACACAGAAGTAGACATTGTGGCCAAAATAATGCAAGGAGGTCCCACTCCCAAAAAGTCTAGAAGGATGTCTACAATGATTGTTGATCTTGTTTCAAGTTACAAGCTCTTGGAGATTGCATATCACGTTGGTGATAAGAATGAAAATAAAATTATAGAAAGAATTAGACTTCAACTTGAGTCGATTAGTATGAGTCTCGCTACAATCAAAGGAGACATCTACCATGCAAAATTATTTGTAGGCGTCCTATTAAAAAGGGTCAAGATCAAGGTACAAAAGCATCTAGTGTTTCAAATACATGTAAATACTTTGACTTCCTTCATCCTTGTTGAAAATAAGTAGCATAGGTAAGATAAATGATTGAATGAGAGACTTAATTTATCTCTCATTCAATCATCTACCTCATCGATGTAACTACAAGCTAATGGTAGACTTCATGATTGAGTGAATAAACTTGTTATAATAATCTTTATATGCAGTTCACAGTCCAAGCATTGGATTGCACATTTTGATACTTGGACACAATTACGAAATCATGTTATCACCATTTTTCATATGTTGTGGTGTGATTGTAATTAAACAAATCAGATTTATCATATCTATCATAGTTATCATATGATATCACCGATTGCTATTATCATATGATATCTATAATAGTTATCATATTAATCTCACATCATACCGATTTGTTATCAATTGTTAATATTAAATAGCATTTAACGTGAACCAATAGTTATCGATAAAACACTTTAATGAAATGATGCTTGTGAACCGATCAAGACATGTCTTGATCGGGCATGTCAAGAGACATGTCTAGTCAAGGCATGCCTTGATCGGTGGGCATCTCATATAAGTATATGTCGTGTGGAATGTTGTAGTGATCATCAAAATTAATAAATATCATCTACAACAACCTGCAATATAAGAAGCAATAGTCAATAAAATAGTAAAAAGAATATTTAAACTCCTACAACTTCATATTTGAACATAAATTTGAATAACATTTACAATCTATTTATTTTATAGATGAATGATCAATCTATGAGTTAGATTGAAAACATTCCTATTGTGGGGTTAGATCTTCGTAAGTTAAAAGAAATTAAAAGGAGCCATTCTGTTACTCTAGCTATGGACAATTGGGCCAATAAAATTATATTGGATGGGGTAATGTGCATAGAAGAGTCCATGAGAGTTTATACTCTAGTATCAAAGAAAACAAGGGCTTGGAATAATGAGCTACAAAATGTAAAGAGGGAGAAGAACAATTTGTCTATGATCCTTCATGAATTATACAAAGTCTTGTAGTTGCCTTTGGCCCTTTTGATTAGTGAAGGGATAATTGGCAATCAAAGAAAAAATGAATCAAACTCGGGTAAATATGCTAGAGTGGAATATTTCCTTAATGATGAATTAGATACCTAGATAAGGTCAGTCATATCCTAGCTTCAACTGGAGGTCAAGGATCTAATGAACCATTTGTCCCTTCTTGAGATTGATGTATTTAAAGAAGAAGGAGAGAAATTGAGAAAGAATACAGATGTGATTTAAAACTTTAGGGAAAGAATAAATGAAGAATTGATTTTTTAAATAATATGTGAGAAGACAATAGGGATCCTAGAGAGCCTAGCAACCTACCTCCCAAGATTCATGAGTGAGGTTAATGACAAACATTCAAAAGTTATATGATTAAATCAAAATTTGAACAAATATAAGTTACAGGTGAATATTACAACCAACCCAAATGTTAGAAAAATTACTTTGATCATTTTAAAATATAGGACATACAAAGAAAAGATGCAAGTAAATGTAACACAACAAGGGCCTACACATAATGTTGCAGAAGAGGCACTGCATGGAGGAGTTGAAGATGGAGGGACCTTCATTATTTCTTAAGTCTTGTTTTATTGTTTTCTTTTATTTTCTCCCTGAGGGGATGCTAAAAAAAAATTGGCTTTGGAGGGTCATTATCTTGTTTAATTATGTTTAAACTTTTCAGTTGCTTTCAAGAATGGTCGCCTTGGTGAGACCATTGGTTCCAAAACAATTACAAGGTTATCTATATATGTTAGATGGGTGTCAGTAGAATGGATCTTTTTTTTTGGTTGTTCTTCATATACTTGGATTATTTTTTAATATATGCAGGAAAGATAATCTAAATGTTGGTTCATAGAGCATAAACTTTAAGTTATGGTTAACAAATTGATTGTTCTTCTTATGTCGAATGTTAGGTCATTTATATTTCTCCTTTTGAGTATATGTTACGTGATTTATGGGAATTAATATGTGCATATTGTTGTGGATATTATGGATTTGGACAAACTAAACAATAATTTGTTTCAAAATATCATGGACCTTAGTATTTTCAAATAGAATCTTTGTATTCTATTCCATTATAATTGTTTTATGATTTCTCACCTTTTTAAGTTTTTTGGGTAAAAGCTCTACCTTATTTTCTTTCTTGTTAAAATCATATGTGGAATCTATTCTTTGTCTATTGTTAGAAGGTATCTGTGCCTTGTAAACTAAGCAGAGAGCAAGTGTAAAATATCATTACATCTATCTAAACTGTTAGTTTTCAATTTCCACTTTTGTGGGTGGAAGAATATAGGGTTAGGTGGAAAATCTATTAACCAACAATGTAATGTCCACCAAGAATACCCTAGAGAAACTAACCAATCAAATAAGAAAATAGAGATAATTGTTTTAAAAAGAGAACAATTACACACACACACATTAATTAAATATGATCATAAGAACATAAAGACACAAGCGAAATTAACTTACATCATGTAGATTAACATAAAATAGATCTACATTCTGTAGGGTAACTCAACATCACTACTTAACATAACATCAAGATATGAACAATATCTAATCACTCTTCCACATAAATTCCTTCATTGATTCTAACATTCATTTCAATTAAGGAACATAGGAAAATAGCCATTTATCTTAACCATTATGCATACATAAGGTATATTACCCATTAACAATATCCATTAACCATATAATCATTTGCTCATAATTCTAAGTCATAATAATACTATCAATATGTTGGGTTCATTTTAAAACATCAAATCCAAATGTTCCTAACCATTAATTCCACCAACTAGTTTTTCCATCAACCCTAAAAATAATTAATCCATTTCTTAATAGAAGTATCCACGTAAGTGTTTAACATGTTACATATCTCTTATTATAAACAATACAAACATTATCATTACAAGAATACATCATCTACTCCAACAAGGAACCATATTCTCTAACTAAAAGAATAATTATCCAAATTACATAACATGTCCTACACAAGAGGATCATCCACTATATGAATTATATTCCAACAATGAATCATAGTCTCTCGTTATATAATAAACATCTAAGATACATGATATGATGAAGTCTCTCAACCGAGAACATAGATCAATGTGCTCAAAGAACCCAAGCATAAGCTAAGAAGATAGAAAATCCTCAAACGCACACAAACATCCAATGAAGAAGAACCCCAATGATAGAAGGCATCAAACCACCCAACCATGTTGAACCAAAAAGGTCTAACTCCTATGCTATGAAGGATGACATAAGATCCCCCACACACACTCTAAACCTAGGCTGACACCTAACATCCAAGGAACATAACAAAGGCTAAATCTCAACAAGAACAACCTCATAAGAAATAAAAAAAAATAAGCATAGAACAAGGCTCAATCATAAATCAAAAATCCACCAGAGGCAACCATCAAATCAAGGCTAAAGTAGTAGGAGACATATAGGGAAAGAGTGTCATTGCATGCTATTAACAAGGATTTCCCTAGTGATCTCTGGACTTCGGCACCCATCAACAAGGGTTTCCTTGGTAGTTTTTCTCTAGACCCCGATGCCCAAGTGATACCCATGTGGAACCAACTCAACCTTTCATAAAGACAAGGGAGTATAGTCATGCCAACAAGGCCTTCCCAATCTCATCTTGTACCTGAACTAGCATACTAGGCCATGAGTGGGGCACCACAAATTATCTTGTTTTAATGTGAGATCTACCCAAACCCCTAAATTAATTAATTTAAGATTATCACTTAATTAAAAAAAATTCCAATGAGATTCTCTGGTAGCCACTTGTGGGTCCCGACATCCACTTGGAAGCCACTCCCTCTATCATGTTCCTAAAACCTTAGGTACAACATCAACATGAATCTCATAATATATCCATCCAAAGGTTCTGATGTCCAAAATTGATCCATAATCACAATTGCATCCAAAAAGCCAATGCTAACAACATCATACAATAATTTGTATCATGGAACCAATAATCTCAACAACATAATACATCCACAATGAGATTCCAATAATCAAATAGCAAGGCATAACCAATAAGATGATTCCCAACAAATCAATATGCAAGACATAACTAATATAAAGATTTCTAATATTTACTACAATTACAACAATCTCTCCCAAAATCCATAAAGCCATCGAATAATCAAAATCTCAATACCACAAGAATCACAAACTAGGAGAACAGTACAGGGAATCACAGAAAAATCCAAAATCAAGCCTTTGGTGAAAACACGAACTGCAAAAAATTGACACAAAGATCAACTGGGACAATGAAACAACAAAACAACGCTTTATACATGATTATCTGGTGCATATATCGATTTCTATGGCATATTCACAAAATATTTTAGTGCTTTCGTGTCACAGAATAGCGCATACATCACATACTATAGCATATATGAGGCAAACATTGGTGCATACCCCTACCAAAGTAGTGCTTTCAATACCCAGAATGACACATCTACAAAATATAGTAGCACATATGCATAGCAGAACAACACATTTACAAACTAGAATAGTGCATAAGTAGAACAGTCTAGCACATACAACCAAATAAGTAGCACATACAAAACAGAGAGTCGAAAATGTCTCAGATGCAACCAAAAATAATCGGCTAACTTCGAAAAAGCTTGAAAATAATTTCCGACTCTGGACACCATAATAATAAGGCATTACAACCATAGTACTAAATCAACAACATAAAATGAAGAAACCAAAAATCATAGTCATCTATGAAAATCTTTACAGCAAATTACAGACCCAGCTTCCAACAAACAATAATCAAATAATGAAACTAACATAGAAATGAGAACACTAAAAATTGTCTTCTCCCAACTATAGAAGTAAGGAGTATAAACATAGAACCATAATCATTTAAACATAGTACCTTCAAGAAAATAATACCCAAGTCCTTCATACCAAAATCTCAATCAACGCACAACAATAAAATCCCTAGAGGTTCCAAAAACCAAAAGAAACAAAAAGAGTATAACACAACATTTAATTTTATTCATAGGATTCCCTTCCAATACCCAGTTGCATTCTTTCCTTCTCCCACAAATACGAAGCATACAATCTCTTTCAAAACCAAAATGCATAGCAAAAAATGGAAAGAATCACCGACCAAGTAAAAACAAGAATGGTCTATGAAAATTGAAGAAGAATTTGAAGTCACCAATCAATCCAAATTCCAGCAACAATGCAACTCCAAAAGCCAAGATCCCAATTCTCAAGCATTCACGAGTGTGTGTAGAAAATGTGAATGTTAATTGTTTAGTATATCTTTTCAATAGTTTGCATTCACATTTTCTACACACATTTCTGGCACGCTCGATGGGACCCACTTCACAGGTCCATCTCATGTTTTTTGTTGTTTTAATGTGTTACATTGCAGATTTTTGACACTTGCAGGCAAAAATGTGAGAATAAAGGTGAATTTCTACCATGATGGGAGTCTTTTTCATCTCCATTTCAATTTCTAAATTAGTGGGATTGCTTTGCAAAGTGGCGAGAATGCTCTATGTTTTTATTTTCTATCATTTTCTCAAATTTAAATTTTCTTAGCTTGATGCTAACTTGCTAATGTTTGTTGTTTTATTGGGCTTTTCTAACATTTATGTAGCTTCATCACTTGTCAAAGACCCCAAAGCTCAAAACTCTAACTTGTTTGTTGCATAACTACTAAAGAGGGGTGCAGTTGCCAAAAAGAAATTGGGCTAAAATGAATCATGTGTTTTCTTGTAGTTAGCAAACACCTCGATTTCATAAGGGAATGAACCTTTGTATTTCGTGTCTAGAACGCTTGTGCATGTAGAGTGGTCCTACTATTAACACACACTATCCTCTCCTTTGGATCTCATGGTCCTAGGTGCAAGAGAAAAGTGTTAACAACACTCGACTTTTACTTTTTAGGTAGAAGGGTTTGCCTCTTGAGTAGCTAATAAGACCGGGTGAGAGAGAACAACCCAAGCGGTACTCTTTTTTTTTGTTATATAAATATTTACGATTTTGAAATCCATAATCAACTGGTATCATTTTGTTATATCGATGGTTTCACTCAGTATCTACATGCAAATGCCTTCGTGGTCTTGACAAAAGTCAAAATCCCCTAGTGCTTGTTTGGCAGATGCGTAAGAACCTATGTTCTATAGGCTGGGATATCTCTTAAATGAGATAGCCACCACATGTATAACCACCTGATTTACCCCAAAAGTTCCTCCACTATGAACCAATGTTTTAGCAGCCCCAACCCTTCTACTTGTTGTCTTAGGTGTTGTGATACGCGCATGCCGAAGATACCCCTCATGTACTCTTCAATTTGAGAGAGAAAATTTCTTGAGATCTTAGGATCTTTAGAAATTTGAAGCTTGGCATGCCCAAGAAGTGTGTGCCATGGAGTGGAGCCAGTTTTGCCAAGCTTTTATCTATCATGTTGAATGTGGTATTCTGGGCTAGGGGATTCAACAAGTATTGTCTCTTGACCAACCTAGAAAGTGCGTGACTGCTTTTCATTTTCCGTACTCACATGTTTTTTGTGTTTAGTGTCAAAATAATCTTTGTCAAAAAATCAATTTAAAATACTAAACATCTCATGTCACTAGGTCCTAGTTTGGTCTTCTCCTTCAAAGAATTATCCTCTCATTCTAGTGGGTTTATGTCAGTTATCTCATTATGTTGTCGAAATTACCTAAGTTAGGTGTCAAATCAGTTCATCTTGGTTATCATTACAAACCTTACATCATTATTATCATCTACTAGGGTTTTGAATTGTATGGTCACTTTTATCATCTCAATTGCTAGTCATCGCCTTGGTTGTCATCATCTTAATTCTTGAATCATCACTATCTTCCATCGCCATCTCTCATCTCCTAATGTGCATCATCATTGCCTTCTTCCTAGGTCATCAATCGAACATCAAACTTCATCCTCCTTCCTACTTCCTCAAAGTTATTTCTCATCTTATTCTAAGCTTTAGTCTGTCATCCTTTTTCATCTTTCATCTCTCCAACTCATCAACTAATCATCATGTCATAATTTTATTATGATGACTTTGATCGCCCTTCATTTTCTTTCATTGTATCCCATTCTGATGATGATGAGGGTATGGTTGATCAAGATGAATATGAAATTGAAATCTTGATTCCCTCATCCTTATCAAGTGTGCACCAAGTGTCAGATACCAAAATCTAATTGTTCATCCTAACTAATCTACCATTCCTCCATGTGCATCCACTCATAATCCTTATCACACCTTTAACAAGGGAAATCCATCATTTCTTCTACCCACAACTCCCTCATATATCACCTCCACATATCCCTCATATGCAACATACATACCTTCATCTTCTCCTATGGTCCTATATCAACCCCCATATTTTCCTCACAACACTACCACTTACATCCATAATACAAATCTACCATCTCATTATCCTCAAATCCATTACATAATCCATAATCCTAATCCCCCATCCTATCTCACTCCTCCATCCAATCTTAATCCTCCATCTTACCTCTCTCCTTCATCCAATCCTAATCTGTCATCTTACCTCAATTATCCATCTAATCCTAATCCGCCATCCCACCTCAAACCTCCATCCAGTCATAATCCTTCATCTTACCTCTCTCCTCCATCCAATCCTAATATTCTATCCTACCTCACTCCTTCATCCAATCCTAAACGTTCATCCTATCTCACTCCTCCATATAATACAAATCCTTCATCCAATCTCAATCCACCATCTTTCATCCCATCAGACACCCAAATACCTTCATCAACCTCATCCTATCTAAATCCACCACCATCCACTTCATCCTACCGCTACCCTCCACCGTCCACTTCATCCTACCTTAGTTGACATTCATCCACCTCATCCTATCTCAATCCACCACCATCCACTTCATCCTACCGCAATCCTCCACCATCGACTTCATCCTACCTTACTCCACCTTCATCCACCCCATCTTATCTCAATGCACCAACTTCACTTCCAACTCCCACACCTATCATTCCTATCCCACCTCTTACCACCATCAAAAACCTCCCATCCATTGAGATTGTCTAACCATGATCCCTATCACCTACTCCTATCACCATCCAAAATCAATCCAATGACCCTCCCATCTTTCCATCCACCTCATCTACCTTAATTGATGAACCTCTCACCCTTTCATCTACTCCATCTATCCCAGCTAAATAACCTCTCGTCCTTCCATCTACCTCATCTATCCCAATTGAAGAACCTCTCATCCTCTCATCCAATCCATCCAGCCATCATTGAACCTTCCATCATTCCAACCATTCCATCTAAAGAATCTACCCACTCATCCCCCATCACACCATCCACACCTATCCCCTCATGCCAATATATTGTTCCAAAGCATGTTAAAATAATTTTTGATCCAAATCAAGATCCTACCAGTCCATCTACTCCATCTCAAGATCCCTTATCATTCCTTCATCCAAATCAATATCCTACTAGTCCATCTACTCTGACTGAAGAGCCCTTATTATCCCTTTATCCAAGTTAAGATCCTCCTATCCCATATACTCTACTTCTTTATCCTCCATTTCCTCCTATCCAAACCATCCCACCACTATCACTCTATCCCCTTGCTTCGATTACATTCATCCATGGTAGTTCACTCACAGCAAAAGAACATCTCATATACACCATCCATTCTCCTCCATCTGATAAAGGACTCGCATCTTGTTACCAAGAGAAAAAGTATCCCATTGTGGAAAAAATGCTGAAAAAAATGAACTATCAAGGTAAAGGCTTAGGCCTACATGATAACGATACTTTGGAGCCCATCCATGTCAAAGCACATCTAGGATCTCGTGGTCTCAGTTCCATATCCCAAGGCACTACATCCAAAAATGTTGGTACAACTAATGCAAAATCCAGGTATTCTTCCAAACACATCATCGCATCTTCCCATTGTTCCTCCAAATATTTTTTTGCCATCCCCCATCCTCCATCATATAAAGCCAAAACAACCATCCATATCCCTCCTTCATCCTTTAAATCCATTTTGGGTCCCTACATCCCAAAATCCACCTTCATATATCCCCCACATGCTAAATCCATTTTGGGCCCTTATATACCAAAATACCATCCTACATCTTTTCCTACTTGTCCCTCCATACATAGATCCAATATCCCCATCACCCATCATAAAACTTCTTCTCCTTTCATTCCCAAATAGGATCAACAAAGGCACATATCCCCACATTCCATCCAACATCCTACCACCATCACTTAATCGATATTTTCTCCACCTTCACACACTCCTTCCAACACTATTAGTATCAATTTGGATGCCAAATCACAAATGCATAAATCTAAACATCCACAAAAATATAAATATGACCATGTCCACTTCAAAAGACATGTTCCAACAAAGAAAAATCTGATACAAAAATGCAATGAATCCCAAAGGCCTCAAAGGCCTACTAAAGCAAAAACAAGAAAAATGTGGATCCCAAAGCAAAAAGAAGTAATGCATCCAAAAGAAAAATCTCCAAGCGCATCCAAAGTTGCTAGTCCACAATCTAAGCATCCCTCCCTTCCATCTCCTCAATCTATTTTGGGTCCCTATGCCCCAAAGCTGCCTATCATAATTCCTCCATCCTATTTGTGTGCTACATCTATCTCCCCTCTGCTCATCCCACATCCACCATAACATGTGCCAATGTTGATCCTAAAAACAACCCCCCATCACAATCAATCTCCCCCATTCCATACAAACACTTGCCACTACCATATCCCACCACATATATTCCCCATCAAAACCATCTAATCAAAGCCTTCACATAGTCTACCCATCTTAATAAAGTTGTACCAACGTTCAATGATCACTCCAAATAGGC
This sequence comes from Cryptomeria japonica, assembly GCF_030272615.1. Classification (NCBI taxonomy): domain Eukaryota; kingdom Viridiplantae; phylum Streptophyta; class Pinopsida; order Cupressales; family Cupressaceae; genus Cryptomeria; species Cryptomeria japonica. Next base: position 352,938,515 of record NC_081409.1, read on the forward strand.
TCTTAATACCTTCATATGGAACTTGATGCTTGAGTCCTCCATTCCTCTATCCCAAATCCATTTATCCTCATCCATCTCCATCCATAAATTTCTTCCCAAAAATTCCAAAAAAAAAAGTTTTGGAAAATTCATAAAAAGAAACAAAAAAAAGTAAAGAGAAAAATTCGTCCAATGGTGAAAATTTGGCAAAAAGGCACCTTGGACAAGTACCATTATGAAAACCTGGCAAACAAATGTCGTGCAATTCCCTCCATCCTTTTTCTTTCCATACTTGGGGGAAAGTTCTTCTAACCATTTAGCCATCACCTCCTCCTTCTCATCTGCCTACCATACCCATCGTATCCTATCCAGTTCACTTCCTCCATCCTCTCCTATATCTTGATAAAGGGAAAAGGCTACCATGTATACATGCTTTGGACACCTCTTGGCCTTCATTCCCTCATCACGTTGTTCCTTCATCATCCTTCCTATCCACACATCCTTCCTCCCATCCATATAATCCTTTCATATACCTTCATAGTCCTTACCCACCCATCACCTTATCTTCCATTCACTTCCCTCAACTTCCTATCATTCCTCCTATCACATTGATGTAGGAGCATCCCCGGTTCACAACACTCTTCCATCAACCAAAAACATTTTCCTTTATGTTTTGTTTTATGTTTGTAGTTTTAATTTTCCTTTATGTGTGTCCCAGTTTTGGCTCACTAGATCCTGTGGAGTTGGATTCTACTTGAAGACTTGATCATCTTTCTTTCTTTCAGAGCGCATCTCATTTGGATCACTTACTAGCAAGATATCACTACCAATTTTCATGACAATTTCTTGCTATCGGTTGTTCTTTTGTTACCGGTTGCTTGAGACCTATTCTGATGATCTACTGGAACCCATTCCGAAGCTTGTGGAGCCATGAGCATTGATTTCGATGTTCCTTGGCATGTGGCCGACCTTTTTCCTACGATCTACATTTCATCCTTTGGATTTTTCGGAGGAATATCTTGGCAGAGGTTGACCTTGTTTATTTTGTACGTTAGGTCTTGTTCTTTGGGTTTTAATCCCTTTTGGGCCGACTGGATCCTTTGGATCGATATATATATATATATATATATATATATATATATATATATATATATATATATATATATATATATATATATATATATATATATATATATATATATATGTATACATGTATACATGTATCTATGTATGTATATATATATATATGATATATATGTATATATATGTAGACACTTAAAAATAATTATTTTAATTATTTTTAATTCCTCACATAATTAATTATGTTAATTAAAATTCTTCTCAATATTATATAAATATAATTAATATTGTCACTATAGCATATGATTTATTTAATAAATCAATCCCTTTCTTTATTCTTCTAAAAAATCAAATCCTCACAAATCTTCCTCTTAGCTAATTAATTTCAATTAATTACTTAACCTACATGACTCCTACAAATCATCTTCTTAATTCATCATTAACCTAATAAATTCTTCTAGAAACTCCCTAAACTCACTTAACATTATTCTTCTAATTTTTTATTCCCTCCACTCATTCTCTCTCCTAGTCAAATTCTCCTACAAATATAAATCCCACCTAACATTTCCTCTAATCCCCCTCCTAATGAGTCGTTAATGGCTAATCATCATGATTAGCCACAAAGTCAACTCTTTGTCCTTTCATCCAGCCACTAGCTTTAAATGCTCTTTTTCTAGATAAATGTAAGATTTTTGAAATCTCACATTCCTCTAGGCATTTCCCTCTCCCAAGGAATTTTTAATTCCTTTTTATTCTTCTAATCCCCATAATATCTATTTTTGGAGAATTTTTAATTCCTCCAATGCATCTTGTAGAGTGTGGAGATACGAAATGCCTTTAAGGCATATTTCTTAGTCTCCACACCCTCTCTTGGAGCTTGTGTGAGCTCACAAGTAAATCTTAGCCCTTCATCTTGAATTCATCCTAGCCATTCGTTTTCCTCTCCTCTTCCTATAAAATAGGGTTCCATCCCTTCATAAAAAACATCTTGAAATCTAGTAAGCTTATGCTGCCCTTTTGAGCCCAGGAAATCATCTTGGCAACTTGATCATCTCATCCTTATCATTCATCCTAATCATTTGTGCACAATATTGGAGAGCCATCCACATCCAGCAATCAAAGGAGCACATCAAGTGGAGTATTATCAAGGGGCACCTTCACTTCATCAAGCTCAATCCGAAGGAGAAGGTAAAATAGCAAGGTGAAATGGTCTTTTAATGATATTTTAGCATTCTGCATGTTTATTTCGTTATGTTTTGATCAGTTTACCTTTCAAATCTGTTTTTCCCTCTTCATTTTGGCACGCCCGGTGGGACCCACGTCCCTAAGAACTAATGTTGTTGTGTTTTTAGGTTTTTTGTGAGTTGTGAGACGCAAGTTCCAAAATAGTGTGATTGCAGAAAAAAAAAAATTATCTTTTTTGCAGGTTCCAGAATAGCGGCTCTGCATTTCTGCACGACAGCTCCTCCTTATTCTTTTACTTTTTTGTTTTCTGTTTATTTATTGTTTCTGTTTCAACACGACAGCTCTGTTATCTATTCTGTTTATTTATAATCTGTGTGAAAGTAGGAGAGTATGCTCTTGTCTATATAGACAATCAGAAATACGGACCTTTGGCACATTTCTATTTTGTTTAGCGCGACTGTATGCTCTGACCACAAGAAAGTGTGAAAATAGGAGAGTATGCTCTTGTCTATCTAGACAATCAGAAATCCAGATTTTTGGCACTTTTCTATCTGTTTAGTGTGACTGTCTGCTCTGTTAATATGTTTAAAATTTGTTAGGCGCTAACAGTAGTCTGCATTTTATTTTCATTTCGTGTTATCTGCTCTATTTAATCATAATCTGTCTGACCACAGGAAAGTGTGAAAGTAGGAGAGTATGCTCTTGTCTATCTAGACAATCAGAAATCCGGACCTTTGACATTTTTATTTTATTCTGTTTAGTGCGACTATTTGCTCTCTTAAATCTAGGGTTTCTGTCTGCTCTGTATGATCTAGGGTTTCTGTTTTGTTAAATTTAGGATTTCAGTTCTATTAAATTTAGGGTTTCTGTTTTGTTAAATTTAGGGTTTCTGTTCTGTTAAATTGTTTTTGTTCCATTAAAAAAATTTGTTTTTTCGCCATATCTTCTTTATCTTGACTCCATTTCCCTTCAAATTTCACCAGATTTTCCACATTGCCATTTTCCACATTTTCTTCCTTGGAGGCCTTATCTCAAAAATCCACTTTTTGAAGCTCAAAATCCCATATTTCTCTATTTTTAGGGTTTGCCATAACTTCTTCCATTTTCATCCAATCACCTCCAAATTTTTCCCATATTATCTATCTTCCAACTTTTGCTTCTTTGTCCCTCTTGGACAAATTTTCCCATTCCTTCATCTCTCCTCCAAAATCCCCATTTTTCGCTTGCCTATCCCTTGGAAAGTGGTAAAAACCTAGTCAAACCCCATTTACTCATCAAAGCTTTCTTCAAATCCACATTTGTCATTAGTAAAAAAGTTTTTATTCATGTTTTTCTATTCATTCCCAAAAAATAAAATAAAAAATTAATATTTTTGTCATTTTGTTGTTTTTTGCAGGATGCTTGTTGAAGACTATTTTTCCAAACTAATAATCAAGTTGTTTTGCAAGACGCCTTTTGAAGACTCCATTTTTCAAACTACTAATCAAGTGGTTTTGTAGGTTTCCTAGCTGATTCAACCAAGTATTGTGCATTTATTTAAATTAGGCACCTAGATTTTTAATTAAAATAGAATGAACCATTGTCTTATGTGTCTTTAAGAAAAGCGTAAAGGTAGGAAAGTATGCTCTCGTCTTACTAGACGATCAGAAATCCAGACCTTCCAACCTTTTCTTGTTTGATTGTGTGTTTACCTCTAGTGGGCCTGCCCTCCCAACTTGCTCTTTGAGAAGGTAAGAGGGGAACGACCCAAGTGAGTACACCCGGACCTAGGGTTCCCAACTCACTATAATAAATAGGCCATTGACTATGAAAGGATTAATGGTTGGGGCTATATGAGAGTTCACTCTCACATTGGGTGCTTAGTAGGATCCTAGAGATTTCAATCATGCTTGCGTGACTACTAAGTTCTTGGTGCTTCATTGGGATATAGGCCTCAATTGCGCTTGCGCAACTTCAAAGGGTAGCTCCTAATGGGAAGACTTACTAAACACCTTGTTCATAGTGGCCAAAAAACCTCTAGTCATCGGTGCAGGAGGTCGGACCTCTGAAGCGGCCCATATTCTTATGGCCCTTAGTAGAGACACAAAGTTTTCCATGAGGATTTTTCATGGGAATTGATGGTTGGCTGCCCCAAGAAGTGAGTGTCATGGAGGGGAGCCAGTGGGGTCAAGCATATAAGTGTCCGCTCTGGGTAAGCGTAGATGGAAAACCAATTGAGATTCAATGACTATTGTCCTTGCCAGCCTTAAGAATGTTGTATATGAGTATGAGTGTCTTTGAGATAATATGCATTTAATCATTGTGTTTGCTTTGTTTGATACATACTTGCCAAGAGTAGACTAAAAACACATCACTATCCCCAAACACTTCGCAAAAAATATTTGTCAAGACACAAACAAATTGTCCAAGTCATTACCCACACCAAGTCCAAAATTGCGTCAAAACTCCGTCCGTCCCATTTTTCAAAAGCCTAAGAGAGAAGTTAAGAGTTTATCATCTACGTCAACATTCAAGTTTGTCCTTTGAAACACCTACTATCATCCAAATCAGGGTGGTCATATCCCTTCATACAACTTGCCATTTAAATAGATCCTTCATGTTCATGCCAAAGACAACCTAGTCATCAAGTTTTCTTCTAAACCATCACTACCATACCTTCTTCATCAATCATCCTGAAATTTCTTAAGTCCTTTCATCCACAAATTTCTTATGTCCTTTCATCACAAATTTCTTAAGTCCTTTCATCCTCAAATTTCTTAAGTCCTTTCATCACAAATTTCTTAAGTCGTTTCATCCTCAAATTTCTTAAGTCCTTTCATCCTCAAATTTCTTAAATCCTTTCATCCTCAAATTTCTTAAGTCCTTTCATCCTCAAATTTCTTAAGTCCTTTCATCACAAGTTTCTAAAATCCTTCCATCACAAATTTTCTAAGTCATTTCATCACATTTTTCCTAAGTCTTTTCATCACAAATATCGTGTATGGTCGCAACTTGATCCCAAAAGAAAAGATGGTTGCTCAACAATATCGCATGCCAGACATTGGTGTCCTATATGAAGATCCCACGTAAGATCATACGCAAAGTGGGCAACCAAGCGATCAAGATCAAAGACAAAATCTTGACATGGTTAACCAAGATGAACTTTGTCCAGAAGTGCAAACTTTCCTAGCGGATTCTTATAACCAAGAGATGATGGAAAAGTTTATTAAACACAATCCTACTGCACTTCTGAAAACTCTTCTTGAACATGGAGCTCAACTTCAACCTGAATTTAATAGATTTGCTCTTGTCCAACAACCACAAGGAGACCTCGCTCCCACACAAAGTGTTGCACCTACTATTCAAACTCAAGCAATTGCAGCCCCATCAATCATCCAAGCCCAATCAAAGCCACCCGCGACACCTCCCACCACGGTCTCCATCCCGCCTTCTTCCTCCTTACCATCCACACCACTATCAAATCCAATCTCATCCATTCTCCAACAAACTTCTATACTGCCTCCTTCTATTCAACCACATATTTCTATTCCACAAACTTCCCTTTCTCCCAACAATGTCACAAATTTTATCCAGACCGCATTCAATCCCGTCACAACAGTTGGCATACCACAACCAACTATCACACAAACCCCAGTGACATCGGTCATCACATCCCACATTCCCACCTCCTCATCATATCAATATATTGGTGGTGGTACACCTTTGATTCATCCAATTCTTGCGGCAAATACAATCCATCAATATCAAAGTCCACAACAAGACCTCATCAAGGAAATTTAAGACATGAAGAATATCATCAAAAACATGAAAGAAAAGACTAATAAAAGGAAAGCTTACTCATTCAAAGAGTTTTTCCCTTGTCCTTACAACCCATCTATATCAGTTGCACCGTATCCCCCGGGATTTGAGATCCCTAAATTCACCAAGTATGAAGGCAAAGGAGACCCACGCGACCATGTCCGAGAATTCCACATCTTATGCCAAGAAGTCTCCTATAGTGACCTTTATCTTCGCAGACTCTTTCCCAAGAGTCTCATGGGAGATGCCCTGGCATGGTTCTCATCTTTACCACGAGGTTCCATTGTCTCTTTTCCAGACTTGGCAAAAAAATTTGTGGCCCACTATGCATACAACATGGGTAATGATGTTTCTATGATGGACCTATGTAATACAAAACAAAGGCCTGGAGAAATCTTCACCAATTTCCTACAAAGATGGTGACATCTTATCAAAAAATTCCAGTGGGACATGCCAGAACAACATCAAATTGAACTATTTCAAAAGAACTTGGTGCCTGAACTTTCAAGACCTTTAATATCTCAATGTATCAAATCCTTCCAAAAATTGATCGATAAGGGCCTCGTCCTCGAACGTGTCTTGTTGGAGGAAGGAACCTTGAAATATTACCAGAAGTCATCACAAAGTTCTTCCTCTTATCATAACGACAAGCCAAAATTCTGGGCTAAAAATAAAAACATGGTCAATGATGGTGTAACTGATGCAAAGCGAGTCCAAACCGTGGCCACTCCCCCAAAATCCAACAATCAAAACAATTCAAATCAATCTCAAAAACCTCACAACAATGTCTCAATCTAGGGACGACCACCCCGATCGAATAAGAGGACTCCAAGAGATTTCACTCCTCTTGCTGAGCCTATGAAGTGGTGTTTCAAAAACTTGTCCAAACAGGTATAGTGGTTTTTCCAATCACTCGCCCGTTTGATCTCAATCAACCTAAACCAAGATGGTATAATGAAAAAGAGTATTGTGAATACCATCGTATCAAGGGACATGATACACGAAAGTGTATGAAACTGAAGATCTACATACAAGATCTCATTGATAGAGGTGAGATTGAAGTAGCAAATGCAAAACCTGGTAATAACAATGACAAACTCAAAATGTACCAGGAACCCTTCCCAAAGCATGATAAAGGAAAAGGCTCATCATCTAACACAATGGGTTATGACTATGCTAGTCACGTAACGGGTTTTGATTTTTTAGTAAGTCGCATTGAACCTGCAGATAATCATGTCAATGTCATAACCATCCAAGGAGTTAATCCTCCTTCTTCCCAAAGCAGACCAAATCCGGCTAGAATAGTCATTCAAGGTGCCATGCCTTCCACCTCCCATTTCCAGAATGACTGTAATGCAACTACACGCCGAGGAAGAGTCGCCATCCAAGGAGTTCCTCCCCCACCAAACCCCCCACCCATGTCTTCCACCCACCAATATGACCTCCTTGATCAACTTTGGAAGACACCCGCGCGGATCTCCATTTTGGAACTTCTCAAGACTTCTCTGGTCCATAAAGAAATTTTGGAACAAGCCCTTCTCCAATCACGTGTTCTTGATAACATCAATGCCACCCAATTTCAAACCCTCATTGGAAACCTTGCTGCCCGGCAACACATTGTATTTAACTCCAAAGATGCTCCCGCAGAGGACCATAACAAACCTTTGCACATCGAATCTCTCATCCACAAGCACAAGGTCAAACGTATCTTGATAGACGGTGGATCGGGGCTTAATCTGTGTACATACAAATTGATAAAACAATTGGGACTTTCTGAGGATTTGATAGACACATCAAGAAGGATCACAATAAAGGCATATGATGATGCAGAAAGAATTTCAAAGGGCGTGATCACCTTACCTCTTCAAGTGGGCCCCATTACAATTGAAACCCCTTGCCAAGTACTCGATTTTGATCTCCCCTCCAACATTCTCCTCGGGAGGCCATGGATTCATACCTTGCAGGCCGTACCCTCCACCTATCACCAATGCATCAAATTCTCCTATAATGGAAAAGTGATCACTATCAAAGGTGATCCCCAACCTTTTCAATATTGCAAACTATTAGAAGGGAACCATCCGTATCATTGCCCACTAAATAGACCTTCGCTAATGCCTCCATCTGACACATCAAATGTTGCCTCCACATCATCCCAACCAAATAATCAAATCAAGATCTTGGACAATGGCTGTGGAGAATACAAATTGGATGATGTTTTATTAATAGGCAACCTCCCTCTCTCTCCTAAGTCATTTGGCAAACCAAAAGAGCTAAAAAAGGACCCGAAACTAGTCATGCAATGCCAAAACACCACCTTCCAGCAATGGGTTCCACTTGATAATGAGAACCTTGAAGCAGATATCTCTTCATGGCTATACCGGGAAGAGGATGATGATTCAACAAGAATATCCAAAGAAATGTACCCAAAAGCATTTGCCATAGTTGAAAAAATGGGTTACAAAGGACATGGTATGGGACCAGAGGAGAAAGGAAGAAAAGAACCCATAATTCCTATCTCCTACAGATACAACAGAGTCTTGGGGTACACCCCAGTGCCTAAGATTACTATCACTGGTGCCCCTTCTAGTCCTTCTTCGGATATCAAAAGTGTCGATGAAGAGGAATTCCACGAAATGCCTTATGAATACGAGAAAGATACCTTCTTTGACGCTTACATCAATACCATCACCCCCGTAACCCCTCCCACTTCACATGAGCTACATCTTGTCTGTCCTAAACTCATTGACTGGGGCCAATGAGACAAACCCACTTTAGATATCTGCGCCGACGATAATGCTCTCATTGCTCTCCTAACAGTGCAAAATATGGAAGATTGTAATAGAATTGAGGGTATTCAACTACACGAAAAGGGATACTTTGGTAGTCAAGTTAGTGCCCTTATCCACAAAAAAGATAATAAAAGAAAAAGATATGATTTCCTAGATGAAAACCTCCCTAAGGTGCCTTTGGATGAACAAGAAATAAAAACAAAGGGCGTATCTGAAAGTGAAAACCTAGAAAAGGCACTTGACGATGAAGGATTTGACCTCCCTACCATTGGTTACCTTCCACAGGACAAATCAAATTTGTTAATAGAAGAAATAGACAACATCAACATGGGCATCAAAGTCATTCTGAAGAATGTGCTCATTACCAAATCCCTCACCGAAATCGAGAAACAAGACTTCATCAACTTCCTTATAGAGGTTAAAATCAATTTTGCATGGTCCTATTCCAATATGCCAGGGTTGGATCCTGCCTTGGTGGTTCACAATCTCGTCGTCCACCCAAATGCAAAACCTGTAAAACAAAAACTCCGCAAAATGCACCTACATATTGCTCTCTTGGTCAAGGAAGAACTTCAAAAGTTGTTAGATGCAGAATTTATCAAACCCATAGACTACGCTGAATGGGTCTCCAACATTGTACCTGTCGGCAAACCTACTGGGGGCATCTGCATTTGCACAGATTTCTAAGATCTAAATATAGCTTGTCCTAAAGATAATTTCCCGCTCCCAAACATAGATATGATTGTGGATCTTACATCAAGACATGAAATGCTATCGCTAATGGATGGGTTTTCTGGATACAACCAAATCAGGATAGCAGATGAGGATTAGCATAAAACTGCATTCGCAACGCCATGGGGTAATTTTTGTTACCGGGTCATGCCTTTTGGCCTTAAAAATGTTGGAGCTACATATCAACGAGCAATGACAACAATTTTTCATGACCTCTTGCACAAAATTATGGAGGACTAGGTGGATGATCTACTAGGCAAATCTAATACAAGACAAGAGCACATCCCTATTCTAAAACAGATCTTCAAAATAGTGGAAAAATACAAAGTACGGTTGAATCCAAAAAAGTGTGTGTTTGGAGTCACATCGGGAAAACTATTAGGATTTATTGTTTCCCGCAGAGGCATCAAGGTTGATCCCGCAAAGGTAAAAGCTATTATGGAAATGCCTCCGCCAAAAACTCTCAGACAACTATGCAGTCTCTAGGGAAAACTCCAGTCTATCAGGCGTTTCATTTCACAGCTAGTCGACAAGTGCCATTCATTTGCACACCTGTTACATAAAGACACAAAATTCAAATGGGATTGCCTCTGTCAAAAGGCCTTTGAAAAATTAAAAGAATATCTAGCATCACCTCTAGTTTTGATGCCACCTACCCCTGGAAAACCCATCATTTTGTACATATGTGCTACTACAGTGGCATTGGGGACATTACTGGCACAAACAGATGATCAAGGGAAGGAACACACCATTTACTACATCAGTCAGACGTTGGTAGGATATGAACACAATTACACCCCCATTGAAAGAGCATGTTTGGCATTAGTGTTCAGCATATAGAAACTATGACACTATATGCTAAATAATAAGACAAAATTAATTGCTAAAATTGATCCACTTAAATATCTCTTGTCCAAAGCCTGTCTCACTGGCAAAACTGCCAAATGGGTCATGCTCTTAAGAGAGTTTGACATTGAATATGTGGACAGAAAGGCAATCGAGGGACAAGTCATTGTAGATCAGTTGGTTGAAGCTCCACTTCCAAGCGACCATCCTCTTCTCACAGAATTACCAGATGAGTTCATTATGACTGTTACCACATCCTCCACATGGAAATTGTATTTTGATGGCTCCTACACTCAAAATGGATCGAGGGCAGAAATATTATTGGTCACACCTCAAGGAGATGGCATCCCCAAATCATACAAGATAGCCTTTGCATGTACTAATAACATAGCAGAATATGATGCCCTCATCACAGGTTTATGCTTGGCTATCCACTGGAAAATAAAGGAATTACAAGTCTATGGCGATTCCCAGGTCGTCATAAAGCAAGTCAATGATGAATACCAAACAAAAAATGATAAACTCCTTCCCTACCGTACCATGGTTGAAGATCTTAAGCAACATTTCACGGCAATCAAGTTTGATCAAATCCCACAAACAAACAACAGGGCTACAGATGCAATGGCCACCATTGGCTCCCTCCTTTAAATGCCAGCACACAGTCAGAAGTGCAAGTTCTTGGTCGAACAATTGTTTATACCGACATACGACCTACTAGAGTCTGAAATGGTGTGTGTTCTCGTTGGTCCCGAGTCCCCTTGGTATCAAGAAACCTTTGCTTTCCTCAAAGACAACACCATTCCCCCACATCTCACCAAAACCCAACAACAAACTTTCATCCGCCGATGTGCCCGTTACACCATCTTTGCAGACACCTTGTTCAGAAGGCATTTTTATGGTTCCCTCCTAAGGTGTTTAGATAAACAAGAAGTCGAATGGGCATTACGCGAAGTACATGAGGGCATCTATGGGGCACACTCAAGTGGACTCACATTGGCTTAAAAACTTTTGAGAACGGGATACTATTGGCTTAAAATGGAAGAAGATGCATACAACTATGTGAAGAAATGCATCCCTTGCCAGTAGCATGGTGACAAGATTCATGCAGTGTCACAAGAATTGCAGCCATTCATTACACCATGGCCCTTCTCGCAGTGGGGGCTCGATCTCATTGGGAAAATCCACCCTTCATCTTCTAATGGACATAAATTCATTATCACTGCCACCGAATACTTCACCAAGTGGGTAGAGGCTATCCCTCTTAATTTCACCACCGGCAATCAAATATCCAAATTCATCTTGAACTACCTAATCTGCCGATATGGCATCCCAAAAGTTATCATCACAGATAATGGTAAACAATTTAAAAACTAGGATGTCAAAGAACTCTGCCAAAAATTCAACATCCAACACCGCTTCTCCACTCCATATTATCCCCAAGGTAATGGCCAAGCTGAGGCTTCTAATAAAATCCTAATAAAAATCCTCAAAAAGACAGTCAATGAAGCGGGCCGTGATTGGCACCTCCAAATCCATCCTGCATTGTGGGCCTACCGCACCTCCATCCGCACCCCCACAGTTGCCACTCCTTATTCCCTAGTATTTGGTTCCGAAGCTATCCTTCCCCTTGAGATCGAGATCCCCTCTCTAAGGGTATCGCTCCAAAACATCCTACCAGAGGAAGAATATAGAATTGCCCGCTTACAAGAGTTAGAATTGTTAGATGAAAGGCACCTCGAGGCCTTGAATCATCTCCAAGTATATCAAAAGCGTCTGCACATGAATTATCATAAAAAAGTCAAAACCCGAGAATTCCAAGTTGGTGATCTTGTCCTCATGGAGAATTAGAAAAATCTACAAGAAAGAGAAAAGAATGGCAAGTTCGAGCCTAATTGGCTTGGACCTTATGTAATCACAGCGAAATATGGATCAGGAGCTTATCAGCTGGCTACTCTTGAAGGCGATCCTTTGGATGATCTAATGAACATCATGCACCTCAAAAGGTTTTATGCTTAGTCCTCATAAAGTCTTAAATTGTCAAAAAAAAATTAAAAAATGAAAAGAAAAAAAAAAAAGATCCTGAAAAAATCGTCACTTTGGTGCAAACCTGGCAAACAGGCACCTTAGATAGAAAAAAATTGAGAAAAAAAAAATCAAAAAAAGAAAGAAAAACAATTCATGGCGCTATGGGCAAGTATCTTGGTGAAAACCTCTGTGCAAGCGCCAAGGTAAATAACCGGATCCACTATCTATCATGTCGATACTACAAATCATCTACCGTCCAGCCCACCCATGCACAGCATTCCTTCTTTTCCACCTCCCAATAAAACATGCGTATGATGATGAGTCTTCGCCTAAGTCATGAACAAGAAATGTCCCAATGAAACTAAGCTTTTATGCCTCTGTATAAGCTTCAAGAAGTCTTGAGAAACAATCCCAAGTCCATCCTAGCTCTACTCTTGGCAAGAGGTATCATTTGGTCACAAGGAAGAGACTTGTTAGATTTTGTTAGATCTTTTCATATAGGCTTGCATCTTTTGCCCTACAACTGCCACTATTTACGACTGCCTGGGTTCTTCCATATCCAGGTATGTTATGATGGGTGCATACTGGGGCATATTTCATAGTATGGCATGTTTTGGATCCTTCTTGTATAAACCGGCGACCTGGTACTAGTATTTATCAACACTTACCTTCTCGTGTACAAGAGGTATCGGTGTGTTTGAGGGTTTCCTTGCACGAACCCACAACTTTGTATTAGTGTTTCTTAACACTTGCATTGTTGTGTGCAAGAAATTCCCGTTTGTCTGCAGAGTCAGTCCATGCCCTGGGTTTCTCATGGCATCCTGATTTCTATAATCAGTGGTGCAAGTCACTCAGGGCAACATCAAACTAGGTTGGCTCTCCACATTTATTGTGCACAAAATCTCACCATCATTCCATCAAATCCTAAACTCAATAATCCCATGGAGTTCTCAATTGCCCCCATTTTCCTCTGCGGTCTCGCATCTCTTATTCTTCTTTCCAAATACCTCACGACTACTTCATATATCTTCCTCATTTATCCCTTCCACCCTAATTTTTCTTCTTCTATTTTTCTTTTTTTTTCCTCACATAATCAATTCTGATTCTGATTCATGTCTTATACAGGATGTATCCTCCTGAAACCAGATGTTGTGATCTGATCATGTCTTATACAAGATGAATCCTTCCTGAAACTAGACGTTGTGATCTGATCATGTCTTATACAAGATGTATCCATCCTGAAACCAAACGTTGTGATCTGATCATGTCTTATACATGATGAATCCTTCTTGAAACCAGACGTTGTGATCTGATCATGTCTTATACAGGATGAATCCTTCTTGAAACCATACGTTGTGATCGATCATGTCTTATATAGGATGTATCCTTCCTGAAACCAAATGTTGTGATCTGATCATGTCTTATACAGGATGAATCCTTCCTGAAACCAAACGTTGTGATCTAATCATGTCTTATATAGGATGAATCCTTCCTGAAACTAGACGTTGTGATCTGATCATGTCTTATACAGGATGAATCCTTCGTAAAACCAGACAATCTGATCATGTCTTATACAGGATGAATCCTTCCTGAAACCAGATGCTCTGATCATGTCTTATACAGGATGAATCCTTCCTGAAACCAGATGTTTGTTGTGATCGATCATGTCTTATACAGGATGAATCCTTCCTGAAACTAGACGTTCGTTGTGATCGATCATGTCTTATACAGGATGAATCCTTCCTAAAACCAGACGTTGTGATCGATCATGTCTTATACAGGATGAATCCTTCCTGAAACCAAATGCTCTTATCATGTCTTATACAGGATGAATCCTTCCTAAAACCAAACGTTGTGATCAATCATGTCTTATATAGGATGAATCCTTCCTGAAACCAGACACTTTGATCATCTTTGTCTTATACAGGATGAATTCTTCTTGAAACCAAACTAAATCTAGATCTTATCAATCGAATCAAATCAAATCTATCGGGATATCAATTTCTCAAAACTCCAAAGATCAAATACCTCAATTGATCTCCCGAGGGGGCATCACCATACCGTAATCTATAAATCAAGAGCTAGGGCATCCTATCAAACCAATATCAACATCAAAACAAGATTATTCTTTAAATCAATGTGTCATCACACCTCGCTTCAAAGAGGGGCAAAATGTAGACACTTAAAAATAATTATTTTAATTATTTTTAATTCCTCACATAATTAATTAATTAATTATGTTAATTAAAATTCTTCTCAATATTAATTAAATATAATTAATATTGTCACTATAGCATATGATTTATTTAATAAATCAATCCCTTTCTTTATTCTTCTAAAAAATCAAATCCTCACAAATCTTCCTCTTAGCTAATTAATTTCAATTAATTAGTTAACCTACATGATTCTTACAAATCATCTTCTTAATTCATCACTAACCTAATAAATTCTTCTAGAAACTCCCTAAACTCACTTAACATTATTCTTCTAATTTTTTATTCCCTCCACTCATTCTCTCTCCTAGTCAAATTCTCCTACAAATATAAATCCCACCTAACATTTCTTCTAATCCCCCTCCTAATGAGTCGTTAATGGCTAATCATCATGATTAGCCACAAAGTCAACTCTTTGTCCTTTCATCCAGCCACTAGCTTTAAATGCTCTTTTTTCTAGATGAATGTAAGATTTTTGAAATCTCACATTCCTCTAGGCATTTCCCTCTCCCAAGGAATTTTTAATTCCTTTTTATTCTTCTAATCCCCATAATATCCATTTTTGGAGAATTTTTAATTCCTCCAATGCATCTTGTAGAGTGTGGAGATACGAAATGCCTTTAAGACATATTTCTTGGTCTCCACACCCTCTCTTGGAGCTTGTGTGAGTTCACAAGTAAATCTTAGCCCTTCATCTTGAATTCATCCTAGCCATTCGTTTTCCTCTCCTCTTCCTATAAAATAGGGTTTCATCCTTTCATTCAAAAACATCTTGAAATCCAGTAAGCTTATGTTGCCCTTTTGAGCCCAGGAAATCATCTTGGCAACTTGATCATCTCATCCTTATCATTCATCCTAATCATTTGTGCACAATATTGGAGAGCCATCCACATCCAGCAATCAAAGGAGCACATCAAGTGGAGTATTATCAAGGGGCGCCTTCACTTCATCAAGCTCAATCCAAAGGAGAAGGTAAAATAGCAAGGTGAAATGGTCTTTTAATGATATTTTAGCATTCTGCATGTTTATTTCATTATGTTTTGATCAGTTTACCTTTCAAATCTATTTTTCCCTCTTCAATATATATATATGTATATATATGTAGATATAAATATATATATATGTATGTATGTATGTATGTATGTATGTATGTATATGTATATGTATATGTATATATATGTATATGTAATCATGCTTTAAAATATAATAAATTTTAGAGTCAATCAAAGTATCAGATTGATAGACTGTGCCTAGAAGATAGATCTTTTGATTCAAGGTCCCAATTGTGACTTATTCTACCAAGCCTGTGTGTTGGTATGTTGTAACCCGGTTGTTAACGGTTGGATGTAATCAAATTTCATGCAATAAAACTATCTGTTCTGCATTGCCTCCATCATATCTGTGTGTTTCTGTTGTGTTTACTCTTGTTGACCACTCCAAATTGATCTCCTTGAGGTCCCTCCTCACCGGTGACTGCTTCAAGTGGTATCAGAGCGAAGTTTCATTTTGCAGGTTGTGTGTCCTGAATTTATTGTTGTAGGGTGGCAGATTGCGGATCTGACCTGCAATTACAGAGGATTAGCGTGAATCAATGGCACAGAGAGGAACTAGGAATGGTGGAGCATGTGGGAATGCAGAACCTGTTGTGATGGAGATGTTGTGAGGAATAGCAGCCTAGTTAGAAGTCATGGAGACAACCCAGAGAAGAGGCTGACATATTGAAGATGTAAGTGAAGATGAAGGAGAAGAAGCCTCGACAGAACAAGTAAACCTACCAGTGATTGATCCAGATGAAGAAAGGTTTTTAAGGGTTTTGAGTAGGGCGAACACTAAACCTCATTTTACCCCACCAGAATATGATGGGAAGTTAGATTTGGATGAATTGATGGATTGGATCTCGAAGATGGAGAAGTATTTTGATTTTGAAAACACTGCAAAAGAGAGGAAGGTGAAATATGCATGTACCTAATTGAAAGGCCATGCATCTCTTTGGTGGGAGCATTTTCAAGTTGACAGACAGACAAGAGGTAAAGAAAAGATTCAGACATGGGACCGGATGACTGCTAAGTTGAAATTGAAGTTTGTATCAACGAATTATCAAGTGGATTTGTTTCAGAAGTTGCAAAATCTGAGACAGAAGGAATCTAGTGTGAAGGAGTACACTAAAGCATTTTACAAGTTGAACATGAGATCCAGACATGTTGATGATGAAGTTTAACGAATTGCAAGATATTTGAATCGATTGTGGATGTTTATACAAGATGAACTCATATGATCAAATTGGAGAGTGTTGAAGAGGCTTACCAATATGCATTAAAGGTTGAACAAAAATTAAACAAAAGACATGAGCAGAGATAGAGAGGTAGAGGTAAAAGGTTTACCGGAGGAAGATTTCAAGGAGGAAGAGGATATACCAGAGGAAGAGGAACCAGTACATATGAGAACAAGGAAAAGGAAGTGAGCAAAGAAGGTAATTCATACCAGAAGGATGATAGAAATTTCTACTGAAGGAGAGAACCGAATGGTTACTAGAATGAGAACTTTGGAAGACAAGACAAGAGGACATTCAAAGGAACTTTCTTTAACTGTGGAGGAGAAGGACATCATGCATTTGAGTGTAAGAAGATAGAGGCTACCAAAAGAACAACAGTGGTGGAAGAAAACCCCATCGGATCAGACAATAAACTGGAAGATGGAGAATTATTGATGATGAGGAGAGCTTTGTGTCATACCGGAGGAGATGAAGAGCCCTTGTAGAAGAATAATTTGTTCAAGACCAGATGTAAGGTATCTGGTAAGTGTTGTAAAGTTGTTATTGATAGTGGTAGTTCAGATAATCTTGTTTCAGAAGAGATGGTAAATAAGTTAAAATTGGAGAGATTGAAATACCCTAAGCCTTATCAGATAGCATGGATTTAGGATGAACATAAGTTGTTAGTAAGTGAACAATGTTTGGTGAAATTGAAAATTGGGAATTATCATGATGAAGTTTTGTGTGATATTATGCCTATGGATATTTGTCATATTTTGTTGGGAAGACCTTGGTGGTTTGATGGACAGGCAATACATGATGGGAGAAAGAATACATACACTATTGTGGCCAATGGAATGAAGCAAACCTTGTTACCTTTGGAGGTGAAGAGGGAAAAATAGATTTGAAAGGTAAACTGATCAAAACATAACGAAATAAACATGCAGAATGCTAAAATATCATAAAAAGACCATTTCACCTTGCTATTTTACCTTCTCCTTCAGATTGAGCTTGATGAAGTGAAGGCGCCCCTTGATAATGCTCCACTTGATGTGCTCCTTTGATTGCTGGATGTGGATGGCTCTCCAATATTGTGCACAAATGATAAGGATGAGATGATCAAGTTGCCAAGATGATTTCCTGGGCTCAAAAGGGCAGCATAAGCTTACTGAATTTCAAGATGTTTTTGAATGAAGGGATGAAACCCTATTTTATAGGAAGAGGAGAGGAAAATAGATGCTAGGATGAATTCAAGATGAAGGGCTAAGATTTACTTGTGAGGTCACACAAGGTCCAAGAGAGGGTGTGGAGACCAAGAAATATGCCTTAAAGGCATTTCGTATCTCCACACTCTACAAGATGCATTGGAGGAATTAAAAATTCTCCAAAAATGGATATTATGGGGATTAGAAGAATAAAAAGGAATTAAAAATTCCTTGGGAGAGGGAAATGCCTAGAGGAATGTAAGATTTCGAAAATCTTACATTCATCTAGAAAAAGAGCATTTAAAGCTAGTGGCTGGATGAAAGGACAAAGAGTTGACTTTGTGGCTAATCATGATGATTAGCCATTAACGACTCATTAGGAGGGGAATTAGAGGAAATGTTAGGTGGGATTTATATTTGTAGGAGAATTTGACTAAAAGAATAATGTTAAGTGAGTTTAGGGAGTTTCTAGAAGAATTTATTAGGTTAATGATGAATTAAGAAGATGATCTGTAGGAATCATGTAGGTTAACTAACTAATTGAAATTAATTACCTAAGAGGAAGGTTTGTGAGGATTTGATTTTTTAGAAGAATAAAGAAAGGGATTGATTTATCATATGCTATAGTGACAATATTAATTATATTTAATTAATATTGAGAAGAATTTTAATTAACATAATTAATTAATTAATTATGTGAGGAATTAAAAAAATAATTAAAATAATTATTTTTTAAGTGTCTACAGGAGGAACCTTTGAAGAATGAAGTTTGCACGAATGCCAAAATCTGTTTAGTAGACGGAAGGAAATTCATGGATGGACTGAGACATGATAATGTTTATTTTTCCTTAATTTCTAAGAAGACTGAGAGACCGGAACTGGAAGGAGAGCATCGAGAAGAGATAAGAGATTTCCTAACAGAATATGAGGACATCATTTCAAATAATGTACCTGATGGATTGCCACATGTGAGAAGTATTAGTCATTGCATGGACTTGGTTCCCATACATAGTTTGCCTAACAAAGTTGTACACCATTTGACACCAACAAAGAATAAAGAATTGAATAGACAGGTGCAGGAGTTGTTAAAGAAAGGTTTGATCCGGGAGAGCCTAAGCCCTTATGCAGTACCAGCAGTGTTAGCACCTAAGAAGAATGGAGAGTGGAGAATGTGTATTGATTCAAGAGCAATAAACAAGATCATAGTGAAATAATAGTTTCCTTTGCCTAGGATGGATGACATAATGGACTGTTTGAGTGGACCACAATACTTTACAAAGACAGATTTAAAGAGTGGATATCATCAGATCAGGATCAGAGAAGGTGATGAGTGGAAGACATCATTTAAGGCAAATGAAGGACTATATGAAAGGTTGGTGATGCCTTTTCAATTGACTAATGCACTGAGCACTTTCACGAGGTTGATGAATGAGGTATTAAAGAAACTCTTGGGTAAGTTTGTTATTGTGTATTTGGATGACATTCTGATTTTTAGTAAAACAAGAGATTGACTAATGCATTGAGTACTTTCATGAGGTTGATGAATGAGTTAAGACAAGTTTTGCAGAGATTGAGAGAAGAGAAGTTGTTGATAAATATCAAGAAGTGCACTTTCATGAAGGATGATTTAGTATATTTGGGATTTGTGATATCTGTTGATGGATTGAAGATGGGCCCTAAGAAAGTGAAAGAAATTATTGAATAGCCTACACCGGAAAGCATTGGAGAAGTAAGATCATTTCATGGATTAGTAGTTTTTACCGGAAGTTTATTAGAAATTTTAGTTCAATTTGTAACCCTATGACTGAGACCATGAGAGGAGATCGGAAGGAATTCAAGTGGACCACCGGAGCAAACAAAATTTTTGAACCGTTGAAGCAAAAAGTGACTGAGCAGCCTGTGTTAGCTTTACCGGATTTCAATAAAGTATTTCAAGTGGATTGTGATACAAGTGGAATATCAATAGGAGCAGTCTTTAGTCAAGAAGGGAGAGCAGTAGCCTATTTAAGTGAGAAATTAAATGATGCTCGGAAGAGATATTCAATGTATGATCAATAATTTTATGCCATAATTCAAGCCTTGAAGAAATGGAGACACTACTTGTTGCCTAAGGAGTTTGTGTTGTATAAATATCATCAAGCTTTGTAGTATTTGAACAGTTGGAGTAAGTTGAATAAGAGACATATGAGATTGGTAGAATTCTTCCAGAGTTACACCTTTGTGTTCAAGCATAGAAGTGGAAAATCTAACAAAGTTATTGATGCATTGAGTAGGAGAAGCAATTTGCTGACAGAGATGAGAGTGATAGTGTTAGGTTTTGAATATTTGAAGACCTTGTATGATGAAGACCCAGATTTTGCAGAAACTTGGAAAGCATGTAGAGAACCGGTTATGGTTGATAGGAGAAAAAGTTGGATTATTTCATTCAGGATGGGATGTTATTCAAGGGAGTTCAGTTGTGTATACCTAAGAGTTCCTTGAGAGAGAACCTGATAAAGGAGAAACATAGTGGAGGTTTAGTCGAGCATTTTGGCTTTGACAAAATAGCTGCATTGGTGAGTGAGCTGTACTTTTGGCCCTAGATTCATAAGTATGTTTAGAGATATGTGTAGAGTTATAGAGTTTTTCAAGCTGCAAAGGGTAGTAGTCAAAAATGTGTGATTGTATAAACCTTTGATAGTACCAATAAGATCTTGGGAGGATATAAGCAGGGATTTTGTACTTGGATTGCCTAAGACACCGAGAGGTAATGATTCTATATTTGTGGTAGTGGATAGATTTTTGAAAATGGCTCATTTCATACCTTGTAAGAAGACATCAAATGCATTGCATGTAGCAGACATATTTTTCAAGGAAGTGGTGAGATTGCATGGATTACCTAAGAGCATAGTTTCAGACAGAGACACTAAGTTTGTTGGCTATTTTTGGAGAACACTTTGGAAGAAGATGAAGACAGATTTGAAGTTCATTTCTACTTTTCATCCACAGACTGATGGACAGATAGAAGTTGTTAACTAGAGTTTGGGAAATTTGTTGAGATGTTTAATGGGAGATAAAACCGGAAGTTGGGATTTGATCCTTGCACAAGCAGAGTTTGCCTACAACAATTCAGTGAATAGGAGTACCGAAAAAAACACCTTTTGAGATTGTTGTCGGAGTGCATCCTAGAGGAATATCAAAATTGAGAGACATTAGAAATGAAGACCGAAAGAGTTCAAAGGTAGAAGATTTTGCAGATCACATGGCAACATTGCACATTGGGGTTAAACAACATTTGGAAGACATGAACAACAAATATAAGGAGAAGGCGGATGAGAAGAGGAGACGTAAGGAATTTGAAGTTAGTGATGAAGTGATGATATATCT
The DNA here is from genome assembly GCF_030272615.1 of Cryptomeria japonica. Taxonomy (NCBI): domain Eukaryota; kingdom Viridiplantae; phylum Streptophyta; class Pinopsida; order Cupressales; family Cupressaceae; genus Cryptomeria; species Cryptomeria japonica. The sequence continues at coordinate 352,959,984 of NC_081409.1, forward strand.
GAGAAAAGAGAGATTCCCAGTTGGAACTTATAATAAGTTGCAGATGAAGAAGTTTGGACCCTGTAATATTTTGAGGAAGTTCAGTTCTAGAAATGCATATGAAGTGGAGCTACCGAATAGTTTAAGTATTTCACCTATATTCAACATTATAGACCTTCATGAGTACCATGAACCAGAATTTAGTGAGGGCAGTGTTGCAGACTTGGAGAAACAATTTCCCTGAAAGAAACCAGATCAGATTGAAGATATTTTGGACAGTAGGATTGGGCGTAGTACCCATAACAGTCAGTATAGGGAATATCTTGTGAAATGGAAGGGCAGACCAGTTGAAGATTCATCTTGGATTTCTTAGGAAGAGGTAGACCGCCTTGGTTTCCCTCTGACCCCAGAAAAGTGAGAGGCTCACTTTTCATTAACCCTGGATGTCTGATGCAGGAGCGTCCCTGATTCACAGTAATCTTGCATCAACTAAAAACATTTTCCTTTCTATTTTTTTTTTAGTTTGTAGTTTCAGTTTTCCTTTCTGTGTGTCCTAGTTTTGAATCACTCGATCTTGTGGAGTTGGATTCTATTTGAAGACTTGATCATCTTTCTTGCTTTCAGACTGCATCTCATTTTGATCACTTACCGACAAGATATTGCTACCGCTTTCCATGACAATTTCTTGCTACCAGTTGTTCTTTCATTATCGGTTGTCTGAAACCTATTCTGGTGATCTATAGGAAACCATTCTGAATCTTGCGGAGCCTTGAAAGTTGATTTTTATGTTCCTTGGCATGTGGCCAACCTTTTTCCCATGATCTACTTTTCATCCTTTGGATTTTCTGGAGGAATGTCTTGGCCGAGGCCGACCTTGTTTATTTTGCACATTAGGTCTTGTTCTTCGGGTTTTGATATATATATATATATATATATATATATATATATTTGTAATCATTCTTTAAAATGTAATAAATTAGAAACAATCAAAGTATCAGATAGATAGATTGTGCCTAGAAGATAGAACTTACAATTCAAGATGTTTGTTGTGACCTATTCTACCAGGCCTGTGTGCTGGTATGTTGTAACCTGGTTGTTACCAGTTGGATGTAATTAAATTTCATGCAATAAAACTATATGTTATGCATTGCCTCCATCATATCTATGTGGTTCAATTTTGTTTATGATGCAGGAGCATCCCCGGTTCATAGCAATCTTGCATCAACCAAAAACATTTCCTTTCTGTGTGTCTCAGTTTTGGCTCATTTGATCCTGTGGAGCTGGATTCTACTTGAATACTTGATCATATTTCTTTCTTTTGGACCACATGTCATTTGGATCACTTACCGGTAAGATATTGCTACCGGTTTCCATGACAGTTTCTTGCTACCGGTTGTTCTTTTGTTACCGGTTTCCTGAGACCTATTCTGGTGATCTATTGGAACCCATTATGAAGCTTGTGGATCCTTGAGAATTGATTTTGATGTTCCTTGGCATGTGGATGACCTTTTTCCCATGATCTATATTTCATCCTTTTAGAGGAATCTCTTGGCAGAGGTCGACCTTGTTTATTTTGTACATTAGGTCTTGTTCTTTGGGTTTTGATCCCTTTTGGGCCGACTGGATCCTTTGGATCGATATATATTTGTAATCATGATTTAGAATGTAATCAATTTTAGATTAAATCAAAGTATTAGATAGATAGATTGTGACTAGAAGATAGATCTTTCGATTCAAGGTCCTTATTGTGACCTATTCTACCAGGCTTGTGTGTCGGTATGTTGTAACCCAGTTGTTACCAGTTGGATGTAATCAAATTTCATGAAATAAAACTATCTGTTCTGCATTGCCTGCATCATATATGTGTGTTTCCATTGTGTTTAATCTTGTTGACCAATCTCGATTGATCTCCTTGAGGTCCCTCCTTACCAGTGACTACTTCACATATCCCTACTAAGTGCCTTGTTACACATGAGATATCCTAAAAGGGGCATCTTATCCCCTTGTAACATAGTCCCTAGAGACCCTATCACACCCACTATGCATTCACTAATCCATACATCCACCAAATCTTATTTCCAAGTTCCTCCATCCCTTCATCCATAACTTGATCCTCTCCCAATCCTCATCCCATAATTCTTCCATCTCCAAAGCCTTTTCAGCCTATCCTCCGTCCTTTTGTCCCTCATCCTTTCATCTCCTAGTTCTCATCCTATAATGCTTCCATCTCCAAATCCTTTTCATCCTATCCTCCATCATTTTGTCCCTCATCCTTTCCTCTCTCAATCCTCATCCCATAATGCTTCCATCTCCAAATCCTTTTCAACCTATCCTCCATCGTTTTGTCCCTCATCCTTTCCTCTCCCAATCCTCCTCCCATAATGCTTCCATCTCCAAATCCTTTTCAGCCTATCCTCCATCCTTTTGTCCCCCATCCTTTCATCTCCCAGTCCTCATGCCATAATGCTTCCATCTCCAAATCCTTTTTAGCCTATCCTCCATCCTTTTGTCACTCATCCTTTCATCTCCCAATCCTCATCCCATAATGCTTCCATCTCCAAATCCTTTTCAGCCTATCCTCCATCCTTCTTTCCCTCATCCTTTCCTCTCCCAATCCTCATCACATAATGCTTCCATCTCCAAATCCTTTTCAGCCTATCCTCCATCCTTACGTCCCTCATCCTTTCATCTCCCAGACCTCATCCTATAATGCTTCCATCTCCAAAGTCTTTTTAGCCTATCCTCCATCCTTTCATCTCCTAATCCTCATCCCATAATGCTTCCATCTCCAAATCCTTTTTAGCCTATCCTCTATTTTTCAATCCTTCCTATCATATCATTCCATTGCCTCGTGTATCCCTTATCATTGGTATCTAGCTCTAGGCTACCCCCACGCAATCCAATGCCATTCATCTCATCAATCCATTTGTTCCTCACAATCCACCATTGGATACAAATCTTATCCATATTCTTCAACTATCCAAGGTCAAATGCTAATCGAATCATCCAATCGCATCCTTGGTCTTATTCCCAACCTTGATCGCAATCCAATCATCATCATCAGTATGCATCCTTCCTAATTCTTGTGTTGTTTCAAGATATAACATTCTCACATCAACAACACCCCATTTCAATCATCAATCTCTCATGGCTTTTCATCTTGAATGTGACAACATCATGCCCATGCCTAGGTCTTCCTCCATCATCTATAGCTTTTGTGCATCATGTATATAAGTGTTACTGTACATATTGTGTGCATCAGTCATGTCCTTTGAGATCATATCCTATCAGTTGGTTCTTCAACAATCATCTTTGAGCATCTTTGTCATCATGATCATATCAGGTCCCTTTTGTTGGTACATCTCTCATCAATCTTTTATCTTGGTGTTGTTTCAAGATATATCGTTCTCACACCAACAACACCCGTCATCAACCTACGCAGGATGTATCCTTCCTCAAATTAAACACCATCAATCATCCTCTGACAAAATAAATATGAGACACTTGTGTTGGCTTTTATTCTTTTTTATCTTTGTTTATCTTCTTAAGCTCCTTAGGTCTCGTTTCCTCTTGGTCTCCATGACCTTTTATATCATGGTGTGCAGGGAACAACTAGGGTCAAGATGTGATCTTGTTGCTTTCAATTTTTACTTGGTGTGTCTTTTGGATGTGTTCCTTGTTGTACCCTCATGAGGTCTCGACTATCTCATGTTACATTGGGGCATGTCTTTTGCTTGTGGTTGTTCTAGCATCATTTCTTGTAGGGTCTTTGTAACTCTATGTGGTGCTAGGTTAACCTTTTGTGTTTGTTTATTTGAGTCGGTCCATGCAATGTTTGTGAAAAACACCTTGGTTTTTTGTACCTTGGTGTGTCACATATGGTGCTAAACCAAAATAAGTGCTCACTAAAATAATAATCAATGTTAAAGATACTCGTGCTCCATGACTCATTCACATCGTTCTTTTCCTTTAGTGTTTTCACTTGGGAATGTGCATACACCTCTTGTCTTGTTGAACATCACTTTGGCCTACTGAACCTATTTCTTGTCCTTCTTCCATCCACATGAGGTTCTTCCTACGCCTTATTCTTCGAGTCAATGACATCTTATTGTCTTTGCACTGACGCAATTTTAGCATCATCACAAAGAGGGGCAAAATGTAGACAACTAAATTTGATTAATTTAATTAATTGAATTTAGCTATCCTAAATGCTCTTAAATTAAATAATTATATATTATTTAATTAATTAGTGTTCCCTCCTTCTAGCTAATTAATTTTGTTAATTATGCTATAGTCCTCCTTTAACTAATTAATCGACAATAATAAATCAATGAATTAATTAAATTTGATCCCTTCTTCTATTAAATAAATCAAGTGCATAGTTTGACTATTTAATTTATTTTTTGTCCTTTCCTCTAAATATCCTTTATGGAATTAATTTAATTAATTAATTTTATTTCCCCACATGCCTCCTAATTTTAATCCTCATCTAACTCTTCCTTTAACTTAACCCATTAAAAAAAAGAAGGAAAAGTGCCTCTGGGTTGGAAACAGAGGAAATTTAAAAGGAAAGCAGTGGAATGGAGATGGATGACTCCAACGGTGAAGACAGCTGGAAAGATGAGGAGCTGGGTAATGACGAAGAAAGTGGTGATAATGAGCCTAGTCATGAAAGCCCTATCCTCAGTGATTGCCCTGGTAAGGACAACAGCCATCCGATGGAGGAAGTGGATTTCAAGGATAAGGAGGAAATTGATGTGAATTCCGAGAGGGGAATGAACAAAAATCCTGAGAAGGACCTGACTAAGGACAGGGTTAGCGAGGATAAGGATAGTGTGGGTAAAGGGCTAATCTTGGATAACCTCAAGAAACTCTTTGAGGCGAGAATGGATTACGACAGATGGACCTATGAGCTCCTGAAGAACCTGGAAAAAAAGGGGAAAAATATGGATGAGAAGAGGGAGGATGAAAACAAAGAGCAGATAAACTGGAAGAAGAATATGGAGGATAAGGTTAAATCGCTGGAAGATGGGAAGGAAGCAATGAATAATCTTATGGGCGTTATCCCGAGTTTCCTTTCTGCTATCATTAAAAACCTAGAGGATATTGCTAAGGTCTTTGATCAAACCTTCTCTCCAAAACCAGTTGTGGAACTTGACTTGGATGAAGAGACCATCCAGACTGGTAGTGGTGATGTTACTCCAGTGAGTGGCACTGCGAAGAGGACCAGGGCTAGTGTCAAGAAAGTTGTGGCTGCTTCTACAAAGGATCTCCCTAATCTTAGGGATAACATCAAAGAGCTGCACGAAATTAGCAACACTCTGGCAAAAGCTCTGGAAAAAATCAACTAGTCTCTCTTCTGGACTATGGATGGCCTGCTGGCTTTGTGGGGCTTTATCTGGTTTTCTTTGGTTTTCTGCTGGTTTTTCGTTGGTCTGTTCTTTTTTGTTTCTCGTCGCTATGTTGTTTAAGTTATGCTTGTAAAGGGTTTCAGGGCCCCTTCAAAACCTGCTTTTACCTTAATCAAAAACTTAACCCATTAACTAACCTTGGGTTTTAGTCATTATTTTATTTCTTACCACTACTTTCCCACCCCATATGTGTGTGTTCCTAAATATACTAATATTTGAAAATATCTTAATATTTGGAAATGAATCCTTTTATTATTTTCAACCTCCTTTTCCACCTCATATGTGTGTATTCCTTAATATCCTAATATTTGGAAATGAATCCTTTTATTCTTTCCAACCTTCTTTCCACTCCTTATGTGTGTATTCCTAAATATCCCGTCGTGGAAATATCATGGAACTAATTATTAAAAAATTCTATTTCCTCACATGTCTCCTCACTTTAATGCTCATCTAATTATTCCTCTAACTTAACTCATTAATTAACCTTGGGTTTTAGTCATCATTTTATTATTTCTTCCAACTTCTTTCCCACTCCATATGTATGCACATTCCCAAAATATCTCAAATTTCCTAAAATTTGGGGAAAATTTTGTTGAATTTGGGGAAGTTTCCTAAAATTTGGGAAAATATCCCAAACTTCTTCAAGCATGGGAATATCATGGTTTTGTAATATCTTTTGAAATAGAACCTTCCAATTTGGGTGTCTCATTCCCAAATGGACATGTGTCTTGTCATTCCTTTGACATGTGTTATTCTCATGTCTCTCCATCTCTCATTCAAGCCTATTTAAACCCCCCATTTTCCTTCACAATTCATCCACTTTCACATTCTCATACCATTATAATGTCATTTTAGCTATCCACTTTCACATTCTCATACCGCTATAATGCCATTTTAGCTATCCACTTTCACATTCTCATACCGTTATAATGTCATTTTAGCTATCCATTTTCACATTTTCATGCCGTTATAATTCCATTTTAGCTATCCACTTTCATTTTCATACTCTCATAATACAGAAATGCTCACTCATCTTTTTGTATAGTCACATCCATTTAGCATAGCATTTTATATCACATCTTGCTTAATTTTCATCTTTGCATTCACTATCATGGAGCACAATCGAGTATCTACCATATAGCAAGCACACATGAAATCAAAGGACAATCAAATCGAAGGAGGAATATGGAGTTTGCACTTTAATTTTTGTTTATTTAGTTTTTCTTCCTTCTTAGCCTCCTATTCTTGAGTGTGGTTGAAAAATGTGTCTGTTAATTGTTTAGTTTATCTTTTCAATAGTTTAAATTCACATTTTCTACACACATTTTTGGCACAATTGTTTAGTTTATCTTTTCAATAGTTTACATTCACATTTTCTACACACATTTCTGGTAGTTTACATTCACATTTTCTACACACATTTCTGCCCATGCTAGAAATGTGTGTAAAAAATGTGAATATAAACTATTGAAAAGATAAACTAAACAATTAATAGACACATATTTCAACCACACTCAAGAATAGGAGGCTAAGAAGGAAGAAAAACTAAATAAACAAAAATTAAAATGCAAACTCCATAGTCCTCCTTCGATTTGATTGTCCTTTGATTTGATGTGTGTTTGTTGTATGGTAGATACTTGATTGTTCTCCATGATAGTGAATTTAAAGATGAAAACTAAACAAATGTGATACAAAATGCTATGCTAAATGGATGTGATTATACAAAAAGATGAGTGAGCATTTATGCATTATGAGAGTATGAAAAAGAAAGTGGATAGCTAAAATGACATTATAATGGTATGAAAATGTGAAAATGGATAGCTAAAATGGCATTATAACAGTATGAGAATGTGAAAGTGGATAGCTAAAATGACATTATAGCGGTATGAGAATGTGAAAGTGGATAGCTAAAATGGAATTATAGCGGTATGAAAATGTGAAAGTGGATAGATAAAATGTCATTATAATGGTATGAGAATGTGAAAGTGGATAGCTAAAATGATATTATAGCGGTATGAGAATGTGAAAGTGGATGAATTGTAAAGGAAAATAGGGGTTTTAAATAGGCTTGAACGAGACATGGAGAGGCATGAGAATAACACATGTCAAAGGAATGACACGTGTCCTTGAGGACACATGTTCATTTGGGAATGAGACACCCAAATTGGAAGGTTCTATTCTAAAAGAGATTACAAAACCATGATATTCTCATGTTTGAAGAAATTTGGGATATTTTCCCAAATTTTAGGAAAATTCCCCAAATTCAACAACATTTTCCCCAAATTTTAGGAAATTTGAGATATTTTAGGAATGTGCATACATATGGAGTGGGAAAGAAGTTGGAAGAAATAATAAAAGGATGGCTAAAACCCAAGGTTAATTAATGCGATAAGTTAGAGGAAGAACTAGATGAGGGTTAAAGTTAGGAGACATGTGAGAAAATATAATTAATTTAAATAATTAGTTCCATGATATTTCCATGACTTGGGATATTTAGGAATACACACATATGTAGTGGAAAGGAGGTTGGAAAGAATAAAAGGATTTGTTTCCAAATATTAGGATATTTAGGAATACACACATATGAGGTGGGAAAGGAAGTTGAAAAGAATAAAAGGATTCATTTCCAAATATTAAGATATTTCCAAATATTAGGATATTTAGGAATACACACATATGGGGTGGGAAAGTAGTGGGAAGAAATAAAAGAATGATTAAAACCCAAGGTTAGTTAATGGGTTAAGTTAGGGAAGAGTTAGATGAGGATTAAAATTAGGAGGCATGCGGGGAAATAGAATTAGTTAATTTAATTAATTTCATAAAGTATATCTAGAGGAAAGGACAAAAAGTGAATTAAATAGTCAAACTATGCATTTGATTTATTTAATAGAAGAAGAGATCAAATTTAATTAATTCATTGATTTATTATTGTCAATTAATTAATTAAAAGAGGACTATAGCATAATTAACAAAATTAATTAGCTAGAAGGAGGAAACACTAATTAATTAAATAATGTGTAATTATTTAATTTAAGAGCATTTAGGATAGCTAAATTCAATTAATAAAATTAATCAAATTAAGGTGTCTACAACGAGAAAATCAATTTCAAAGCAAAATTCCAAAAACCAAATATTTTTCCTAGCCAAAAGAATCTCATAGCAAAATCCAAACTCCATATTTAAAATTATTTCCCAAAAGCATACCTCAACACAACCAAAGTCAAAATAATGAAAAATAATAATAAACTAACCAACCATTCCCAAAAATCAAGGTAAAAATATTATTTTCCAAATTCATCCAATAGAAGAAAATGGGTAAGTAAACAATAAAATAAATAAATAAAAAGATTAAAACCAATTAAATAAATAACCAAGTAAGCCAATAATCAATAAATTAAATATTGATGTTAAGGGTTTCGGGGTCCCTTCAAAACTTGTTTTTCCCGTAATCAAAAACCAATAAATTAAATAAATCAAATGCCTAGGTAACAATAATAATATAAAATGCTCTAATAAGCATAATACCACAAAATAAACATTGATTTATTATAATCTAATTAAATAAATATATTTATACTTATATTAATACCAACCATAATAATTAATTTAAATAGCAATAAACTATGCAAATCAATCAATTAATAATTTAATTAATAACCACAACTCCACAAAGCATCCCAACATAGGGTTGAATAAAATACCACATAACAACTAACAAGGCAACTCTAACCAAGACACCAAGAGTGACAAGGTACCAACTAAGCCTAGAGTGTGTGATAGGGTCTCATGTCACCTCTGATCAACTTGCCATTGGGATTAAAGACACACTCAAAATATGAAACCAGGTGGAGTCGATGTCTAGTACCTATAATCTTGCACAACACCGACATCTATACAACAACATATACATTGCATATAACTTGAAATAATCAGATAGATGAAAGGGAATCACAACATCACACCCTGCTTGTAAATGAGTGGTATAACATCATCTCTTTCACGAACACAACAATAATACAATCATGGCAACCATAACATCATCAACAACAACATCATATCTCATAAAGCATGAAGTAGGGTTAGCACATAGCATGATATCATCATAAATAAGTATAAACCACCACAACATATAACTAGTGCTCACAAATAACCAAACATATGTTTGATCCTCATAATAGCCCTAAATATATCATCATCCACGTGAAACCATAATATATCAGTTGTCAACATGAAAAGTCTAGCATTAATCTAGAAACATCCAAGATATATAATAGAGACATAGATATCAGTCAAAAGCATCATAAAAGAGTCTAAACTAAGTCCATAAAGTATATCGATGCATAAAAAGAAAGATGAATCAAGGAGGGGCACTACATACTCCCCCCCTTTGCCTAGGCTTACTCCTAGAAGTTTGAGAACAAATAGGGAAAGAGCTCTCTCACCCATGTTGTATCCTTCCATGTCACTAAAAACTCATCATTCGGGTCCCATTGGACCCTTACCTGCTCTATATTGCAACCCCTAAGTGTTATCCACCGACATTGTAGAATGCACATGGGCTCCAAAGAAAGTTGCTCGTCCTCTACCTACAAAGCATTCAAATCCAATGCATGGGTCACATCAAGAAAATATGGCCTCAAAATTGAAACATGAAACACATCATAGATGTGAGACAAGTTGGGCAACAAGGCAAGGCGATAAGCTACAAAACCAATCCTCTCCAAAACCTCAAACAGTCCAACAAAATGAGGTTCCAACTTAGAGCCTTTTCCATAATAGATATGACTCTTTCGCAAACAAACCCTCAAAAACACCTTGCCTTCAATTGAAAACTATCGATCCACACCATGAGCATCTGCACACTTCTTCTGGTAAACTTATACCGCCACCAAATGCTCCTGAATACGAGTCAACTGCTGCTCCCTCCCATGTAGCATCTATGGCCCCAAAATAACTCTATCCTCCAAACGATCCAAACTCAAAGGCGTATGACAAGGTCAACCATACAAAGCTTGAAAAGGATACATACCAATCAAACTATGATAACCATTATTATAAGCAAACTCCACCAAATACAGGTAGTCCTTCCAACGTGACTATTGATCCATAACATACATCTAAAGCATATCCTCAAGAACCTGATTAACTCTCTCAGTCTGCCCATTTGTCTTTAGATGATATGTTGAACTAAAGTTCAACTAAGCTCCTAAAGCATGCTAAAAATAAGTCCATAGCACTGAAGTGAATACAAAATCTCAATTTGATATAATCCAAGGTGGAATACCATGCAACCTCACGATCTCCTCCATGAAAACTCAAGCCACTATCTTTGTTGTGTAGGAATATTGAATCAAAGAAAAGTGTGCCACCTTGGTTAACCTATCAATGGTAACCATGATAGCATCATTGTCGACGAGAAGAAATCGGTAAGTCGACAATGAACTCCATCAAAATGATATCTCATTTCCATTCTGGAACTGGGTTTGACTGTAATAGATCAACAATATGTTGATGCTCGACCTTCACTCTCTAACACTCCAAACATCAAGATACAAAATCTACTAAACCACGCTTCATGTTGGACAAACAATACAACTGTCGAAGATCCATGTGCATCTTCTTGACACCTGGATGTGCTGAGTGAGGTGCACAATGTGCCTCTATCAAGATCAAAATGTGAAGCCCCTCTAAAGGTAGTACATTAATACGTCCCAAATGACGAAGAATACCATCTAACTCTAAATAATAGCCTGTGTATCTCCCTTTGAGGGCTCTTCGTGAAGCAATATCTACTCTCACCTCTTGGTACCAAGCATATAAAGAAAGTACACTAAGAATCCAACTCCTCAAGTCCACACTAAGAGTCACCATTGAAAGCTTGTGCCTCTTGCGATTTAATGTATCTGTCATAACATTCTCCTTCCCTGGAACAAAATTAACCTCAAAATCATACTCACAAAGGAACTCCATCCATCATCGTTGCCTGGCATTAGAAGAGATGTACTGCAAACTGTAACAATCACTATGCAACTCAAATCGATGCCCAAGAAGAAAATGCTTCCATCTCACCAAAGCATGAACAACTGCTACTAACTCCAATTCATGAGTGAGATAGTTCAACTCATGATCCTTGAGTTTTCGAGACTCATAGGCAATCACGTGACCATACTACATAAGAACTGTTGGCATTATGCAGGAATTGATTATGTGTTGTCATTGATGTCAACACTGCTCCGGTTGGTTGATGACCTACTCCGGTTGGACATGGTTTTGGAAGAGGTTATTAGAGATTTTGCTCTGGTATGTTCAGATTGTTGGATTTTGTATTGGTAGGATATTCATGATGATTATGTGTATGTCATATTCAGTGTGTTCATGATTTGGTGCTCCGAAAGCTATTGATTATGTTCTAGTTTGTCAGTTGTTTTTCTTGGTCCCAATTGATGATATTTGATGAAATGGTTAAGTGGTTTTGATCTGGCTTCTAGAAATGGTTCTTAGTGTGCTAAAGGTGTTCTTGATCATGTCTTAATTGTTTGGTGGCTTCGCATTGGCTAGCCTGAAGATTTGGTGATCCTATTTGGGTCCGGTTGGATATTCTATGTTATTGACCCTGAGGGTTTTTCCCGATTGGTGTAACGTGTTGCGATCCATCTTGGTGGGATTTTTGGTGGATGTAATTGTTTGGGAATTTGAATTAGGTCCATTCTATGTAATGTAAATCATAATATTAGTCTGGTGGTCAATATTTGTATCGTGTGATTTATTTTTTGTAATTATGAGTTGAGGGTTGAGAGTTTATCCGACCTTGTTATCAAGGTTGATGATTTGTATATATAGGTGATATATTTAGGTGATTTGGGAATCAAGGATCAATATTCTATTTGCATTATCTGAGAGGTAAGTGTGCAAATAAGGACATTCAGTGAAGTGTTGTGGAGAGTTTGGTGTTGCAGGGCAGACATTTGTGCTTAACCGAAACTGTAACCAAGCATTAGGAGATGCTACTTTCACAGTTCATTTCCTCTAGATTGTAGTCAGTTGATTATGTAAGTCAATGAGACTTCCCTTTTGTGTTGAGGAGTGTCCTTTAGGTTGTTGGCCTGATTGCAAGTGCAATCCCCATTATAATATTTTCACATACTACTACAGAAGTATTATCTAATTGTGGGTAGGGTTTCCCACCATGGTTTTTCCCTTCATTGGGTTTTCCACGTCAAAAATATTGATGTTGTGCATTATGTACTCTCATGCTTGATATTTCACTGTGTTATTTTCATTTTGCTTCAGTAGAAATTTTATAATCTACAATAATTGTTTAACTTGTGGAAAATTGATTCACCCCCCCCCCCCTCTCAGTTTTCCTCTAGTTCATTCTAACAAGAGCTTCTCCTAAACCCTCCAATGAAGCATCATTACACACATCAAAATCTCTTGTTGGATCATGCACTGCTAAGATGGGTGCACTAGTCAGATGCTCCTTAAGGATCTAGAAAGCTTCCTCACATTGCTCTAACCAAACAAACTTCTTCCCTTTCCTTTGAAGAGAAGTAATAGGATGAGCAATCTTTGAAAACCCCTAAACAAACTGACAATAATATCCTACAAGGCCCATAAAACTATAAACTTCACCCACATTAGTAGGTGCTAGCCAATCCACAATCACTTGAATCTTAGAGGGATCCATTACGATGCCCTCTCGATAAATAACATGGCCTAAAAACTTCACCTCAATCTGAAAGAACTCACACTTAGAAAAAATGGCATACAACTGATTCTCATGAACGCACTGCAATACCTATTGAAAATTCTCCTCATTCTCCTTTATAGTCCTCGAATAGAGCAAAATGTCATCAAGGAACACAAGAAAAAATCTATCAAGGTAGGTCCTAAACACTCCATTCATCAAACTCATGAAAAATGAGGGTGCATTGGTAATCCTAAAAGGAACCAATGTAAACTCATAGTGTCCATAATGAGTGCGAAAAGGTGTTCGATGAATATTTGCCTCATAAATTCACAATTGATGATATCCTAACTTAAGATTTGTCTTAGAGAAGACCTTAGTATCCTTAATCTGATCGAAAAGATCATCAATCCTTGACAAAGGATAATAGTTCTTCATTGTTGCCTTATTCAATTGCTGGTAATTTATACACAAACGAAGAGATGCATCCTTCTTCTTAACAAACAAAATAGGTGCTCCCCATGGAGAAACACTAGGATGAACAAACCCCTTAGCTAGCAAATCCTCTAACTGCAGTCGTAACTCGCTCAACTCCTAAGTGGTCATCTAATAAGGTGTTGTAGATATCGGCTCTACTCCGGGAACTAAGTCTATCCAAAATCAATGTCACGATTAGGTGGCATACCCAAAATCTCACTAGGAAAAACATCTGAAAACTCCTGAAGAATAGGACAATGATGAAATAGGTCATCTTGACTATCTCCCTCATCCAAGTCATTCACTATTATAACAAACAACCGACATCCCTATTGCACACACCACTTCAAATGCATAGCGGAAATCATGTGAAGAGAATGAGTCACTGCACACCCACAATCTCCACTCTCTCACCATGATCATCAAGACACCGCACCTTCTTACAATGACAATCAATTATAACTTGATGTGCTTCAAGTCAATCCATACCCAACACAACTCCATAGGACCCCAATGAAAGAATATTAAGGTCCATAGTGGTGGAACAAACTCCTAAATCCTACACACAACCTCTAACAAAAGAATCCACTACCACCCTAGAACCTGTAGCTAACTCAACCTGCCACTTATCAACTTGATTATCTACCAAGAGTTCACATCTCTCTAATAAAGAGGGATAAATAAAGGAATCTGAAGCTTCTAAATCAAACAACATTGAGAAAAAGATACCACCTATCTCACCTATCATCTCCACAACTGTACCTTGATTCTCAACCTGACGGTTATCAATTGCTCCAAATACTCAGTGAGATCTCCTTGCATCTCCTATTGTAGGCTGTGAAGTTGATGGCCTCTAATTGGACATTTATTAATCATTATCATTTCATAAAAAACCTCCAACCCTTAATTTCCATCCTTTCATAAATCCTTGCATATTTATTTATCCCTTCCACCTTCCATCCATCACATTCACTTGGAGAATGTGGGACAAATATTTAGCCATAACTACTTTCTTTAATCTCACATTATTCCCACGATGGATTTCCTTCAAGAGGATACTTATAAATTTATTCACCATTCTCACATAAGCCTCTCTTGCTTCTTGCAATCTTGGTGTCATAATGTCACTTTGAGATATTTTTCACATTTCATCTCCTTTTGCAAATAATTTTGATCATCACTTTCAATTCACAATGTAAAGCCATAAAGTGGTTAGTCAAGACTAGTCAATAGATAGAAACTGAACCATTTTAAAAGCATTATCAAGAAAGATCATTAGCATAAATGACACGTAAATAGAAAACATAAACTTTTTACCATCCTTATTCTATTGATCTCTTCCTTGTCCTCCTCATCTCCACAAACCTCTAGTGTTCCAAGGTTGACAAATGAAGACTGGGAGAGATAGATGGGGGTAAAATGTGGATTAGTCATACTTGCATAACAACATGAATATGTTTAGATGATGATTTTGACATGATGAGGGTTCTATGATAATCATTATGCTCTCAAGAGAAAAACATGATGGATGCAATGATTATAGATAAATGGCCAATATGAGGATGTAATTAAAATTGGATATGCAACCAAAAAGGCAACATAAGATTATGATGAAAAGTGGATGATTTGATATGAGTGAAGGCTTAAATTTATAGACTCTAGAGATTGGAAACAAATGGTCAATATTGGAAGTCAAGTAAAGGGCTCAAATTAAAAGGGAGTGTGCTCTCGGATTTGAAGGCTTAGCCTTGTGACAAGTGTCACAAGGAGAAGTGGGGTGCAAGGGTAAGTGTGCTCACAAATGTGTGAGAACACACGGGGAAATTCTTGAAAGGGACATGTCTATGACATGTGTAAGAGGTAAGGTGGCAATGAGGTGAGTTGTGAGTCACATGTCGAAAAGGTAGAGGCTTGTGAGAGTGATATGTCTATGACATGTATAAGGGGTAGGTTGACTTGTGAATCACATGCGGAGTCACATATGGACTTGGGTAGGTGTGTAGTATTTAAAAATTAAATAAATATTAATAGGTATTAGGCTTAGGTTAATTATCTTAATGGGGGGATTAACATGTGGGTTTGTAGGAACCACCTTTTGCAAATAATTTTGATCATCACTTTCACTTCAAAGATTTTTTTTTTCTCTCATAGCCTCTTGTGCATGGTGTTAAAATTTGAGAGCAAAATAATTATTGTGCAAGACCTTGATTGATAGGAAACCAATGAAGTTAAGTGTCTATTGAATGCATAGTTTAAATTGTTTACTTGTTTGTTGTTTTGCATTTGATAGGGAAACGCTCCATTGATTGATGTTGGATTTCAGTTCTTGAGACTTTGGCTCATAGTTGGGCTCTTGAGACTAAGAAATATTTTTTGTTGATTACCAGGGTCTTTGTTTTTGCTTGTTAGTTTGTGTCTTTGAGTCTTGTTAGTTTGTTAGTAGTGTGAGTTTCTGTCAGTGGGTCTTGTTCATTGTTTAGTGGGCTTTTGTTAGCAGTTGGCCTTTTGATTTTGGTACTAATCTTGCATGGCTAACGATTTGTGCAGGGAATCCATTCTCGCTTGTCAAACATCATATCTTGAAACTACTAACTTGTGTGGTGTAGGACATTTGTCGAATAAATTGTGATTTTGAAACAAACTGTTTTATTTTAGCTTAAATCACATTTCAATTTGGTGCTTAAAACAAACAACTATTTTTTGTGTTTGGCATGCTTATGCATATGTGAGTGGGCCTATTGCTAATACACACTATCCTCTCCTCTAGCTTTCATGGTCCTGGGTGCAAGATAAAATTGTTAGCGATGCTCAAGTTTTTATTTTCTTAGAGGTTTTGCCTCCTAAGAAGCCTTTAAGGTCTGGTGAGAGGGAACAACCCAAACAGTGATTTCAATTTGATCTACTATATAAATTGGCCAAAGGGAGAAAGCCTTCCACTTCTTGGTGTTTAGCCATTATGTTAGCTCCTTATGTATCCACACTTGTGTGAGATATATTAGACCTTATGATGATGAGGGGATCCATGTCCGAGAGTGGGTGACCTGATGCTCGAATGGACATCAAGTCCCCAAATTCTTACTAGACACCTAAGTTAGAAGCCTACCCTTATTTACCTTGGTGTAGTGATTTCAGTGCAAGGGGATAGTTGGTTTTACTCCCAAGATACTCACCATATATGTATTTCCTTGAGATGAGATAGAACTTTCCAGCTTTGTATAGGCTATTTATAGCTTTCCGAAAAAAGGGTGATTGGGTTATGCCTCTAGGCTTGGGTCCCCTACCTATCCTCTCTCGCAAAGCCAAGATTGTTAAACGCTCCTTAAGGTGTTGAGAATTCGATGTGAATAAATACCAAGTTGTGGGACAATTCATTCACATTGTAATTCAATTGACCATAGGCTTTTGTCTTCAATTATTTTTTATTGTGTTGAGACCAATGAAAACTTGGCCTTGAGGAGCTATTGAACATACACATTACATTTACACTATTTCCTATCAAACATTCAAACATTGTGTTCTTGTGCTTGAGTGTTTTCTTGTCACAATTGGTCACAACCAACAAGCAAATTCAACTAGAGTTATTTAGAGATCAACCAAACTTGCAACAATATCAGTTTTTTTGCACATTTGATCAATGATATTATACTTCAGAAATAGAAAATTAAGAACATTACACATCTTTATTTATTGGCATCATCTTCACAATTTTGATCTTTTAGGATTTGAGTCTTAGTCCTTGAATATCCAAGTGTCACTCCACCAATCATACCCATCTGCAAACCTATCATTGCTTAAACAAAACTCTTAGTTTGCGTCTAGGTTACTCTCTTTGGTCTCAAACTAAACATTGGTTGTCATATCACCTTTACTACTTGAGGTTTTGATAATCCATTTGGAGTCTCATCACATTAATATGTTAGGTTGTCCTTTCATTTTAGAACTGGCATTCCATCCAAACCTTGAGTCTCATATACATTGTCATATAGGTCAAAGATCATAATTATCAATCATGCCACATAAGACTAGATATCAATTGAGAATGGAACAACTCAAAATAGATCATGAAAGAGAAATGGAACAAATAAGAAATGATTATGAAAAGGAAAAACATCATGAGACACTTGATGAAGAAGAACCACATGTTGACATTCCAGAAGATCAAGAAAATGAAAACAACAGTAGCACTAATAGTAGTGGTGAGGAGGTAAACCCGGACGATGTGGATAGAGTACTTCATGGTAAAAGGTTTCTCAAATTGTTCAAAAAAGTGGCAAATATTAATCTAAAACCTTATTTCAAAGCCATGGTTGATGAGGGAATAAAAATGCCACCTGATTTTGATGCATCTTGACTCACAAATGGAAAAGTTGGATCTAATAAGTCTAAAAGCTCAAAAAATCGCAATGAGCATAAAGTAAAGGATCATATGCCTTTTTATTTATGATTAAATTACAAGAGTTCTAAAAAGACTTCAAAACCAACACCTAGAAATGATCCTATTTTGGATGAGCTTAGAGCATTACAACATGAATTGGATACTATTAAGAATGCTAAAACTGCTTCTCACAAGTTTTGAATTGAAGATATTTGTCCATAGCCTAATGATCCAAGCATTCCAATGCCACCTTTTCCCAGCAATTGAGAGATACCTAAGATTGATAAGTATAGAGGGAAAGGTGATCCTAAGGATCACTTGAGAGAATTATGTGCCACAACTTTGGAATTTGTTATTGATGAGACTTACCTTATGAGATTATTCTCTCACAGCCTTGGGGGAAGTGCCATGGAATGGTTTTCAAAATTACCTCCTACTATCAAGTCATTTCAGGAATTGGTAGATAAATTTATCTCACACTATGCATACAATTGTGAATATGAAGTGACTATGTTAGATATTTTCAATACAAAGCTAAGACAAGGAGAGTCTTTTGTTTCATTTTTACAGAGATGGAGACATATGACTAAAAGAGCACCATGCAACATCCTTGATAAGCAACTTGTTGATCTTTTTTGTCATAATTTGACCAAAGAACTTTGTCTCAAATGTTTAGACTCCTTCGAGGAAGTGATAGAAATAGGAGTTCGCATTGAACAAACTCTTATAGATTATGGAGTTATTAAGATATAAAATGACAATTATTATAAGGGAAGTTCTAGTTCAAACAACAATAATAAAACACCTTTTTGGGCTAAGAACAAAAATATTGTTAATGATGGAGTCGTCGATTATAAATATGCTAAACCAATCCATAATCTTAAAGGTTCTTCTCCAGATAAGGGGAAAGAGAATATAAAACTTTTACTAAACAAACTTTCACTCCATTGGGATAGTCACTTGAGTCTACATTAAAGGAGCTACTTGAAAATAATGTTATAACTTTGATAGAAATAAGGGATTACAATCCACATGTTAAACCTTCATGATGAATGAAGATTATTTTTGTGATTGTCATAGACATAAAGGACATAAGACAAATATTTGTGGTTATGCTTGATAAGGGTAAAATTACAATTGATGGATATACTCTTTTTGGTAACTCTGACTGTGAGGAATCCCTTTCCAAAGCATGATAAAGATAAAGGAAAAGCCTTTAAATTTGGTGATGGTGTTAACTATACTAATGCTCAATATGACTATTGCATAAACCATATCAGTGAATCTGATAATCATGTGAACACCTTTATCATCAAAGGAAAATAATCTAAATGTGATGTTGTTACTCACAGAAGCACAATCACCCTCTGAGGTCCCAGTTCTAGTTCTAAACCCGCAACGCCAACTTCACAATATAACCTCCTAGAGCATCTAAGAAAAACTCCCACACAAATTTCCATGCTTGAGCTTCCCCTGAGCATAAAAAAATTCTTGACAAAGCGCTTGCCACAACCACTGTGCCTACCAACTTGCATGTAGATCAATTCCAAGCCAAGGTGGGTCATATTGCCTCCCCTCATACCCTCACTTTCATAAAAAATGATGATGTATACATGCAACAACCTCACATTTCACCCTTACATATTGAAGTCTTCATACATAAAGTTAAGATCAATCGAGTTCTGATAGATGGAGGAGCAAGTCTCAATATTTTCACTTTGAAAATAATCACAAAATTAGGGTTCCCTGAGAGTGCAGTGCATCAGAAAAAGAAAATCACTATCAAAGCTTATGATGAGGAGGAACATTCATTTAAAAGATCTATTACATTGCCAATCAGGGTGGGTCCTGTGGTAAAGGATGTGGTTTGCTAGGTCCTCGACTTACCTTTGACTTACAATATTCTCCTTGGAAGATATTGTATACATGAAATGCAAGTTGTTCCTTCTACATACCATCAATGTGTAAAATTCCCTCACAATGGTGCTGAAATAACTATACTAGGAGATCCAAATCCCTTTTTGTATTGCCACAATTTAAATCCTAAGACTGATGCACCATTCCTAGCAATCGTGAAGCACCTCCTTCTCAAGCATATTTTGATTCAAATTCTTTGAAAGAATCCACTTCTAAATCTCAAGAGACCAAGGTTAAAATAAAATTAAAAGATCATGGGGTGGGAGAATATTCTATGAGCCTTTCTCTTTGTATTGGAAGGTTGCCTTTATCTCCTCAAACTTATGGAAAACCACATGTGATTGAAACTACAAAAGGGGAATTTTTATTTGATCAAATAGAGGAAAAAGATAATTTAGAATGTCAATGAATTGGGTTTGAATCCCCAAATGGCGTGGCTACTAATTGTAAATGCAAATCTCCTCTAGAGGTGCAAGCAACTCTTGGTATCAATATTCCTAAGAGTGGTTCCAACGAAGAATCCATTGAAGATATTGCCGATCTTTTTGAGAATTCATATAGCCTCACCATCTTGTCCACTCCTTCCATTTTCACTCATCTCCTAGACTTGGATCAATAAGAATTACAAAAGCCCTTACTTATCGAAGGCAAAAAATCAAGCCATGAAAAGGAAAAATAAAAAATAAAAAATAAGAAAAAGTCATCTAGTCCAAATCAAAATCAAAAGCTATTTGACTCTACAAAAGGAAAAATCAAGGATTAAAATCCTATGAAGAAAAAATAACATGAATTAATCTCCCTTGATGCTAAAATAATTGAGGGCAAAAGTTCTAAAATGACAAGTCAAAAGGCATACTTGTTGATCGTAAGTCTCCATCATGTCATGCTACTTTCACTTATTTTCACACTCATTTTCCTTCATTCCACATTCATTCATTCCATACATTCATCCACTTTTGACAATATGTCACATCGATGGACCTTTTGCAGAACTTCCTCTAAGGGATTTGCTATCAGAATTACCCAAACCCCTTTTGTTGATTTGCATATCGGCCTATGTGGTGCACACTTTAGTAATTCTACCTTAGTTTCTTTAGCACAAAAGGAAAAACATAAAAGAAAGTTTGAACTTAATGGGCCAGGTCTAGACATCATTCCTATTGTGTATGGATTAGGAACATCTCAACTGGCTACTCCAAAGAGAAAACCTTTTGAGGATCCAATTAACAAAATTCACCTTTGCAATTTTTACACTTGAGTATTTCATAGAGTTTCTTTAAAATCTCCTGAATAAATGAAAAAAAAAATGAAAAAAGGTGTTGAAAACATGAAAAAAGAAGAAAATGTATACAAAAAAATCAACAAAAGTGAAAAAAGAAAAAAAAAACATTATCGCCTTGATGAAAACTTGGAAAACAAGCATCTTGTGTGATGTAAAAAAGAAAAAGCAATAAATCTTTCATCCCTGTGTGAAAACCACTTCGATGGCACCTTGGGCAAGTATCGTGGTGAAAACTAAGCAATCAGTGCCATGTGTAGGGATTATGCTCCTTCTTCTTTTAGTGCTTTACTTGATCTTTCCCCTACATACCCTTCCTATCCCACCATTTTATAATAACCTTTCCATCCTCATGGCTTGTGAGTTGTTTTGCATTTTTCGTGCACACATGCTTTTCCCTACACACTAATCTAGGTTGTTGGGGCATATCCTTCATTTAATAGTGGATTGGGATACTTGACATCTCATGATTAGAGGAACTATGGAATTATTCCATCTTTGCTCCGTAATAAAACTCTAGTTTGTAGAGGGGAGTATATTTTCAGATAGACATGAGTGCAACTTTTGGGTTTCAACAAAGTCATGATATGATCAGATTACATTGTAGAACACAAGATGCCACAGAGGGGGGGGTGAATCAATGGCTTCCAATCTTATCCCTTTTAAACCTAAATGTGAATACCGGTTAACATATCAAAGGCCAAGAGGACATACCAATGAGATAAGGGAGAGATCAAGATGCAAACACACACAAGGATACATCACATAACATCAGATGTATGAGGAAAACCCAATGTGGGAAAAACCTCAGTGAGAAAAGTTGTTGGAGTATATTGCTCCAATCCAACCTCATAATAAAACAACTGTATTACAAAGTTTAGGGCACAAACCCAAGGAGCACCAACCCCTAATAGTTCATGGGGACTAACCCAAAGGAGCACCAACGCCTGCACCAAGCACCAACTCAGTGATTACAATGAATATTATCAAAACAATACAATAGTGGTAGCCTTGTTACAAATGAGTTTTATAACTTTCACAATCAAATCACTCTACCGGTTCAACTCTTCTCAACCGGTCTTTCTCTACTCTATTCTCTATCGGTTCTCTGACAGTTCACACTATTCTTCACTCTCTGCTACCTCCTTTTCTCATTGCTGCTAACTCTACCAGTTGGATGAACTGTATGAACATGCACCCACTATTGGTTACTCAACTTATCGGTTAAACCTTGCACTATACTCTGCCTTGCTGGATCTTCTAAACCACTCACTTTGCACCAATTCACTTTGTGTTGCCTTCGTCTCTATTGCCTTCTTACTGGTACATGTGCTACCTATTCACACCATTGTCATACTTAGTGACAGTTCACCGATCACCTTGAGATCATCGATTAAGCCTCTCTTAAACCTTGTTACTAGTCAAACCTCCACACACTCAGTCGTTGTTATCTTCTGCAACTTGCACTTCAACTGCACGACGTACTGTCACACTCTTCTTCTCTTCTCTCCAGCCTCTAGCCTCTGACAATATCATCAATCACTCTGATCTTCAACTTGCATACCCAAACTTTCCTGCCAAAATGTCATTTCAACCTTGGCACCTTACGGTTTACTCTACCGACCACAAGGCACATCGAATCTAATTAGATCTCATCTTCAAGATTGACAACCTGCAACAAATCAAGCCTCACCGCCATATCTGTTCCTTCCAACACACGTCTTCTATCTTTGGAAACCTACATCCTAATTTGTTGGTCTTGATCATGTCAATTACCATGAATGCTCTCGTTGTATCATTAACCTACTCCGATCTGCACCTACATCAATCAACACATCATTGGTATGTGTCGTTCAATCTGTCTTGAGCCGCAAGCCTCTGCAATTCTCCCATGATTTTCTTAGACTGCATTTAATGCCAAACCAATCACCAACTACCTCGCAACTACACGGTTCATTCGTCACTTCACGCATGCCATCTAGAGTCCACATGGAGTTCTTTGTCAGTGTCCAGCTTGGTGTGCCAATTCCGGTCCAGTCACTGACCAACCATACAGCTGGTGTTCACTTACCGGTTCTCTAACCCTACTGGTTTACACTGACCAGTTAGCCTTCATACTTGCACTTCATTGTCCTATCGGTGGATCACATTAACCGGTCATCAATCTTGTCAACCCATAGAAGATATCCTGGGTGAGTCATCATGCTAATTTCCAACTGAGCAGAGCCTTCTACTTGCCTTTGATCTCTTATCGGTTGACACACTTACCAGTGGTCTCCTTAATGACATTGTGCCATCCATCTCTAACTGTCCTGCATTGATCTACATTTGCATTTCGGTTGACATCAACATCCCAGAGTGGATCAATGTCTGCAGATGTTACTACTTACATACTTCTTCATTTGACTGGTTCAAATCTCAACCGGTTTGCCTCAATGGCAAACTCATCACTACTCATCCTTCCTTGTCTGTCCCGATAGCTCACCATGCCTACTCCTTTTGATCTAGTGTGAATCTCTGATTTTATACACTGGGGGATCATGATATCTTACTTTAATCATCTGGTAATTTCCCTCAACCACCTGCCTTTGGTTGTCTTATCCCAGAGAGTTATAATGTATTCTATGCATGTTGTGAGATAAGCAAATATTACCACTTACTCGTATTAGTGAATATACTATGGCACTTAGCCTACTGAACACTTGGTGAAAACCAGTTGACCTTCCTTACTATCTTGCTACAACACAATATCTACCAGTCTTCTCCTTAATTTGTGACAACACCTTTAATCGATGGGAGTCTTGTTGATTGTCATCAATCCACCCTTGCTCACTTACCGGTGATAAGCTTACTGGTTAGCAACAACATGTTGCTAACACATCACTCACCGGTTTCTTCTCTCCCAACACCAACTTGTATACTCACGGGTTGACCTCATTGACCACACTGCTGATTGACATCAATAAAAACTATATCGGTGATCATCAATGACACCACAATGCCTGTACTGGTTGACATCAATGACAACAAAGTGCCAACAATCAGATTACGATGATACAAACATAGTAGTATTCTATTCATCTATTTAAATCTAGTTGAGGTAGGAATCATTTTTCAATGAAACATGATTTCTATTTATTTGTTTTGTCCTTGGTTGCTTTTGTTTTATCTTTGATGTCATGTATTTTATCTTTTATGGGGTGTCTCTTACTAAAGATTTTGTCTCCGGGATGTCTTTGACTAGAAAGGCAAGGATGGGGCATGTTCACTTGTTTGTTGCCTATGGATTATTCCTTAGTAATATGATGACTTGTCTTAGGACATGACTATCTAAGATCATCGAAGACGTATGGGTCTCATGTGAATTGGACCATTCCTTCATTGTCCGATGTGTATTCCTATATGCAACTGATATGATTCATTTGGGTTTACTCTTTATCCAAATGAGTTCATAATTTTTCCATAATAAGCTCAATGATAATATAAGCACTTTAAAAACACAAGAGTTTTTCATCACTTCCTCTTTCATCATCTTTATTTCTTTCATCATATTATCTTCATTCTTTTCATCACTTCTTTATCTTTCTCATCAATTCTTCATTTCTCTCATTCCTTCCTTATTTTCTTTCGTCACTTCTTCTATTATTTCATCACCTTCTCTCTTTTGTCATTTCATTTTCCTTCATTTCTTTCATCATTCCATTTTTTTAATCTTTTGCATCAATCATTTCTTTTGTCATTCTCTTCATCTTCCTTGTTTTCAAGAGATCAATCAAATCATTTTGTTCAACTAATATATGTCTCTTAATCTCTTTATCAATTTATTTATCAAATCAATCAATTTGATTCTCTAAAACTCATCGCCCTTGGATCAATCAATTAATCAATCATTGGATCAACTTATCTTACACTAGCATCAATCTTAATCAGCTCAATTAACTCAATCAACATAATCATATTATCAACCTGGCTATAAGAGGTTCGATACAATACAAAACATCCATGTTGTTTGTGGTAGGGTCCATCTTTCTGTTTACCATAAGAGGGCTTACTGGAATAGTTCTGGCCAATCCTGTGCTAGACATTACTTTGCACAATACCTATTTACTATGTATTTCCATTATGTACTTTCCATATTCTAGCAAGATGATTAATTAGAGGCTATAGTTTTCAGAAACCTCATTCGCAGGATTTCATTCTCGAGTCAGAAAAATGATCGGTCACCCTACTATTATAAAGGGGGGTCCATAGGGGGGCCCAAAACTTTGGGTCAGATCCATTTCTAGAGTTATTTCTTTGGGGTCAATTTGACAGACAACTTTCTTTCCCATGCACTTCTTGGGACTCTTGGGGATGCCGCACATTCCAGATTATCTAGATGCGTATGCTAGATGGAATGGGTGGGTGGGAGTTGTAACTATTTTGACTCTTATGTTTTCGTAGTCGGGATCTGTTGTCTCTCGTGGTCGTAACAGTCACTTTGAGTGGTGGGAACAAAAAAAAGATGTCATGTCCTTGGGTTGTTGAACATAATACCGACACACTGAAATGGATAGTGCAAAGTCCTCTCCCTTTGATACCTATGAATAAATTCCTGCTATTATGGAAACCTTGGGCGATGAAGAGGCAACAATATTACTGGGGGTAACCCAAAAATAGGCTACCTTGCTCTCCCCCCCTACCATTGTGCCTCTAGGTTGTGCGCTTCTCATAAGAGAGGTTCCACCCCCAAACGAACTGGGGTTTGAGAACTTGGTCATTCAAATCTTGCTTCCCCTTCATACTTTGAATGCCCTACTATTTTAAAGGGTCTCCTATTCTTTGTTCAATAACCCGATGGATCGCTTTCCAATGAAAACCATCGACCTTCACTCCCTTGAACCAAAAATAGATATTCGAATGAGATCTGATTGAAGTAAGTTGACCAGACTATCAATCAAATTAAGGTGAGAACTTTCACTATAGATATAGGGTACAGGGGTGGGTGGATATAGTGAACACCCACCCCCAAATTTTGTTGGGTGTTTTTCGCCATTTATTGGTAAGGGGCATAGCCTTGGTTAGCATAGAATAGTAGGCTTTCTCCTCAATAGTTCAGTGGGTGTTCATGGGGAATTCTAGCTGGTGGGTGGGAGGAGATAGCTTTGCTATCATTCCATCAACTAGGGTCGACCAAAGGACTCAACTATGAGAAACAGGATCGGGTTCTTGATCCATACCATTAGAAGGATAAGCGGTAGTAAACCAGAGTGGTATTTCTTTCTGGGGCGAGTAGATAATCACTTCAATTCCGAGAACTAGGAATCCAAAAAGAGTTGATCGTCACTTCTCCCTACCTCTTATCTTCCCACTGCTTGCCACAAACCAACCGACTAGGAGATCATTTTTCCATAATTACCGGGAAGGGATGAGAGCTTCCTAAACTTATCTTTTGAATTTACGACCCAACGACTCAATATTTCTTTATTGACTGGGTGGAGCAACATGTAGGATTCTTTCTGAAGCAGGCTCGAGGTGTAATTGTAATGTCAACAACTTGGAATAAATCATCAAACTGTAGAAAAATAAAGTGTCGGTGAGGGACCCCTTTAGAATAGTAGGGGCCCACCTAGGAAAGCAAGGTGGGAGGGAGGCCCCCCTTATTCTAGCCATTTCCATCAATTGTTCAATTACGCCTCTTAATTGTGCATTTTCATCAAATGTGCATCTCAACTTAAATCACTCGTGCAATATCAATCATCCAATCATATTCCTATAATCTATCGAGAGATCAATCTTCATCACAATCTATTTGATCAATCTCTTGAGGGGGCATATCATATTTATCACCATCCTTACCATGATATGTCTTGGGCATATATCAGTTAATCATTTTCTTTGAAACAACGCAACAGGTTGCATTGTCTCAAAGAGGGCCAAAATGTAGACACATAAAAATTATTGTCATAACCATCTTATTAGTGAATTGGGTATCAATGTCTAAATCATTAAAATTTATTAATTTGCTAAATAATTTTTCTCCATTCTAATTATTAAAGGATCTCATTTATCTATTTATTAATCATTATCATTTCATAAAATACTTTCAACCCTTAATTTACATCCTTTCATAAACCATTGCATATTTATTTATCCCTTCCATCTCCCATCCATCACACTCAGTTGGAGAATGTGGGACAAATATTTAGCCGTAACTTCTTTCTTTAATCCCACATTACTCCCATGATGGATTTCCTTCAGGAGGATACTTATAAAACTATTTACCCCTCTCATAGAAGCCTCTCTCACTACTTCCAATCTCGGTGTCATAACATCACTTTGAGACCTTTTTTCACATTTCGTCTCCTTTTGCAAATAATTTTGATGATCACTTTCAATTCATAGATTTTTATTCTTTCATAACCTCTTGTTCATGGTGTTAAAATATAAGAGAAAAATCATTATTGTGCAAGACCTTGATTGATAGGAAAGTAATGGAGTCAAGCGTCCATTGAATGCATAGTTTAAATTGTTTATTTGTTTGTTGTTTTGAATTTGATAGGGAAGAGATCCATTTATTGATGTTGGATTTCAATTCTTGAGTCTTTGGCTTATAGTTGGGCTCTTAAGACTAATAAATGAATTTTATATCCCTCATCTACAGCTACAACCGCATCCTGTTCTGGAACAACATCATCTCTCCTCTGAGGTGAATCCTTACTCTCTCTCTCCTAATACGCAGCTCCATCCTGACATCCAAAATGACGAGACTCCTCCTGCTAATTCTCCTCATGCCTCGATCCGAAACACACAAGAAGATCCTAAAGAACATTAACCAACTGAGGAACTCCATAATTACCTTGCATACCTATATATCTCTCTCATGCTCCCTCTCTACGTATCTCACTCTCAACCTTTCCCTCTATACTAACCTTTATCTCCCCCTCCCTCTATCTACATACCTCTACATACCTCCTTCCCTAGCTCTATTTATCTACATAAATCTCTCTCTCTCTCTCTCTCTCTCTCTCTCTCTCTCTCTCTCTCTCTCTCTCTCTCTCTCTCTCTCTCTCTCTCTCTCTCTCTCTCTCCCCCAATAGTTATATCTATCTCTCTCCCTAACAATATCCATCTCTCCCCTCTCTCTATCTCACTCTTCTCTCCACCTCAAGATCTAAACATATCTTTCTACTTCTCTCTCTCTCTACATACCTCCTTCTCACTCCCTTCCTCTATTTTTCTACATAGATATTCTTCCCTCCTCTCTCTCCCCTTCTATATGTACTTATATCTATCTCCCCTCTCCCTTTCTTTATACATACCTCTGCCTCCTTCTCTACCTACCTCTATTTCTCTAAATAAATCTCCTTCTCACTCTCTCTCACTATTTATTACATCCCTTCATCCTTCCCTCTGCCTCTCTACTTATACATTCATATGTACTCTCTATCTCCACTCTCCCTTTCTCTATTTATTTCCTCTCTCTCTATATACATCTATCTTCCCTCCTACTCTCTTTATCTCCCCTCTCCCTCTCTCTACCTACCTCTCTTTCCATTCCTCTCTATTTTATCTCCCCTAATTCTCTACCTCCTTCCCTCCATACTACTATTTATCTCACCTCACACTCTCTATCTCTCTCCATGCCTATCTCTCCCTTTCTCTCCATCCATCCCTCCTTTCCTCTCCATACTTTCTCTCTCTAACTACTTATCTCTATCTATCCTCCCTCTCTTTGAATACCTCTCCTTGGCTCCCTTGCTCCAACTCTCCCCTCCACTTTTGTCTATCTCACATGTCTATATCTCTCTCCCTCCATCTCCACCTCTCTCCATCTATTTCCCCCCTCTCAACTAATCACTATCCCTCCCCTTCCTCTCTCTTTCTCTATATATCTTCCTCCTTGCAAGACCTTTATTTATATCTTTTCTTCTATCTCCTGAACCTTCTCTTTCCACATCTATAAATATCACCTCACCCCACTTTCTCTCTCTATTACCTCTTTCTCAACCTACATCTCTCTCCCTCCCTACCTATTTCTCTACCTCTCTCTCTTTCCTTTTCTCTCTACTTATCTATATATACCTACCTCTCTTGCAATCCCTTCGTATTTTATTTATCTATATACCTAGAGAGAGGGAAGGAGAGAGAAAGAGAGAGAAGGAGAGAGATAGAGAGAGGTGAGATAGATAAAGGTGAGGGGAGATTTGGAGAGAGAGAGAGAGAGAGAGAGAGAGAGAGAGAGAGAGAGAGAGAGAGTAGTGTGGAGGGAAGGAGGTAGAGAGTTAGCAGAGATAAAAGTAGAGGGATGGAAAGAGAGGTAGGTAGAGAGAAGGAGAGGGGAGATAAAGAGAGAGATAAATAAAAATAAAGAGGGAAGGAGGGAGCAAGGGAGCAAGAGAGGGAGAGAGAAAGATTTATGTAGATGAATAGAGCTAGGGAGGGAGGTAGAGGTATGTGGAGAGAGGGTGGAGAGAGGCAGAGGGGAGATAGAGGTAAGTAGAGAGGAAAAGGGTGAGAGAGAGAGAGAGAGAGAGAGAGAGAGAGAGAGAGAGAGAGGTTTAAATCTTGGGGATAGAAGAGAGAGTGAGATAGAGAGATTGGGGAGAGTGATCTGAAGAGAGATATTCCTAGAGATCGAGGGAGATAAAGAGAGTGAAATAGAGATAGAGAGAATGAGAATATGAGCTTAGTGATTACTGAAATTTGACTATTTGAAAAAATATAAGATCTAGAGTTCTAGGAGAGAGGAGAGAGTGAGATATAGAGAGGTAGAGAGGGAGGAGAAGAAGAGATATAGGAAAACAAAAAGGTCTAGAGCTTGGGGGAGACAAAGAACATGAGATAGAGAGATAGAAAGAGAATGATGATAGAAGCCCACTGATTACAGAAATTTGACTAAGTATGAAAAATTATAAGATCTCCTAAAATCTAGAATCTACATCATGACTCCTAGAGATCTAATACCACTCTCAAACATTTGCCAATATATACATAAAATATAACTTAAAAGTATACAAAAAGAGAAAATATAACATACTTAAATGTTATCTCTTATATATATATATATATATATATATATATATATATATATATATATATGTGTGTGTGTGTGTGTGTGTGTGTGTGTGTGTGTGTGTGTGTGTGTGTGTGTGTGTGTGCTTAAGTAAAGTGTAATTATATCATAGAGATAAATAAAATAAATAAATTACACCATCAACAACTTATCAAGTGGCCCCAAGAATATTTCAACTAAATCTCCACGATTTACACATCCATGTGCAACTCATATAATAAACAAAATATTACAATTATAAACATTATTATGCAAGGTGTACAACACCTATTTTTTCAACAAATAATAGATATTTAATTAATTAATGGGCTAGGATAAGGATTATATATATATACACTAAGGGAAGGCCAAAGTAGTTAGAATCTAAGGCCATGTTCCTTTTCTAGCTTAATGTAAGTAAAACGTGGACGTGTTTTACTTGCTAACATTAACATGTATACATTATAATGCATGCACATTTTTTTCACATAAAAGTGCATAAATATTTTTATTTTAAATAACATGTACACGTTTTTAATTCAAAAAATACGTATGTGTTTTGGTTCAAATTTTCCAAGCCTTAACACGTATGTGGTTTTTGAATTTATCAAAAACATGTGTTTGGTTCGTTTTAAGTGGTTTTTTGGCTAATGGCCACTTTTTTGTTCACCATCTTGGTGCACATACCCCTTAATTAAATAAATATTTATTATTTATTCGATTATTTAATCCTTATCCTAGACCATTAATTAAATAAATATCTATTATTTATTGACAAAATAGGTGTTGTACACCTTGCATAATAATGTTTATAATTGTAATATTTTATTTATTATGTGAGTTGCACATGGATGTGTAAAGCATGGAGATTTCGTTGAAATATTCTTGGGGCCACTTGATGAGTTTTTGATGGTGTAGAATTTATTTTATTTCTATGATATAACTACACTTTACTTAAGCTTACTTAAGGATTTGCATAGGATTAGTTGGAGCATTTCCACTCTAGGTGGAATTGTCCTTTCTTAGGATGCACAGTTACTTGTGTTGAGTGGTTGAGTTCTAATACCCTTGCATCTCCTTGGGGCATATGTCATTATTGTGTGCTCTCATTCTCTTTTCCCTTGCCTTTATAAGCAAACTCATGTATATTGTTTGTTGATCCAATTATTTGCATCTTGATGAGAATACAATTTGTTCTTGTCACGTATTATTTGTCTCTTGTTCTTGTGCTTTCCATTGCCTCTAGATCTTAGGTGGCTACCTTCATAGCCAATTCTTATATGGTATCAGAGCTTTTAGAGTGCCATTGGTTTTCCATTTGAGAGAATTTTGGTACAATTTGGGGTTTTGTATTTTGGAGCTTTCAGTTGCAAGTCAATATTGGACTTGCTAGGTCAAATCTAAGGTTACCATTGGATTGAGGAGGTTCAAAAAAGTCAGAATCACCTTTTATTTCGTGCAAATCTAACACCGAAGGCTAAATCTAGAGTCGTTTGAAGGTGGAGGGTGGTTACCTAACCATACAGCGATCTACACTTTTGGATCACTTTGGGCAAAATCCGACATTGCCATCATGCTCAAAAGGCTCAAGAACCTCAAGACCGCTTGTCCATTCATCCAAATTAGACATTGGAGTTGAGGAAAAACTTCATCTTCCCCCTTGCTAGTCAACAATATGGTCACAGACACAGACAGGTACAATCACCATAAAAAAATCCACATGCACTATGGGTCAGATTTTTTAATTTTCTAGTTTTTTTTTTTTTAAATTCAAAAAAAAAAAAAAATCATTTAAAAAATATGTTGCTTTCAAAAAGCATTTTTTTGTTTTAAATTTAAATTTTTAAAAACCTATGACATGGTCTTTATGGACCCTACCACGATAAACTATGGGCAGGGTACCCTGTGGGCCCTGCCACGACGTATTGTGCGCAAGGTTTGCAATTTTTTTAATTAAAAATGATTTTTTTTTAAATAAAATAAATAAAAATAAAAAATAAAGTTTTAAAAGTTTTTTTAATAAATAAAAATTTAAAATGCTTTTTTTAAATAAGTTTTTTAAATTAATTTTTAAAAAAAATTTATATTTTTCATTATTTTTAATAAATCTTTTTAATGCAAATTTTAATTAAAATGTGTGTGTTTTCACTTTATTTTTAATAAAGTTTTTTCAAAAATAAAAAATATATTTGTTTTTTTCTCTATTATATTTTTAATAATTTTTTTATGGGTTTTAATAATTGTTTTTATTAAACTTTTAATTAAGTTTTAAAAAAAAATGTCATTAAATAAGCAAAATTGGGAACAAGTTTTTTCTTGTCCACCTATCATAGGTTTGTCTTGCAGTGTTCTCCAACTGGCAGGCAAGGGGGGATGGTAGCTCATACATTTTTCTTAGCAAGATACCAATCAGAGTCATCTTCATTTACAATCTTCTACAAGGGATCTTTTTGGTGGCATCATCTTCATGTTTCTAGATTTGCACTATGTCATGTTGTATTCTCTTGCACGAGCTATGTTGTAACACACTAATATAAAGTGCCACACCCCTTTGTACTTTGTCATTGATGACATGTATGATGTAATCCTCTTGTACTCAATAGATTAGGACCTATCTCATGAGACTTGGTACATGTCTCGAGATGAGAATGTATGTAGTTGAAGCTCATATAGGTTGTCTCCATGCCTAATCTTTATCATGTTGCAGTGAGTGATTCATCAGTCATTCTTCATTAACATTGGCGCCTGATTTTGTCACACACTTTGACATTCTTGGTGCAACATTGGCTCTATTTATTCCTAATGGGGAGGAATTTTGGTCAACATCATTGGACCATCTTTGCAGGAGATTCTACATTGGGGGGGGGGGGGGGGTGGGTATTTATGATCTTTCCTCTTCTCTCTTATGGGGGCGGGGGGGGGTGATTTTTCCTCACATGAGGTTTTGTTCTTCTTTGAGAGCATTGTGTATTTTTCTCTCCCTTTTGGGGGGGAATTTTTTCCCTCTGGGTTTTTCTCTCTTTCTTCGTTTGTGAGAGATTGCATTGCATTTATACATGGGTACCCATCATGCCCTAGTAGTCAGGATCCATCTTGCATTGTTAGCTTGAGTCTACATTCCCCTAAGTTGCACTTAAGGGGGAGTGTTGGCGTAATTAATTTATATTATTTATCTCTAGGATATATTACACTTTACTTAAGCTTACTTGGGGATTTGCATAGGATTAGTCAGAGAATTTCCACTTTAGGTGGAATTGTCCTTTCCTAGGATGCACAGGTACTTGTGTCAAGTAGTTGAGTTCTAACTAACTCTTACCTATCCTTGCATCTCATTGGGCCACATGTCATTATTATGTGCTCTCATTCTCTTTTGCCCCACCTTTATAAGTAGGTTCATGCACATTGTTTGTTGATCCAATTATTTTCATCTTGATAAGAATACAATTTGTTATTGTCACATATTATTTCTCTCTTGTTCTTGTGCTTTCCATTACCTCTAGATCTTGGGTGGCTACCTTCATAAACGATTCTTACAGTTGTATTGTAACATTGGGATATATTATATTGTGTTTATTTAGTATTGGGAAGAGTAAATTAATAAAATACCCAATATTAGATGTGGTGTCGATGGGGTAGTTATCCCATTGGTATTAGCACATGGTTTTGATGTAATACCACTTGGTAGTTTTGTGGGAGCTTGTGTTTATAAAAGCAACTACAAGGGTAGTTGTTTGGAAAATCCAGGTTCAACGTTTGCGGAGGTTGGAAGCATGGGATGAAATGTGTGGTTATGTAGCATCACAAATTTTCATCGGGCCAATTTGCACCTCATGTTTGTGCCCCTACTTTAGTGTATCCTATCGTCATCTCTAATATGGGTTTGTTTTGTGCTTTATCTTCAATTTTGATGCCATGTAGACCCACTAATGGATATCCTAGAGGGGTGTTCTTCTCCCTAGGGTTTAATTGTGGTCCCTTCCTGAGAAGAACCAAGGTGTGGGTGCCTTGGTCTTGGACCAAAGCGCCCAACACCTTGGTTCCTCTTCGTTGGGCCCAATTTTAAAATAGGGGAGGGGTCTTATCTCTTTGATGAGAATTTAATTTTGTGGCTCTGCATGACTGTTGGAGGTCGACCTAATCAGTAAATGACCTAGATACCCCTATATAAAGACATTTGATCAACCTAATTTCATCTATCCATTCTATCAATTTGCATGCATTCGTGCATTTGTGAAGCATTCATTATCAAGCATTTTCAGAGATCTTCAAGGCTACATATTCTTCATTCAACCATTGTGGAGAAAAATTACATCATTCATATGCAAGCATGTGTGTGTGATTAGGATTTTGTCATGTTCATGCCATTTCATACAATATATGTGATTACATTCAAATAAGCAAAGCATCATCATCAACAATTGCAGATCTGAGGTATATATTTCCATTATTTATTTTATTTTTTGCATTTATTCATTCAAGGTAATTCCTAAACCAAGGTTTGACTTAGGCAAACTCCTATTCCCAAAAAATTTCCCTTCTCTACTCTATTCAGGAATAAGTACAGAGTTGTAATTTTTAGGATCGACATTATTCGTAGAGATGAATAGGTTCCCTTTTGGATGGTGAAAAGTTTGGAGGACCAACACGACAAGAATTTTGATCCTAATAATTTAGGTCAATCTTTTGGGAACAAATCCAAACACTCACATATTACTCAAATCCAGGTTCGTGGCTTAGTTTGATAACTGTAGCTCACTATTTAAGCATAATTACTTCAATTTACACACATTAATTAACCTAATTTTAGCATCTTCAACAAATTCAAGTCAAACCAACTCAAGGGGAAGAAGAGGGACACCTAAAACCCCTGGAAATTGGTAAGAATCTTGATCTATTAGATTTAGATCTATCAAATTCCTATCTTTCCCTAATGTAATTGGCACCTAAGCAAAATTACTAGTTTTACTACACCTAGTGGTGGAAACCCTAATTTTCACCACTCTGCAGGTTACATGCTTGTTGATGGCCAGGGTTTTGAAATATTTCATGGTTGTATCTATAATGGTGCATTGTTGATAATACATGGTGACAGATGCTTTTGGAGGCTAGGCTTTTTCCTCATGAGGGTTTTCTAAGGGTATATCTTGTGTCACATTCTCATGGGTATGTTGTCTATTCTTTGCATGTGAATTATAAGTTATTATTTTGTTGATATCTCAATTGGATTATGTGGAAATTGTCATATGTATGGCTGCAAGTTTTCTTTTATTATTTATTTATTTAATTGCTTATTCACCTTTTATCCCTTTATCCTTGTCCATTCAATCCTAGCCCTCCAACTTATTCACATAGATCACAATCTAAAAATTGTCATCATGTGACAAGTGTTCCCTTCACATATCTACATAAGCCTCGTCCTCATTCATTGAACATTGACACCTTCCTAAAAGTCAAACTAACTTGATATCCTATCCATTCATCTTAAAGTAAACCTCTTAATCCTAGCCATTCCCATTAGGATATTGCCCTAAACCTAATCTTAAGCCCATATCCTCTCCATCATGTGATCTACTTGTCACATGACTGCATCTTTAAGCCAAACCCTATTCCTCAATCAATATTAGCTGTCCATATTCATTCAACCATAGCCCTTGATTTTGCCTCTTTTAGAATTCTACGACTAGATGCTCTCAAACTAAGCAAATAAATCTAGAGAAACAATCAAGCTAATGTTATTATCTTATTAACTTGCTATCAAGCTTATGCAATCATTTTGTTATCTCGCTATCATTGTTATACCGAGGTTATGTTCGTTTTACTATTAAGAAATCCACATAATTATTAAGAGAAAATCAAATAGATCTAGGGTGCATTCTACTTCCACTTAATCCAAGGGACATGGAGATGCTTTGAGGTATACATTTGGTTTTTGTGCATTATATTATGTTATTATTTTACTTGAATCATTTTCATAGTCTTCAATATATATTAATACAAACATAACATGCACTAAAAATTCTACATTTCATTAATTTCATTATTTCAAAATTCAAAATATACATGCCACTTTCTAGTGATGCAAGTTAAAAAGTTAAATTAGTGTTGCCCATTTCCTTTATAAAAGTGTGAAACAATTTTGAAATTTCACCTAAGAAACCTTCTAGTATTATCTTCTAAATTTCATTATCTCGAATGTCTTGGAAGAGAATAAGTGATATTAACTAAATTAAGAGCCTAACAAATGAAGTGTTATAGAGAGAATTGTACTCCTTGAAAATAGAGAAAGAAGACTCTATTGCTAAGCATATTAATGCTTTTAATTTGAAATTTAGCTAGTTAGGTAATGTAGATGTTCAAATAGATAAGGAGGGTGCCAGAGTCACTGATGGATTCAATCTCCCAAGATCACCTGCAAAATCAAGTTCAACCTTCTACACGAGAGCATATGAATGATGGAATATAGTGCAATAACCAGAATAATGATATTATCACACTCCAAAAGATACAATATGGATCAACACTTCCTTGTATTGACTAAGATGATATGAACTCATTTGAGTTAGCTCTGAATTAGCTCATAAGGGAAAGGTGGGTGGTGATTATATAGAAAAATGTGGGCACATAATTCCAAGAGGAATAATAACTCCCAAATAACCAAATTAGGTGGGAGTTGTGCCTATTTGGAAAAGGCCAAACATGTGGCAAACCAACTTAGGTAGGGACAAACAAATGGTTATGGGGAGGTGGCAAATGAGTCCAAAAGTGGATGCGACATTCAACCACCCAAATGTGGGTGTGAATGACACATGTAAATGTAGGACTATGCCATGTGTCCTCATATAAACCATCCTAATATAACCTAAGTATGCTTAATAATGTGTAGGAAAAATAAATATAAAAAACCTACACTAATAGAGGATAAATATATTTTACTAATTTATTCTTTGACTTAATCATGGATTTTTTTAATTGCTGCTATCAACGATGTTAATGTAGATCCGAAGATGGATACCCTTATTTTTCATTTTTGGTAAATGAAGAAATGAGGAGGAAATTCATGGATGATGGTTGGAATGATGCAATACATGTTTGAGGAAGGCTTAATATATCTAAATCAAAAGGATGAACCCTTATTTCTACATTTCTTAGTGAATAAATGAGGAGAAAATTCAAGGATGAGTTTATAAAAGATGCAATAGATGTTTAGGGATGACATGTTAGAATTAAGAATTCTTCTACAATATTTCTTCTACACGAGAGAAAAATAAAAGACAAGATAAAGTTGTAATCATAATAGTACAATTCATGAGCATTAATTTCTGTAATGAGACACATTATAATAGATATACAATCCATGTTTGCTAAGAATAGACATAGTGAAAAAGTAGACTGATAATCTTATCCTCTTTTTTTGTGGTATTGCATCAAGTTCAAACTTCTTAAATTTTCTTTAGAAATTCAAAAATTGTTTTTAAATCTATTAAAACAAATATAACAACCATTTTTTAAAAATTATAAATTTCATCAAGAGTTCTACATTTTGGATTGGTTTACATCATTTTAAAGTTCAAAGCATAAAGGTCACTTTTATGCAGTTAAATTTGATTTTTTTTAATTTGTGTTGGTCATTTCCTTTATAAAAAGTATTACACAAGTTTGTACTCTTACCCCTTATTCTAATGGACACTTAGGGCAAACCACTTCTCACACTACATCACAAGCTATACACATCATTTCTACATATCTCAATTACTAATTGTTCCTCTAGAATTGCTTATGAAGTTTTGTACTTCCTTGTAGACTCGCAGAGACTGGTTGTGGCTAGGAAAGTATCTATTTTCTTGTTTTTCATTGAAAAAGATATGTATTCGAATTCTTCCATAAATGAAGTTAAACCCAAGGCTCAATAACAAATGGAAGTGAAAAGTTAAAGAAAGGAATTGGAGGAGTCTAAGTGCTCAAGTTTGGAACTCTAAGGCTGAGGCAAATTAAATTTTAGCTTGGAAAGTTTTGCATCAAAAATTATATGTTGGTGATAAATTAAGATATCTAAAACGTCAATCAATGAAGTGCCCCTTTTGTCACAAAATTGAAACTTTAAAGCATATCTTTTGGGACTGTTTTAGAGTAAAATAAAATGGAATAATGTGTTTAATTACTTTCTAACAGTTTTTAGTCATCCTCTAAGATGGAAAGAAGCAATTTTTGGTCTTGACCTTCATAAGAATGTGATTGCAGACTCTATGAGGCAATGTGTTTTGTTAAATATTTGGAAAAGTAGATGCAAAGCAATGTTTTCTAATCATATTCTTCATCAAGAAGTAGATATTTTAATGTTTTACTTTGACATCATGTTTCACTTTGTCTTTCTGTGTTCACAGTTGAGGCATGGTCATCAAGATGGTGTTCAAGTCAATGGACATTTGGATTAGATTAAATATCAATTTTTGCAGCTTCATGAGAGTGATATTAAGTGCTCCAACTAGCTGTATAAGATCTTCAAGTTTCAAGTTTAATATATGGTTTATACATGTACTTCCCCATTGTTTATTTGGCTAGACTTTTCAAAGTATGTTCAATTTGCTGCAAGGGTTCAGCTATGGGTTATGCATGTAATTTTCCATTGTTTGTTTGGAAAAAAACATTTTAAGATGAGTACAATTTGCTGCAAGGTTCAACTAGCTATTTCAACATTGTAAAGGTTTGGTTTTAGCAGTCATGTTCACTGTTTGTTAGTTGGTTGTTTCAGTTGTTGAACAAGTTTGTTGTTTATAGGTGTGATATAACGCTTTGCCACTCATAGCTGACTGTTTTGGCTATTGTCGTGGTTTGTGGTGCATAATTTGTATTTCATTCAATGCAATCTTTTAGTTGGATTGCTTATTAATTTTCTTTGTATTAAATTTCTGTTGGCTTCATCAATACAAAAAAAGTAAAATTATTAATTGATTATATGGTTGTATACCCTCCTTTGTAACTTCTTGGTCTACTTTAAAGATGGGAACGTTGTCTTGGAGATAAGTTGGATGGTAGAAAGACACCTTTTTATTGTCTCTGCAATAATAGTTTTTCTTTTCTTTTTTAATATCTTTTAGTGAAAGATTGTGTGGGCAAAGTGCGATAGCACGAGGATGATACTTATTAAATATTTATCTAGTCTAGAGGTATTAAACTCAACTTTGATAAGGCTTTCATGATGGATTTTATTGTCATGATCAAACATATCTTTTTGGTGGCTAAGATCTTCCCTATATAAGAGGAGCACTTAAAAGACTTGAGATAATTGCACCACCATCCTCTTCCATGTAACATCAAAAGAGCGAGACATTTTTTAAAAATGTTTTATATTATTTTCTAGCCTATTAATTGCTTGATTTTGGAAATATTTGTCAAATAATTTGACTAGTGCCACAGTGTAATTTTTTTCTCTTTGGTATTTTTTGTACCAATTTTATTCTCAACTTTAATATTTTTAAAAATATTGAATGAGATTAGTTTAATTACTATTGTCCATTTATGGCATAAAAATAAAAATGTTATTTATTTAGAATATTTATTTTATTTAGCCATTTCATGTTACTATACCGATCACAATACAAGCATAGTACTATGTAGAGGGATAATGTGTCTCATCTCTCCCCACTAAAACATAACACTCACAAAAATTGACAATTAATGAAGTTAATTTCTTTTCCAAATATTGAATGGACTGGGGTTCACTAAAGGAACTCAAATTATTGATGTGTCTCATCTCTCCCACTAAAACATAACACTCACAAAAATTGGCAATCAATGAAGTTCATTTCTTTTCCAAATATTGAATGAATTAGGGTTCACTAAAGGAACTCAAATTATTGAACTTTGCAATAAGGATTACATATGTTTCTACAAGGAATTAAAGGTATATTATTGAGCATATGAGATAGGCTTGACATTCAAACTTAGAACCTTCTTATGGATGGTGAGATTTTTCACATTGAACCTTTCTTATGGATGGTGAGATCTTTTGAAAACTTTCTATTGAATTAAAATGTATATTTCAATTCTAACACTTTGAATTTTGTTTCTAACACTTTAAAATATATTCATGTTAAGATCAACTCATACCAAATTCAAAATTATAAACATAATATAATTTAATTCTAATAATAAAGTTTCAATTCTATTACATATTTTAAACTCTAATTAATTTTCTGTTACTTTACTAAATTTCTATACTGTAAAATAAAATAATATATTTAATAAATTAATTACATTTTATATTATTTTTCATATAATTAAAAATTTGATTATGAAAAAATTATCTATGCCCAACAAAATTTTACTGTAATCAAACGAGTTATTAGCGTGGCCATTGAAACCATGGCGAACATTTGAAATCACGGGCCAAGATGGACATAGAAGGAGGGTTTCCTGTATGGAAGGCGATAAGGCGAAAGTTGAGTCTGGATGCTCCTTTTTTTACTGTTGCTCTTGCTAAACAGGTTCAATTACTACTTTTACTTCCTCTGCTCCCATTGGTTGTGTTTCGAACTAAATAACATTAAAATGTGGGCTCAAAATAGAGAAATTGGTTTGCTTTAATGGTGGCTGTTTTATCAAGCCAAAAAATTAATAACAATCCACACAGTGTAGTTTGAATCTAATTGGTGGAATGGGAGGAATTAACCGCTGCAGGGCAAAGAGTATGATCGGATACAATCATTATTGAGAGATGATATATATCTCCTTTCCTCAACTGGATCCAACCCATTAGTGAGATAAGATATGGATACTTTCCTGAATTCTTCACATGGACAATACCAACTTGGTATGTAATGCCACAGTAGAAATTGAGGATAACATGAGGTCTTTCGGTTCTGATACCCTAGTAGGTCCGTAAACTCAGTGGGATACGCCAAAACAGATCACCAATCACGGATATTCACTGTGTGACTACTCAACAACTCCTCCAATTAATCAATTATCCATATGTAGTGTCTTTAAACCATGTACGGTCCTGCATTTGCAGCCAAATATCACCACCAAGCAATGGATGTAATGTCCCCTTCCTAATTTGACCTAGAATTTGCCCTAGAATCATAATTGCAACAAATTAGTGTTAGAATATTATCAAGTAAATATTTCTCTAAATAATGTGATCCTGAATATGAATCTTACGATTGTAACATAAGACATATATATATATATATATATACATACATACATACATACATACATACACACATATACTTATATACAATCATTTGGTTTAGACAAGATCACATCATATTCATATACTACAAATGATATTATACAGAGCATATTAGAGTTTGGAGGAAGAGACATGATGGGTCCGCTTGAAGCCATTTCTATACTAAGCCCAAGAACGGAGTGGATGCTAGAGCCATCTTGGCCTTGGTGGGCTGTAATATCCCTTGTCCAGTCTGATGTAAAATTTGCCGTTTATGGCTCAAGGAATATTGTCAAACAGTTTTCATACATGCTGAAATCTATCATATACTGATTACAATGGATGTAGGAAGATGTATAAACAATCAACAATGAAGAATACACCTTAAATGCACTCTAAATTAAGAATGGACATTTTATCAAACACTTGCCATACATGCTTCAGAATAATAAAACTAATTAACCAATACTGCTGTCATAAGTTCTGATTACAATTTCAGACTTTTACAATTGGCACAATAGCACTTATTACTCAGACGTAATTGATTTATGAAGCATTCTAATGGCTGCCACTAATTTCTGAACATAATGTACTCAGAAAATTGACTGAATAAGAACATGATTTTGCTGATGCCAAATGAATGAAGCTCCTTCAACAATGATTGCCAATTTAATTTAGGATTTTTGGGGACCTCTATGGTGGAAATCGCCCCCTAGGTAGCTGGCCGCCCTGCCCTAGAAGTTGTAGATGTAAAATAAAATAAAGTTGACCAACTTCAGCTCCAAATTTGTTATAGAATTGATTGTCTCGGACTCACGAAGTCAATGCACCAATGCGCATAAAATTCTGATCATCCAGCAATGAGTAATGAGTAAAAATGTGAGGATCAATAGGTCTGATCGACCTCCATGGCAGACCTGGAAATGACCTCAGAATGTGCCTTCAATCTACTCCAAAATGCTCCCAAATGAATCGCCTTGAGTCCTTGATGAAAAATTGGTGACAATACGATCTCCTATAAGCAAATCGTAATTCATACCCTAGCCGTGGCAGATCTGAAGATGACTGATATTAACTCAGTAAACTGAAGGTATAGACAGCATCAATGTAGAACACCCCTTGGAGACTACCACACCAAAATGTCCCCTCTTGATTCCACCAAATTGTACTTGAAGAAGTTAGCCTTTGGCTACAATATAAGCACAATTAGAAAGACTGAAATGTCTTTCTTTCTCAGCTGCAAATTTGTCTTCGAAAGAAGACTTCA
The DNA here is from genome assembly GCF_030272615.1 of Cryptomeria japonica. Lineage (NCBI taxonomy): Eukaryota > Viridiplantae > Streptophyta > Pinopsida > Cupressales > Cupressaceae > Cryptomeria > Cryptomeria japonica. The sequence goes on from NC_081409.1 coordinate 353,002,583, forward strand.
CAAATTAGGTGCTGATGTAGATTCCGTCACGAATCCACTCCCAAGAAGAAGAACTAGGGTTTCGTCCAGCCCTTCAATCAATCTACTGAAGGTTTGCGTCCTCAGAGATTCAATTAATGCAAAGCATTAGACAGTTCCTCAAATTCATAATTCCAAATCTGCCTTGAAGCTTCATCTTGATCTCCTTTAATACTTTTTTACCCCAACATCCAAAAGCTTCTAGAAGTGACTTTATGAAATAATATTTAATTAGTCACTTTTTTAAATTAATTAAATATAAATTCATCTTTTAATTTTTAATTTATTTGATAACTTCATAAATAATTAACTTAGTATTATTAATTAAAATAATCAATCAAGCTATCCATGAAAAATAATAATTATTTGGACAACTTAACTAATTAAATTAATTAATCAATTCTCTTCCAAAAATGGGGACATTACATGGGCAGTCAATAAGGACATCCACTGAGGTGGCCTATTTAGTGGGTTGCTTGTACTTGCTTTCTCCATCAATGTCTCATCTATCTAAAGACAAGTGCCATCTTGTGGAGTTGGGCGGAGGTTGTAAGTGGGTTCCTTGGCTCTTCTACGTTAAGTGCCCTTTGGTCCTAGGAGCCATTATGGTAATCTCTAGAATGGTCTACTTACTTAGACCTCTTAAACCCCTTTTGCTTGCACCATAGGCCCTTCCTACAAGATTAATTTCAGACAATCAAGCATATCTTATATGCTATAGGAACATACACTTAAGCATTATCTATAATGCATAATTAACAAGTGATTGTAAGAATGATAGTGCTGAGGAAGTAAGATCTGATATAGTATCAGTCTGTCGTATTATGCCTGATCTGAAAATGAATTCACTTTAGTTTATATGCTCTTCATCCTCTATGAGTTGATCCTGGACTGAAGTTTTGTTATGCTGAATGCTTCAATCTTCCTTGGCCAATGTATTTATTTGCTGACTGTGCTTGGAATCTCATTCTGCTTGAGAGATTTGATGATGATCCTCTTCCATTGATTGCTTACTCTTTTTATACCTTCATATCTCATTGAGAAGACACATCTCTTTGGAAAGGGATATCCATTCAAAAGGGTCATGTCTTCTCATTGCTGTCTTATTATTCAAATTAGGTCTGCACTTCTGATTATTCATTACAATGCTTAGTTTCTATTTCCCAAGTTGATCTCCCTTGGATGCATTCCTCAAATGAAATCTTCTCCCCTTGATATCTTCCCATGTGAGGGAGAGTCACACCTCTTCATCATATCTGCCCTTTTCAAGGGTCACAACCTTTAATAATTATCACCCTTTGAAAGAGTTACAACCCTTCATCATTCTGCCCATTCCTTTCTACTTCTATTAATCCCTCCTTGTTTCACAAGCTCCCTTCTTTCTTCTTCCTCTACCCCATCCTCCTTTCAAATAAGGTTCTCTTCTCCCTTTTATATCTCATGTTTGAAGGAGTCGCAACTTTTCATTTCATGCCTTTTGACCATTCATTAAACTTAATTAAATTTTAATTTTAATCTTATTTTTATTCTTTTGTATTTTAATTTTTTAATTTTTAATTTATAATTAAATCCTATTCAAAGAGGGGACATTACAATGGAATACATGAAACGACAGGCAGAAACAAGTAAACAATAACCGAGACACAATATTTGACCTGGAGAAAATTTAAACAGTGGAAAATTCCACTGCGAGGCAAATACCAGTCATTTAGCATGCAACAATCAAGTACAACCAACTGTATTGAAAGATAGTCTGAATACAACGTGCAAAGCTTCAACAATCAACAAGAGCTTGCACAAACTTCAATCAGCTGCTTTGTTTCCTAATCCCTCATATAATTGTGACAGTGGTGTTCAAGCCACTTGCTACAAGAGGTAAACATGAATGCTGACCCTTGTACAATGCTCAAACCTGGTTGATATAGGCTCCTTCATGTCTCACAAGAATGTGGACATGCAAACCAAAGTTTGGAAGGTGAAATGATTAGACAAAACCTGTTGAATCCCAAGAGTTTCACACACAAAGATGTGTTTGCTGGTTCCGCTTGGGACATGCATGTGTTTGTTGGGGAGGACATGTTTGTAGTGGTGACTGGTATGTGTTCAAATAATTCGATGTATTAAACAAAGGAGACGAAGGCCCCCTAAATAGATTTACAAAGACGATGTTTCTAAATGAAACATCCTGAATTGAGGCCAGAAATAGAAACTAACTAAACTAAGATGACCATTAAAGAAACATTACATTATCAAATACCCTCCCTTAATGGTCATCGTCCTAACAACCCTACAAAAGACAATCTGCAGGTCTTTTGATCACAAACGCAAAGAAGGTTGCCCCTTCTCTTTAGAACACTTTGCTGCTATTGAGACCCTCCCTACTGCAGAATGTTAATGATCAAGAGTACCAGAATCCGTCCAACCTGATGTTGGGAAACGAAACTATCCCTTCCTGTAGCTAGAGTTACTAAGAATAGCTTATCAAACTGAAACCACGATTTTGAGAAGAAAATCGCCAAACCTGAATTGCTTCTAAACAACAGCCACAATTTTGTGGAAAAAATTGGTAAACCCTTGTGCAGACCGTTGCCCTAGCAACTCTAGGTGCATTCTAAAACAGTTGCAAGAAACCACGATTTTTGTGGAAAAAATTGAGCAAAACCCTCTTTAAAAGAAAAAATACGATTTTTGGGAGAAAATCACACAAAACCCAGACATGATTTTTGAGGAGAAAAAACGATCAAAACCTAGATAGTAATTTTTTGAGGAAAAAATTATAAAACCTATACATATAATTTTTGAGGAAAAATTATAAAAACCCAACAGATAATTATTTTTTTCGAAAAAATTATAAAAAACCCAAAATAATTTTTTTAGGAAAAAAATAACAAAAAACCCACCACTAATTTTTTATGGAGAAAAAATTAGAAAAACAACACTAATTTTTTAAGGACAAAAAAATTACAAAAACCACCAAATAATTTTTAAGGGGAAAAATTATAAAAAACCCACCCAAATTTTTTTAAGGAGAAAAATTATAAAACCATTCATTATTTTTTTAGGAAAAAGTAAAAAAATCTAGAAAATACAAAAAAAACTCGAAACTCTAGGTTGGGTTGAAAACAAAAACTGTTGCAAAACCCTTGATGCAGAAAACGTGAAACCCTTGTCGTGCAAAAAAGAACTATGGCGACAGGCGTGGGTGTGTGCTTAGGCACAAAAAAAGTAGAGATTTTTTTGTTTGTTTGTTTGTTTTGCCTCCCACAAATACAGACCTTGCTAGTATGACGCGCACGAGCACTCAGAATGTCGTGCGTAGGCGCACAAGAAGATGCACGCAGTCGCATGAAAAAGACAGGGGCATGCGAAGAAAGGATCGCGTGAAAAATATAGGAGCAAATGTTAAAAAACACTCATTGTGCGAAGAAAGTGTCATGGAAAAAACAGGGGATAAAACTTGTCGCTATTGGAACACAAAAAAATCTGTTGAAAAAACCACGAACTCCAGACGCGTTGCGCACAGGAGAATCACTTATAAAACAGTCACGAGTAGCAGAGATCCAACGTGCGAAATAACCAAGTCTACCTCTGACGCTACCTGAAAAAATAGAAACCCATGAATTTGCAAAAAAATAGATCGTAATGTTTCCAAAAAGAATCCTCAAAACTAGGGCGCACGTCCTTTAGAAGTTGCAAATAGAAAAAAATAAAACCACGTGGGCCGTAAAAAAAATACAGTTGAGAGCAACACATGAAAAACCCTCACCCAAGAGCAAGCAAAAACGAATTATTGAAGCCTCCCAAAATCTTGGGCCCCTCGTGAGGGAGTCAAACCCAAACCGGCTCTAATACCATGTTCAAATAATTCGATGTATTAAACAAAGGAGACAAAGGCTCCTTAAATAGATTTACAAAGATGATGTTTCTAAATGAAACAATCGTGAACTGAAGCCAGAAATAGAAACTAAGTAAACTAAGATGACCATTAAAAAAACATTAGATTATTTAATAGTATGTTCACCTTCTGTAGCAATGGAAAACACGCCAAAATTGGAGAAATGCTTAGTTATAACACTTGCGCACAAGTCCATCCTCTTCCGTTGGATGCTCTGATCATCGCATATCTTCACCAATCCTGCATACAAAACCAACTTTTTTTCATGAAGGAACTCTCTGACTAATCTAATCTTGATTGAATAGAGAACAACCAACCATTTGATCATAGATAACATCTGGTTTTTGGATCATTAGTAGTAATATTTGTTTTCAAATTGTATTTATTTGTAGTGTATAATATTTTTCAAGGCTACAAGAATGCACTGCATTTTGATGTAGGTGCATCCAGGGTGTAGGGGCAATCCTGCATCACCCCAAAAATTGTTTTATTTTGATTTTTGTTAGGTTTGGTGAATACCCATGAAGCTTATTTCCATGAAGAAGTCTTGAAGAATGGCTTAGAACTTTCAAATTTTCAAAAAAGGCTAAATTTAGCAAGGCATCCATTTTTATTAAGTTTACATATGAGCACATAGGAACTTGAAATTTTTCCCAAAGCTCTGAAATTAAATTTTGTCCATTCTGGGTGAGTTTCAAGCCATGATCAGGTTAGTGGGAGAAAATATTAAAGATTTAAGTTTTGAAATTTTTCGAAAAATCATTTAAAATTAGATTTCAAGGCTTTAATGATGTTTTGGGGCCTCAAAAATCAGAGCAATTGGACAAGTCAATTTTGATCATGTAAAGCACTCTGAGATCTTCAGTTTAAAAAAAATTAGGCTCAATTGGGTGCTGTTGATGTGTCTTTTGTACACGACCAAACATAAAATAAAATACCTAAAGGTACCTTATCCTCTCTTGAACAAAGTTCCCGATTGCTGAAGATCTCGCCGAAGGATCAGTCAAAGTAACTCCAAGGTTCTGTTATGTAGGATCTCTACGTGTGGATAAGCTCTCTGTGGTATGATGTGATTTTGCTGGAATCACAAGGGGACTTACACTTGATGACTTGAACGTCTGATTTGCTGGAATCACAAGTCCTATTTACTAACTGGAAGACAAACAAATGGCAAAAGATGCAAGGTTCAGGAAGTCCACTCTACTACCTAGAATGCGAGAAGATGGATGAACGACTAGGTGGAGTCCTACTGGGCTGGGTCTCACCATCAGGCTTGAACAATCTGACACCAACTCAGCGCGATCTTCTAAGGGATGCTTCCAATACGTTCAAATCGTACGCCATCAAACGCTGATCACCATTCAAGATAATGCATGAACAATTAATGTGTACGACTTAAGATTAAACTCATTTTATGCCAGTTGACCACGCAGGGCGCACGTACAATCAGTAAGAGGCTAGTGGTATGGACTAGACGGATTCCACACAGGTGCATTCAACAACTTCTTTCATTCAATTTAATTATCTATCATCTAAAATGAAGATTCAACAAGAGACCATGCATATTGCAACGAAACAACACACTTCACCATAATTTCACTGAAAATGGAGTTTGTTTACAATCACTGGCAACAATTTCTTGCTTTGTCCTCCTAATTTACTCTAATTGCTATTCTATTAGCTGACTATTCACTATTTCTAACTATTCACCCCACTACTGACTATTGACTAACTATTAGCTATTGACCTTTACAAATGAGGAGCCAGGGCTTATATAGTGCCCTCAATACAATTCAATGGCTTAGATCAACTTGAGATCAATGGTCGAGATTTTACAATGAAAACCCTAATTAGGGTTTGTTACAACAAACTCAATTTTGACCAATGAAATAATTGCATTATTTGGACACGTCTTCTCTAGAATATTCGACCAATGGATAACCAGGGTAGGTACATCGAAGTTTGTGCCATTCTGATGAGCCAGGTACATTGAATCTGGACACGCTGAGGCGGACCAATCCGACATGGAGGAGTGATGACTGGGATGCCACCTTGCCTGACACTTGTAACTTGGTAGATGCTCAATTTGGTGACGCTGAGAAGATAATTTTAATTAACTCTTCTTGAAACTATCTGCTTCTCCAACGGACCCTTGCTTTAACCTCCTTTGTCTTTGATGTGCAGGATGGATGGTGTACCTTTCCTTCAAATGCTGGTCTGGAAGAGGTGTCCCTGATGATGTTGGAGAAGGTCGTCCTTGATCTGGCCTGGTCTTCTTTCATCTGCAAGACAAACCACAAGATGATTAAGGACACATAATATATTTATTCTAACATAGCATTTTATACCTTAAATCATCAACAAGAAGACATCAAAATGAAGTTTGCTCAATATTCTTTCTAGGGACAGGCCCTATAAGGATTTTGCCCTCGACCCTTTGGAAGGGTCAGGAGCGAAATTTGCATTCCTGGCTCAAATTGTTCTCACTTTGCAACTGTACTTGCTTAGATACATGCCCAAGGACGCCCTCATTCTCAACCGACACCAATCTTGATGCAAATTTGGGGCAAAAGAGAGGTTTTTTAAGAATTTCGCTCTGGACCCTTTGGAAGGGTCTGGAGCGAAATTCACTTTTTAGGACAAAATCTATCATGTTTCCTCTCCAAATACCTTCCAAGGCGAGCACACACTAGCTTTCCTTCCTCCAGAGCCCAGGGATCCACGCCTTGACCTCTATCATGAGCAATTTGAGTGAAATTGGGAATTTCGCTCTGCACCCTCTGGAAGGCTCAGGAGCGAAATTCACCGTTTAAGTCACAACTCTTCATTTTCTTCACCTCAATTCATCTTGCAGGGCAAAGTAACATCATTTCAACCTCAACTATGCCTTAGGATTCCTAGTCTTCACTTGACACAAGGAGGAAATAGGCAGACGAAGAATTTCGCTCTGGACCCTTTGGAAGGGTCAGGAGCGAAATTCACCTTTTAGCTCAAAATTCACACTTTTGAAGGTCAAACATCTTTCCAAGGCATTCCAAATAGCTTTTCTCACCCTAGTCTAGGCCTGACTTAGCACAAAATTTGGAGGATAAGATGGTTTTTAGGATTTTCACTCTGGACCCTTTGGAAGGGTCAGGAGCGAAAATCTTATTTTAGGCTTATTTCCTCATCTTTTCAACTCCAATCCACCTCCAAGATCAAGGACACATCGCTTCACTCCTATCTAGGCCATAAAAACCAAAAACTTGACTTGATTTGCAAGGAAAAAAGGGTGATCCTAGGAATTTCGTTCTGGACCCTTTGGAAGGGTCAGGAGCGAAATTCTCATTTTGGCTTCAAAATTTGCATTCTTGGTGACTAAAATCCACTCTAAGGCAATCCAAATGACTTCTCTCACCCTTGTCCAGGTTTGACTTTGCTCAAATTTTGGAAGAAAAGATGGTTTTTAAGATTTTCGCTCTGGACCCTTTGGAAGGGTCAGGAGCGAAAATCATGTTTTGACCTTGATTCTTGATTTTTCAAACTCTAATCTTCCTTGGGAGGCAAACATAGATACTTCCTCATGCATCTCCATCTTGATCCTGACTTTGGCTAAGGCAAAAATTAGTGTTTTCAAGAATTTCGCTTTGGACCCTTTGGAAGGGTCCGGAGCGAAATTTGACATTTTGGACTCTCCGTTAGGATCATTTTATGGAATATAACATTTAACTGTTCGGATGTTTGAGAGTGGTTTCGGACCTCCAGGAGTTATATTGCAAAATCTAGTTTTTGGAGGATTCTTCAGTTTTCAAGACTTAGTCAAATTTCAAGATCAGGACATTCCAGACTTAGCCAAATTTCAGGATCAGGGCATTCCAGACTTAGCCAAATTTTAGGGCATTTGAAGATCCGGATGACATTCCAGACTTCATCACTCACCAACTTGACCTAGCTGGGACCTTCAAGAATGACACTCACTCACCAAGCAAGACACAATTAGCAACAAGAGCAAAACCAGGCCCTAAGGAAGACTTTCAAAGAAACCCTAATTTTGGGGCCCCAAAGACTCAACCTAGCTCAAGTAGAGCCTGCTATCCTAGTGATCCCCCTGGCAACACTCGAAAAGAAAAGGCTAAAAGACAAACCCTAAAAACCTAGAAAACACACCCTAGAAGGCAAAAAGCAGGGGTCCCCATTTGCAATGGGGCGATGTGTGAATACGTCACAACAGGTGCCTAGATCAAAAGTTATGGATGTTAGAAGTTGGATTGTTTTTTGGGTGGGAGTTACAATTTTCAAAATTTTGCTTGAAGGCATCAAAAGAGATACTTATGACCATTTTTCGAGCATTTTAGGGGAAAGTCGTGCGAAAGGAGGGAAGATAGAAAATGAAAGCAGATTTGAAGGGGCAGAAGGTAGAAGGCTTGAGAAACTAGTGGAAATAAGCTATAATGTGTTGCAACTTGTGAAAATTTCATCCTTTGTTTTGTTTTCTCATTTTTTTAGTGTAACATGTGGTTGATTCAATAAAATAATATTCTTATTTTCTATGAGAAATTTGTGTTGTGTGTTGTGAAGTCCATGACTTCATCAAGTGGTATTAGAAGAGGAGTTCCTTAGTGTGTAAATAGATCATTGAACATGAGATAGTTTGCACTAAAACTTGTGGTTGTGGGTTTGTGAGAAAATGTAATGTCCCCTTTCGCCTAGCATGCCAATAAATAAATAAATAATAATGCTAGCCTATTATTTATTCTCCCCATAGGCTAAAGCATTAAATTAATAAGGGAATAATGTGGAAAATTAAATATAAGGAACAAAAAGCTAAAGTTTAACTCCTGGCATTTAATTATGCTTATACAATCATTAAATGGGACCATTTAAGTTACAGCTTCATCATTCCTAGGCGGACACCATGGTGGCATTTAATTATTGTTGGCACATATTAATTATTGCCTAAGTTGCCAAAAATTAGAGAAATAAGGATGCGATCGCAGCTTTTTGGGCTGAAGGCTTATTTATTTAGAGGCTTTGATGGGAATTGGATTATTATCAATCATTTTGTTTTTATTTTTCTTGATGCAAAGAATCGAACAACTAGCCTTTTTCAGGACACAAACCCTGAGAGTTGAGGACTCCATGCTTGGACGCAAACCCAGGCATAATTGAGGCTTTTTTATTCATCTGCAAATTACATAAGTGGTTGCAACAAGTATCTGGATCGGTATTAATCCTGTTTGAGCCGAATCAGATTGATCATCTTCAAAATATCAAAACACTTATTTAGCAATACAATTGCTAAGAAGAAATCACAGATTTTTGCAACCATAGAAACCACAGCCCATGAGATGCCATTAGTAATAAAATCGCAGGTCTGCAACTAATTGAGATAATCTTCATTATCAAGCTATCAGGTTAGTGGCTGATAGCTTCAATCTTGGTGTAATCATTTGCTAGTTCTGAATGTGTAACTTGACATCCCAATTTCAATAAGGGGTATATTATTATTGATTGTCAATGCATTTACTTTTCCATTTGTATTTCTTGGGTCTTTTTTTGATGAAATAAATTGAACCCTCATTGCTGCAAGACAAGTTATCTAGGCAAGTAATAGATATTGCAATAAGTTTCAATAATTCTGAGGAAAGGATATTTCAGTGGTATTAGAGCCACCATTTTTGCCAGCCTGTGTGGTAATCCTCGTGCATGCTAGTCTGGGGGTGATTAAAGCAGTTGCATGTTAGAATTTATGGTTGCATGTTACTTCTAATCAGTTGCATGTTAGTTTGAAGTGTTTCTATGATCCCTCCTGAGATTGGACCTCGTAGATATTTCACCAGGAGTAGATCAGGACAGTAGTCAGAAGCATCAGTAGAACATGAACCTTTGTTTGAAACTGACAACGTGGAGGAGCAACAAGAAGGGGGTGGTAATGGACAACCAAATCTTCAGGGTATTATGGCTCAAATGGCTCAGCAGCAGCAGCCTGTTGATGTGTTTTTCATGTACATGCGAACACATAATAAAATACCCAAAAGTATCTTATCCTCTCTTGAATAAAGTTACTCAAATGCTGAAGATTAGCTTAAGGATCACTTGAGACAACTCCAAGGTTCTTGTATGTCGGGTCACCATGTGTGGATAAGCTCGTTGGTTTGATGTGATTATGCTGGGATCACAAAGGGACTTACGTTGAATTGTTGAATGCTTGAATCCCTGGAACTTAGATCCTAACTATTAGCCGGGAGAATAAAAAAGGGCAAAAGATATAGGGTTTAGAGAGTCTATTCTAATCCTAAGAATGCAAGAGAAGAGTGAATAATTGAATGGAATCCTACTAGGCGAGGTCTCACCATACTGAACAATTTGAGACAAACTCAGTGCAATCTTCTAAGGGATAATTCAAAGATGTTCAAATCATTATCATCAAGCATTGATTACCATTCAAGTTAATGCATAATCAATGGATATATAACATCTTGAAGTTAAGCTCATATCATTCTAGTTGACGACGCAAGGCACTCTTACGATCAACAAGAGGCTAGTGGTATGGACTAAATGGATTCCACATAAATGCATTCAACAAATTCTTTCATTCAATCTAATCAACATGAAAGTAAATTAATCGAGAAGTAGAAACCATGCAACTTGGTTGAAATAACACATTAATTCACCATAACTTCAATGAAATCATATGCTCTTTACAACAAGGTTTTGGCAACAATCTTTGCCTTCTCCTAATCTAACTTCTACTTTAATTGCTATCTACTATTGAACTATTCTACTCCTCTTCTATTTGCTATCCCTCTATTATTAACCTTTACAAATGAAGAGCTTGAGCTTTATATAGAGAGCTCATTACAATGAATGATCAGGATTGAATCAAGATCAATGGTCGAGATTTTACAATGAAAACCCTAATTAGGGTTTGTTACAACAAACTTTATTCTAGCCAATGAAATAATTACAACATTTGGACACATGTCATCTCTGGAATATTTGACCAATAGATAATAGGGGTAGGTGCCTCGAAGTTTGTGCCATCATGGACGAGTCAAGTTCATTGAATCAAGACATGCTGATGTTGGACCTCTTCGATTGGTGGAGTAGTGACTGGGATGTCACCTCTCTTGTAGACTTGATTCATCATCAAGAAGGGATGTTGAGAAATATCTCAACATTTCAAGTTCGCTCAAAGTAGTGGTGAGGGGAAGCATTGATGTAGCTGAGTCATTCCTCCATCCTCCCCTGCTTGCCTTGGGGTGATTGTATGACTTCATCCTTCACACTCCTTTGATCTCTTCATGTCTCCATGGTGTGGTGAGAGTTGAGATTCCTCTTGGGCATTCTCGTGCTTGTAAATGAAGTTTTCCCCTTTGCATGGTGGTGTAGATCTTACTATCTTCCTCCTTTTGCTTTGCAATCACCATCCTCTCTCATCTGCAAAACAAAACAAACATGATATCAAACACACATAATATATAACCTAGATAATTCTTCTAACTTGATATGTGCTCTGGTTTTTATGTATTTTGCAGGCATGATGAGTGCAATTGAGAGGGAATTTCGCTCCTACTAGGGAGCAATGGAAGTAGTTTTCGCTCCTATCAGAAGGCAAAGGAAGTAGCCTTCAAACTCACCTCTTAGCTCGGTTTTATCAATTCCTTGTCTTTGCATCAACTTAAACCTTGTGATTTTGCCTTCCTAGTGAGTGGATGTGTCAAATTAGCCTTAAGAAAAGCCTTAGAGATAATTTCGCTCTTGGATCAAGGTAGTGGAAATGAAATTCACTCCAATCAGGGAGCAATTGAAGTGGTAGGAAACTTAACTCTCTCTTGCCCTCTTATACCTCAAGATCATCATCTCTCCATGCGAGAGGTTTGAAATTGTCATTGTAATTGCCTTGAGAAGATTTTCACTCTCAATGGGAGGCAGTGGAACAAGAATTTGCTCCTAACAAGGAGCAATGGGAATTTTTTGAATACTTAGCTAAATTTTTCATTCACTTGCACCTTATTCACCAATTCATCTCTTGAGTTTAAGTGCTCACTTGCAAAGGCTGTCAAATTCTCTTCACCAAATGCTTCAAGGGTGATTTCGCTCCAAGAGAAGAGCACATGAAGTAAATTTCCCTCAAAAAAAGGAGCACTTGAAGTTGAAATCGCTCCAAAGAATAAGCAATTGAAATGATTCCTCAAATCGAAGTCTTGCTCACTATCATTTATTCATGACAATTCAAATGCACTAAATCATACTCATTCAAGGCTCTAGAGGCAAATTCGCTCCAAGGGAAGAGCACATGAAGTAAATTTCGCTCCAAAGAAGGAGCACTTGAAGTGATCTCCAAACTTGGAATTGAACTCACTCTTAGTCACTTCTCTTCATTCTATGGGCTCAAACCTTAAGTCTTTTAACCATTGATTGATGAAAACATGTCAAACTAACCTCAAGAAAGGCTTTTAGGAGAATTTCGCTCTGAGACTTGAGCACATGAAGTAGAATTCGCTCCTACTGGGGAGCACTTGAAGTGGATTGAAATTTGACACTTAGCAGTTCCTTGTTCACTCTCCTTCATTCCATCTATTTAGGTGTTTCAAACTAAGCTCAATGTGCTTCTAGGAACAATTTCGCTCTCAATAAGGAGCACTTGAAGTGAATTTTGCTCCTACTGGGGAGCACTTGAAGTGACCCTTACTAGCAATCTCTCTTCACTCCTTGGTTGAATTCATGATAAACTTCACTTCTTCTATGATCAAAATGTTGTTAAAGGCCCATAAACTCGCTCATTTTCTTCAAATATTGATCAAGAAGTCTACATCGCTCTCACCTATGTGCAATGGAAGCGAATTTCGCTCCAACTAGGGAGCACTTGCAGTTGCCAACATACTTGACCTGATCCAAGGTTATTGATTTTGCATTGCGTTCCTTGCCCGAATTGAGACATTGCACAATGATTAGAGGCATCTTGAGTGACTTGGAGAGCTTGGAAAGGATTTCGCTCCTAATGAGGAGCAATAGAAGCAAAATTCGCTCCTACTAGGGAGCAATTGAGATTTTTATATACTTAGTCAAATTTTTTGCTCCCGAAAGTCACTTGGATGATGAGAGAAACATTTGCATTATTGATTGGACTTGTTCTTTGAGGGTTCCTACATCAAACCTCTTTCTCCATCAAATCACTTCATTTTACCCCTCACAAAAGGGCTATTCACTTGACTCTTGGTTTCTTGATCATTTATACCTCTTCAATGCAAAGGTTAATAGCAAAGGAGTCTAACACCATCCTAGAAAGTAGGAAAAAGTGGGGTCCCCATTTACAATGAGACGATGTGTGGATACCTCACAAGTCACAACACAGCCGATGATGCAAACTTTCATGCAGTCACAACAACAACTTCTTAATGCAATTGGTAATCTAAGAGTTCAGCCACAGGCACAAAGTCATGATGGTGAAAGAAGCGAAGCTAGGTATGAAAATCAAGGTAGAACGGCCTCTAATGCGGTTAGGACAGCGAGCACAAGATCTGATTGGCCACTTCGCCCTGTGTTTTTATGAAGGCAAAATGAAGAGGAAGAAATTCCAGAGTTGGAGGAAAAGGAGACACATATTACCTATGATGTCATGGTGGCCTATGATGAGTATAGAGCCCTCCCACCTGATGTAAGAGGACTGATCTGTTTAAATCAGTTTATGAACCAGCGGAAAGACAAAGCTAGGTACTGCTTGGAAAGGCAAGACAGGTGGCCTAGAGTACAAACCAAGCGAGGCACACAATTTGTGGAGTATAAGGATGCATTAAACAAGGTTTCTTTGCCTACTTTTGATGGAAGCGGAAAAATCAGTGCCAGATCATGGGTGCACAAATTTGATACATTCTTGTCACTGACACCTCTGGAGGAAGAGAAGGCTATATAGTTTGCCACGATGCATCAGAAGGGAGTAGCATATGATTGGCGACATCATGGTTTAGTGTCCCAGGGTCATGCCTTAATTCATTCCTATGAGGAATTTGTCAATAAGTTGATTGTTCGTTTTGATAGGAAAGACATAGAGGTCTACTATAGAGACTTAGCTCAACTCAAGCAAATTGGACATGTGGAAGCATACATCAGTGAGTTCCAGAAGATTGTAGTTATGATTCCTGATATGTCTGAGAGGTGAGTAACTATCCTGTTTGTTGAAGGCTTGAGTGACAATCTAAGGGGGTTGGTCAAGGTGCATAAGCCTAGTATCTTGCATGATGCCATTGGGTTAGCTCTTGACCTTGAGACCTCACCTTCTTTTCAGCCACCCAAGAAGAACTTTAGGAATAAAAAATTAGATGATAATCAGATGGGAAGTGTAATGTCCCCTTCTGAGTAATGGTTGGTAGAAAAGAATTATATTAAGGGAATGAGTGAATAATTAAAATAAAGCCAAAATGCTTAAGTATTGTGCATAAATATTTTAATTATTCGTATGACTTAAGTTGGGGCCATTTTTAAGTTATATCGTTATCTCTCCTAGGCGACCATACTTGGGGGTCATTTAATAATTAATACAACTTATATTATCTGCCTAAGTTGCCAATGAGGAGTCTTCTAGAGGCAATCGATGGCTTTTTTGGAGAGCATGAAGTGAATATATAAATGCATTAAGAGAGATTATTCAATCATCTATCTATTATTGTTTTATGACCTCTGCAAGTTCTGCTTTCTACAGGATGAAGCCCCTGTATCACAGGCTGGATGTAGCCCCAGGCCTGAGCTAGGCGGTTCACACAGCAATTGCTTCAGTCCGCCCATACCATTATCAGCTGCAATTACAGTTTCAGTTCAGAAGTAGAAGAATCAGAAATAAGTTTCAACTCGCCCAGATTGAAGGGGATTGGAGGATACAATTCGGACGCTTTTCTCAAGCCAGAATTGCAGTTCCATAAACTCAGTGAATCACAGCATATTGGAAGGTCTGGAAAAGCTTAAACAGCAGTCTGAAATCTGCATCCAATTGTCTGAGAACGACCCCACACTGAGTTCGAACCTAGTATCTAAGATCTCTGTTTTGTTCAATAATAGAACTCAGAAATTCTTAGTTTCCTATGAAGTTCATTTTGTATTCCTGCTGTTTGTATTTCTGCTATTGCATGCACAATCGATTTTTACCATGGAACAATTTTGATGCATTAAACAAAACAAAACTGTAAACTTTATCAAGAATCAGTGGTTAGAATATTTCAGGAAGGCTCCTAATCAACCCAATGGACACATCTCCTAAGGTAGAAAAAGAGTCAAGAAATGAGTTAAGAAGAAAGAACTTTGGGAACCAGGACATAGATGTCTTGGTAAGGGCAAGGTACATCTTATTGAGGTGATATCTGATGTGGACAGCGATGAGGATAGTGAGCATGATGACGTAACACATGGTACTATCGCTTCCTTATCTGGTGGTTCTCGAAATCATCTTCTTTTGTTAAAGGGGATTGTCAAAAGACAGGGAGTTATGTGCATGGTGGACAGCGGGGCTACACATAACTTTATTGATAAGGACTTTGTAGTCAAGGAAGGACTACACGTAGAAGACTTTCCCGGACTCAGCATCATGTTGGCAGATGGATCCAAAATCAATTGCACAAGAAAAATACCAAGGTTGGGCATACAATTAGATGATTATATATTTGATGATGAGTACTATGTGGGTGGTATTGGTGCGACCAAAGTATTGGGAGTAACATGGTTGAAGTCCCCTGGATGGCACATGATCCAGGATTTCAACAACATGGAGCTTGAGTTTACCCATGGAGGTAAACAAATTGTGTTGAGAGCTACCAAAAGTGTTAACCCACAAGTTGTGGCAGCCAAGTGCATGCAAACTTACCTTGATAATGAGAGACATGGGTTGCCTAATCCAAAGCTTCCAAGTGAGATAGTTGATCATTCTCATGATGGTGATAATGACTTGGCTGATGACTCTTTTAGTGGGCCAGCCACTCAAGAGTTGTTTGTGCTGAGCAGTGATGGTATACATTCTTCATTTGTGAGTTTGTCACCTATTCCTCTTGATATGGCAGCGATATCTTTGTTGATTGGTGACTTCATATTCTTTGATTCCTTATGGACTAGTGGCTGTCCTAGTTGGAATCGTATAGCACTTCCTGATTTTGCATTGACTACATCAGCGATTCAAGAGTATGGGAATGTTGAGGGGTATTTCTTTTGGATAGAGATGGAGTGTGAAGTACTTTTCTTTGATTGGCATTCGTTTAATGACATATTGGATATCATCTATGTTGCTAATCAGAATTATGACAGCAAGGTTTGATGGCCATTGGTGTTGGTTTATTGGCATACGGGAGTTCATCTTCTCATCGTCTTGGTGTCCTACATGCATGGATGGTTATTTAAGGGCGATTGGTTGACAAACTTCTTCTTCATCTCTTATAGCAGGTTCTACATTTTGATATGGGATCTGGGTATTGATTTGTAATTTGCAGGGGTTCCATGATGTTGCTTCACAGATTGTGGTGTATGGTGTTTTAATTAGAGTGGAGCAGCAATTTGCTTGATGTTTGCTTGAGGGCAAGCAATCCCGGGAAGGGAGGACTGTAATGCCCCCTTTCGCCTAGCTCACCAATAAATAAATAAATAATAATGCTAGCCTATTATTTATTCTCCCCATAGGCTAAAGCATTAAATTAATAAGGGAATAATGTGGAAAATTAAATATAAGGAGCAAAAAGCTAAAGTTTAATTCCTGGCATTTAATTATGCTTATACAATCATTAAATGGGACCATTTAAGTTACAACTTCATCAGTCCTAGGCAGACACCATGGTGGCATTTAATTATTGTTGGCACATTAATTATTACCTAAGTCGCCAAAACTTAGAGAAATAAGGATGTGATCGCAGCTTTTTGGGCTGAAGGCTTATTTATTTAGAGGCTTTGATGGGAATTGGATTATTATGATTCATTTTGAGTTTATTTTTCTCTATGCAAGGAATCGAACAACTAGCTTTTTTTAGGACGCAAATCTTGAGAGCTGAGGACTCCATGCTTGGATGCAAACCCAGGCATGATTGAGGCTTTTTAATTCATCTGCAAATTACAGAAGTGGCTGCAGCAGGTATCTAGATCAGAATTCAATCCTATTTGAGCTGAATCAAACTGATCATCTTCAAAATATCAAAATGCCTATTTAGCAATACAATTGCTAAGAAGAAATCGTAGCTTTTTGCAACCACAGAAACCTCAGCCCATGAAACGCCATTAGTAATAAAATCGCAGGTCTGCAACTAATTGAGGTAATCTTCATTATCAAGCTATCGGGTTAGTGACTGATAGTTTCAATCTTGGTGTAATGATTTGCAAGTTTTGAATGTGTAACTTGACATCCCAATTTCAATAAAGGGTATATCACTATTGATTGTCAATGCATTTACTTTTCCATCTGTGTTTCTTGGGTCTTTTTGTGATGAAATAAATTGAACCCTCATTGCTGTGAGCCAAGTTATCTAGGCAAGTAATACATATTGCAATATGTTTCAATAATTCCGAGGAAAGGATATTTCAAAAAAGTGATCAAAATGCCTCCACGAAGAAATTGTGGTGGTGGAAGAAATATTGTTGTACTAGAAGAGGGTTTTAGAGCCCTACAAAGACAAGTCCAAGCACTTCAATAGGAGTTGCATAGAGGGTTTGAGCCAAGAAGAAGAGATGAAAGTGAAGATGAAGTTGAAGAAGAAGAACAACTGGTAGTAGATGATCTTGATCAAGCTAGATTATTGAAGGTCCTCTCCAAGATTGGAAAAAGGCCAAAGATAAAGGTTTCTTTGTCCAATATTAATCTAGAAGAGTTGATTGATTGGATCAATGACATGGAGGATTGCTTTGAGCATGAGGAGGTAGAAGATCCCAAGAGGATAAAATTTGCTAAGACCAAGTTGAAAGGTTATGCTAATATTTGGTGGAAGGAAGCACAACTAGAGAAAAATAGGAGAGGAAAAGAAAAAATAACTAGATGGGATTGAATGGTGGAAAAGTTAAAGAGACAGTTCATTACTATTGATCATGAGTTAGAGTTGTTCAAGAAGATGCAAGGTTTAAATCAAGTGGGTAAGTTTGTCAAAGAGTACACAAAATAATTCTACAAGATCATCATCAAAACAAGAAATTTAGAGGCCAACAAGGAGAAGGTAACTCATTATATAAATGGGTTCGAGTCAAGTATTAAAGAGGAGCTAAGTTTGGTTTGAATGCCTACTATAGAAGATGCTTATTAGTTTGCCCTAAAGGTAGAAGAGAAGCTAAATAAAATATTTGAAAGCAAGCAAAGAGGAAGAGGTCATGGTGGAAGGATAGTGGAAGATCCTATAGAAGACGAAATGAAGACCCAAAGAAGAATGAAGAAGCTAACATCACTCAGAACCAAAAAGGAAATAATACATATCGCCTTCGTAACCAAAATAATGGTGAACAAAGAGGAAGAGGAAGACTTAGATGAGGACCTAGAAGAGGGGGCTTTCGTGGAACTTGTTTTCAATATGGAGAAGGAGGACATCAAGCATACAAGTATCTGTAACATCAAGGAAGGACAAATAGAAGGCTTGAAGGTAATGCATGAGTTGCACATGTAGATGAAGATGCTTAATCTGAGCATTCTAAAGGTGCAAAGATAGGAGACTCTTGTTATTAGGAGAGCTTTGTTGAATGAAGAAAAAGAACTAGTTCAAAGGAGGAGTTTGTTCCAAACAAGGTGTAAATGAGGAGGTAAGTTTTGTGATGGGATTATCAATAGTGGAAGTACATATACCTGTTGTGACCATTTCACACATCGCCCCATCGCAAATGGGGACCCCCTCTTTTTGCTTTTTTTTTTTTTTTTTTTTTGCTCGTTTTCGCTTTCGTTTTTAGGGTTTTGTTAGTTAGTTAGTTGTCTGGATTTAGGGCTAAGCCTTAGGGTTTTAAATATTGCCTTTTCAAGCCAAAATCCAGTCACTTTTGAGAGCTTTTGAGCTTCCTTTTCTAGAATGCAAATTTTGAATGCAATGAATTCGCCAAAATGGTCTAATTTTCAATTAGAATGTTCATGCAGAGCTTAAACTTGTCTAAATGATGACCGTCAATATGAATTTTTGTCTGATTGAATATTTTGACCAAATTTTGACTTTTCTGAAGTTTGATCCTGGGCATTGGAATTGATTTGTTTTCGCCTCGTGAAGTGTTAAAATGTGAAAAATCTTGTTATTTTGGCCTGTAGGAGCAAAATCGCTCCTGTCCCTCAGTGAAGGACGGGAGCTCAATTTCAAATATCTCATCATCCTTGCAGAGTCCAGACAAATTTTACGTTTGAAATAATGGAGAACGACAAGATCTTTCCATTGAATATAAATTGAAGATTTTCATGAGCACAGAAATGCCTCCAGGAAGAAAATCGCTCCTGTCCCTCAGTGAAGGACCGGAGCTACAATTCAAATTTCGTCTTGTCCTTGCAAGATTTTGAAAGTTTAGCAATTTGAGGACGTCCAAGGGAAGATGCTTTGCCAAATGAATATAATTTGAGATGCAAAAAATGAAGGAAAATGACCTATATTGACTAAATCGCTCCTGTCCCTCTCCAAGGGACCAGGGCGAGGTACCTTGTAGCTCTCGTCCCTCTCCCAAGGACTAGAGCGATTTCCTCCATTTTGCAAAATCCAGACAAGGGTCAAGGCAAGTTTACGTTCAAAAACAAGGGAAAACATGAGATGAGCACATTGAATATAAATTGAAGATTTTTGGGACGTCCATACCAGTGTTAAATGCCTAGTTCGCTCCTGTCCCTCAGGAAGGGACCAGAGCGATTTTTGATATAATTGCTTTTCTTGCAAAGTTACAAATAATGTAAAGGCATGGGTGGATAGAGTGAAGAAGGACGAATCCGTTGAATATAAACTTAGAGCATGACAAAGTAAGATGAAGGCCACAAGGGAAAGATCGCTCCTGTCCCTCTCCAAGGGACCAGGGCGATACAATGGTGATGACCCGTCCCTCCAAAGTTCAAGGTCGTCCCTCCAAGGTTCAAGGCTGATCCAAGTTAGGACGAAGGGTGGCGAAGACATCTCAAGGCATTTCCATCAAGCGCAACGTTGCAAAGGTCATCACATGGAAGGATTTGCACTCTAAAGACCTAGATCGCTCCTGTCCTTTGGCAAGGGACCAGAGCGATATTTACATAATGGCGTAAATTTCAAAAGGCAAACAAGTTTCAAGTTACCAAGAGGGTCGAAAGGACATCATTCCACGCAATGAAGATAATTGCGAGTTGGTACAAACAAGGACAAGCATGTTATGATGAACTTCGCTCCTGTCCCTCAGGAAGGGACTAGAGCGATATTGATATATTAGATTAATCCATGCGAGATTTACGTAAAGACAAAGATACACAAGGTTACATATGCTCCAGGACATCGTTTGAAGACAATTTGCAAGAGTTTTAACGTCCAAACATTGCTAATCAAGGTAAAAGTCTCCCATCGCTCCTGTCCTTTGGACAAGGACCAAGGCGATCCTATCAAAACACTCACGTTCCTTCAAAGATCAAGGTGAAATGAGGATAGGAAGTGCGAAGGACGACATTGGGAGGACATTGCAAAGAGGATCGAAGTTTAAAAGTCGCCAAGATCAAGGAGAAATAATGGATCGCTCCTGTCCCTCTCCAAGGGACAAGGGCGATGGTCCCTTTAATGCATCCAAACACATAATGAAAGCCAATGGAAATAAGCGCAAAGGACACGAGCAATGATATTTCGAAGGTCAAAGATGCAAGGTGAATGTGAAAACATGGAGATCGCTCCTGTCCCTCTCCAAGGGACCAGGGCGATAATGGTCATGGGATGCACTTGCTCGCACGAGGAAGAAATTCAAGTTCGAAGGACCACCAGATGATCGATTTGGGACGTAGAAATGAAGGGGTTGAATGTTGAAAACGCAAGAATCATGCCGAAGATGGTGAATCGCTCCTGTCCCTCTCCAAGGGACCAGAGCGATGAGGTACGTCCCTCTATTTACATATTTTTTGGCGCCAAATTAAAACAATTCGAATTTTCTTTAAATGCTAAATCAATTTAAAAAATCGAAAATCCATTTTTTATTGGCATTTAATATGGCGTAAACATTTATTAATTATTTTTGCCTTATTTAAAAATCGAAATTTACAATTTAAAAACGCAAGGCATTAATAGTTAATTATTTAATTAATAAAAAATCGATTTGAGCGCTCATATATGGAGGTCGGCCTTGTTATGTCATTGCAAATCATTTAAAAAAAAAAAAAATGGTTTTATTTTTATTAAGTCGGCCTAAGGGGTAAAGGATGCAAGCGCTATATAAGGGGGGTAGAATTATCATTTTCTACACCATTATTTTACCTTCCTTTATGCGAATTGACAAGAGGCGAATATAGTGCGAGTTTCATTTATCCAAGGTGGCGAAGACACTCCAAAGGTGGTACGAATTGCATTGAAGACCAAGGGTGGCGCGCTTAGACATTCCAGTTGGTGCGACTTCAAACCAAAGGTGGCGTAGACATTCCCAAGATGGTGTAAGGCGAATTTGCTAAAGACTTGGAGATTTATTTGTGCGAACTTGAAGATCCATTTGAGACCACACCAAGAGCGAAGTTGAAGATCCATTTGAGACCACGTCCAAGGTGATAATTGAAGATCACATTCTCTCCAGAGGTGGCAAAGTCAAATTTGAGGGGATCATATTGAAGATTATCTTTATACCTCAATTTTGCCTAGACAAATTTTGTTTTTGCATTCTAGAGTTAGCTCTCTATCGAGGTATGGCGATTTAATTATTATTGTTTTATTCATTCATCGTCATATTTCAAATTTTGAATTTTTAAATCTCTTGGCTCAGTCATTGTATTTTAGGAAATGATAACTCTAGGGACTTATCATGAGGTTTCCTAAAATCTATCTCTCTTATCTACGTTATTTATTGCAAAATCTATTTCTTATAATGAAATATTGTGTAGGTATGGCAACCCCAAAGGCGGGAGCTTCCACCAGTCGCTCAGCTCTCATGAAAGAAGATCAGAAGACTGAAGAAGTGGAGACCAAGATCGTGTCCAAGTGGAGCAACATTGGAGATACAAACTTGGGGAACTTTAGCACGAAGAAGTTCCGAGAGGTCCCTTACATCGGCAAGCCATCACCTGTCGCCCGGAGAATAATAGAAAGTGGCATCATTAAGGCGGCCGGTTTTCCTCCAGCCATTCAGTGTCACGAGTTGATGATCGAGTGTGCCCGTCATTACAATCCACAGTCCAGGACAATTGTGTCCAATGAGGGAAACATTTTGGCGTACCTTTCAGAGGAAGCCATAAGTGAAGCCTTCCATCTTCCAGAGCACAGGGACATGATATACAAGAGCATTGAAGGAGCCAGATCAGTGTACGATGATGATCCAGATGCTTGTCTAAGCATAATCAACAAGAACTGGCTACTCAAGAGTCGTCCCCGTCTGAGCAAAGTACCGAACACACCACACAGGATCGATTTCCAAGAGGAGTACAGAGATTTGATCACCATGCTCAACAGAGTTACAGGAGCACCTCATGCCTTCTATTTTGAGAAATGGATGTTTTACTTCATCCAGGTGATTGTTCAAGGAAAGGGTACAATACATTGGGCTAGGATAATTAGCCATTGCTTAGACGTACAGTTGAGAAGACTCAGGGCTACTAAGTCCTTCCACATGAGTTCATATGTCATCTATGCCTTAATTAGGAGCGTTGAGTACGCAGGACTACCTCACAGAGGAGTGATTGGAAGAGGACCCGGCGAGGTCAGAGTTTGTGAATCCTATACCTACTTGCATCATCCACCAGGGAAGAACTACAAGTTAATCAATGATACTTTCACGATGAACATCACAAGGACGTTGCAAGGAGGGATTCACAACAGATTATCTCAGGATGCCCAGGAGTTAATCAAGAGGTACGGTGCTTGGTTCATTCAGTTTCCCAAGTTCACTTACATTAGAGTGTATGGATGTCCTTTACCCCCATACATGTTGCCGAGATACCCGACAGACAGAATTGTGTTACTTGAAGTAACAAGGCAGTTGGCAGCATATGTGAAAGCATTCAGACACAGACATCAGAATGGAGTTCAGGTACCTATTATTTTGGGTAATTCAGTTGAGGTATGTCCCAATGTCTCAGCCATGGATGATGCAGAGAGGGAGTTAGCCTTGTATCCTTTTTCATCTTTTGCTTGGAGGAATAGTTTTGATCCTCATGGACATTTAGAGGAGACAGTCGGTAGAAGATTTAGACATGAGTACCAGATTGAAGATTTTATGATGAATCTCCTAAATGATCTCGAAGTGAAACGTAAGATACATTCTAGATTGCCTTTGGATTTCATCAGGAAATGTAAGATTTACAGAGTAGCCGACCAAGCTCAGGACAACGGCAGGCACATCCAATCTTCATATGATAGAGAAAGCAAAACAATAAGTCTGAATTGGAGTGAGCCTGAGGCCGTGGATTTAGATGAATTGATGGCACCAGTCTTGTCTTGTACTCGCAGATGGGTAGACATTCAACATCAGAAGTTGAGAGAACAAGGCATAGCCATGTCTTTTACTTTGGAAGAAAAGCCAGCCGAAGGTGGAGCCAGTGTTAGTGAAGGCAATCCTAATCCTAGGAATTCAGGTGAAGGTAACCTTCGATGTGCCAGTGAGGGCAATCTCCATTCGAGAGGTTCAAAGAGAAAGGAAAGATCAGAAAAGAAAGAGCCTTCCAAGAAAAAGCAAGGTGCTAACAAAGATCAGACACCAGGTACTTCTTCCAGGCCAGAAGATAGAACAGTTCGAGTGGAAGAATCCATGGAATCGATGGTACAGAATGACAGACAAGAGGAAGAACAGGCGCAGCATGTTTCATCCGATGGATCTCTTCAAGACTATGATTTAGATAATGATAATGAAGTAACATCTCCTCCCAGACAAGAAGAAGTAGTACACAAAGAAATTCAAGTTCAAGAGACAAGATCAAATATCCCAGATTGGTTGAAGGAAAGATTGACTAAGGTGATCGTAATTGAGGACGAGGACAGTGCAATCGATCTAGAGAGCCTTGTTGGACGTTCACATATGACAACAGAGAAGAAGAAGGCTACAAAGATGTCCAAGATGATTCGAGATGAGACTGGATCTAGAAAACTGCAGATAGCTACACCGGCAGCAGACAAATATGAGGGTGAGATCCTAGCAGAGGACTATCATATACAGACTATTGAGTTAGGACCATCCACAGCAGAGCAGACTTTAGATGATGCCACCGACACATTTGAGGCATTGAAGGATAAATTTAGAGAAGAAGTAGAAAAGAATAGAAAGCTTGAGAAAGAGGTCGGTGCATGGAGAACATATTTCAGTCACATCAATGAACCTTTGGGACGTCAGGATCCAGTTAGATCACCATTGCAGGCATTGCCCCTTCAATCAATCAATGAAGCAGAAAGATTCAGGAATATGGTCCAGCGTACATGTAATTGGATGGATAGATCTCACACGGTGGCCATTGAGTTTATTACAAGGATGTCGAAGATCACCCACCAGGCTATCCAAGTTCTTGAGATAATCCACAGATTGATGGCAACAGTAGCTGCATTTGCCCATACCAAGGACGTTGTCATTCCTGTCTTGAAAGTTATAAGACATACATCCAGAAGAATTTTAGCACAAGAGAAGATCTTGGAAGGCGATTCTCACAGTTTGTTTCAGTGGTCAACCTTACTCCATATAAAGAGTGTTCTCTTTGAGGACATCAGTATTAGATGTGGTCAAGTTGAGGAGGTGATCAATCCGATCCAGGACAGAGTATTTGAGGTACTTCGTACCATTCTTGGCAGAAGGATCGAGGTCGAGACAGATGTGGATCTACAAGAATTTGAAGATAGAATCAAGATCATCTTTCGCAAGGACGCAGATGTTACAGATGAGCAGTATGATCAGATGTATGCCACCATGCTCCTAATTGATAGAACTAAGGAACTTGAACCCACTTGGGACACAGCTCTTCTAGATGCATTTGATCAGGTTATCCACTTAGAAGAGAGTATCAAGAATCTTCCCGAGATTCCAAGCACAGAAATCGAAGGAATTGTGACAAAATTCATTGCATATGCTAAGAAAGAGAATTGGAAAGGGAATAAGATTCTAGATGAAAGGTTGTTACAGATGACATGACATCTTATTTCTCATTGGCTGATACCTCCTAGATTTTTGTGCCAAATTTAATATTTGGCTATGTATTTAATGTTGTTCAGTAAAAAGGAGGTCATTTGTAACAAACCCTAATTAGGGTTTAGGTGTCATGATCTTGTCCGTTGATTTACTTTCAATCTGGACCTTTCATTGTAATTGGGGATGCTATTTATACCCCCATTTTTCATTTCATTTGTAATAGAAGAGTCAATAGAAAAAATAGAGAATAGAGTTGAGAGATTTAGAGTTGTAAGCAATTTTTATTTTGTAGCAAGATTGAGTCTTGAAGAGAGAAGTTCAAGCAATTGTTGTATATGATGACTTGGAAATCAATAAAATATTGAAGTTATGGTGTTTTGTTGCAAGTTTCTTGAGTTATCTTCATGGTTGTTGGATGTACTTGAATCACGCTCAATCAAAGTAGTTTGTTAATTTGAAAGACTAAGTGTGAGATTTGATATTTGGTAGGATTCGCAATCCAAACCACTAGCTTCTTGCTGATTGTAGGAACGCCTTGCGTGGTCGACTGGAAAACGTTTTGAGTCCTTAACCTTCAAGCATTTTCGCATCTAGGATATGTACCTTCGTAGTAGTGTCCTTGGTCTTTGATGCATTGAACACCATTATTACCTTAGAAGATCGCACTAATTTCAGTTGAGTTGTTATCTTATGGCAAAATTGAAATTGGTTGAGTCTTGCCAAATCTCATTCATGCTAAGCCGTTCATAGGGCTAGATTAGACTTCCTTAAACCCTGTCCTTTTTTCATTTTTTTTTGAAAGTACCTTTAGATTAGTAAAACCTTCGAACTATTGAATCCGTAAGAAGCCTTGAAGGAAACAGCAAATCACATCATACCACTAAAAAAGCTTGTCCACACGTGGAGACCCCACTAAAAGAACCTTGGAGTCCACCTAACTGATCCTTTTTGCAGATCTTCAGCAGTTAGAGACTATTTTCTCAAGAGAGGATAAGATGCCTAATGGTATTTTATTCTGTGTATGATTGTGTACAAAATACACGTCAACAATACCCTAGTTTCAAAAGAGATAATAAGGAAGGCATAGTTGGAAAGGAGGTATCCACATCCATATCAGATTGCATGTTTGTAGACGGACCATAGGGCCTTGTTCAATGAGCAATGCTTAGTTTTGTTCAAGATTGAGAATTACCATGATGAGGTATTGTGTGACATCATGCCTATGGATGCTTGTCATATATTATTAGGGAGGTCATATGGCTATATGATTAGTGTGCAGTACATGATGGACATGCCAACACCAATTCCCTTACAAAGGAGGGAGTTCTCCACAAGTTGAAGTCCTTGAAGGAGGTGGAAGGAAAGGTATGTAGTAGTGCAAGAATTTGTTTGGTTGTGTAGAATTTTTTTAGATGGTATGAAGCACGTGCATGCGTGTTTTGCATTGATCCTTGAAATCAATGAGGAAATAGAAGAATTGCCAGTAGAAGTCTCAAATTTGTTGGATGAGTTTCATGACATTGTGTCTGATAATGTAATTGAGGGTTCACCACTAGTGAGAAAGATAAGTCATCTATTGGATTTGATACTAGGAGCCAATTTGATGAATAAGGCAGCACAAAGAATGACTCTTGTAGAGAATGAAAAATTGAATAGAGAAGTTCAAGAGCTTTTGAGGAAAGGATTGATTTGAGATAATTTGAGTCCTTGTAGTACCTACAACACTAGCCCCAAAGAAGGATGGAGAGTGGAGAATGTTCAAATTCTTGAGCCATTAACAAAAAGGATTACAATCTAGTGCAAATTTCCATTGTCGAGGATGGATGACATTATGGATTGCTTGAGTGGAGCCAAGTACTTAACAAAGATTGACTTGAAGAGTGATATCCCAAATTCAAATTAGAGAAGGAGATGAATGGAAAATAGCCTTGAAAATCAAGGAGGGACTGTATGAGTGGTTAGTCATGCCATTTGGGCTAACCAATGCACCAAGCACATTCATGCGGCCCATAAATGAGACATTGTAAGATTTTTTGGGTAAATATGTCATTTGTTTATTTGGATGACATTTTGATTTTCAGTAAGACTTTGGAGGAGCACTTGATGCATATTCATGGAGTTTTTGAGAAGTTGAGGGAGGAGAAGTTGTTTAGCCTAAAGAAATGTAGTTTTGTGAAGGAGTTGTCGCACTTGGGATATGTTGTCTCAGCTGCTGAATGGCCTACACCAAGGAGTGCTACAAAGGTAAGATCTTTTCATGGCTTGACAAGTTTTTATAGGCAATTTATCAATTTTAGTAGCATTTGTGCACCCCTAATTGAAACAATGGGAGGGGATAGAAAGGAGTTTAGGTGCAGCTAAGAGTTTTGGTATCTTGAAGAAGAAAGTCATAGAGGAAGCTGTTTTGGCACTTGCAGGTTTCTATAAGGTATTTTAGGTAGACTGTGATGCTAGTGCTAGTGCTTAGGAGTTGTATTGAGTCAAGAAGGTAAACACATTGCATATTTCAATGAAAAGTTAAATGATGCGAGGGAAAATTTTTGTCTACGATCAAGAGTTTTATGCTATAGTTTAAGCTTTGAAAAAGTGGAGGCATTATTTGTTGCCAAAAGAGTTTGTTTTATATATTGATCATTAGGCTTTATAGTATCTTAATAGCAAATGAAAATTGAATCAAAGACACTTAAAATGGGTTGAGTTTTTGCAGAGTTGTACGTTTGTTTTGAAGTATAGGATTGGAAGGTCAAATAGAGTTTCTGATGTCTTAAGCAGAAGGCAACATTTGTTGATAGAGATGAAGATAGAAGTTACTGGGTTCGATGAACTTATTTTGACAATTTTTAAACATTTCCCATCCCTCTTGAGTAGTACTTCAACACGGGGACTTAACTTAGAAGTTTCTTAGATTGGTTAAGAGCAAGCAAGATAGGGTCTAATGTACACTTAAAGAGCAGAAAAAAGTAAAAATAAGACACATCAAAATTAGGTGCCAACACTTTGTACACTTTTTATGACTATTTTTTGAAGTGCCATATATGTTTAATATTTACACCCAAGTTCCCTCCCCTTAGCCAAATCTAGGCCCTTGGTCCCCACATCCTTGCGTTCCCTTGTTCCAAGACTCGATGAAACACTAGTTTATTAAGTTATATTTTTATTTGCAACATTATTTTGTTTGTAGGTTGCTAGAGCCTTTAGTTAGGGTTTTGAATTTGGTGGATAGGGAGCAAAACGTAATAGAGTACTTGTATGGGGCTACCCAAAATTAGCCATTTTGAACAATTGATTTGAGGTGGAACAATCAATTCCAACAACCCATTAATTTAGTGGCATACTACATCAAGCCCAATTTTTTTTACATAGAGAGACTTCAAGGTTGTTGATGAGGGGATTGTAGAGGGTCTCACATGCATCAAGGGGATGATGCCTAAGGAAGAGGCTTGGGACTTGATTACGCTAATGTCCCTTTTGTTAGCTTAATGTATTGTTTCTTTAATGGTCATCTAGTTGTCTTTGTTAGTTTAGGAAAGTTTCCTTTTCTACATTCTGTTAACAATTGTTTCTTTTAGAAACATCCAACTTGTAAATTCTTTATATAGAGCTTTCGTCTTTATTGCTAATAACATCGAATATTTTAACATGGTATCAGAGCAGGCCAATGGGATTTCATAAATATTGGCAAATTGTTTGAGTAAAAATTTGTAACCTCTTATTATCTAGAATTTTTTTCCAAAAATTATTTTTTCGATTTTTAATAAATCGTTGGAGGTTTTGCTGAAATCTTTGCGAACTTTCGTGGGCTCTTTTAGAGCTATAATTTGAAATTTTTTAGTGGGTTCGTGGACCTATGATCGTGGGCAGTTTGGGTGTTGTGTTTGAAGATCGTGGAGGTTTTCTTTTTTTTCATGCCCATGGATTTTTGGTTTTTGTTCGCGACTGTGGTGTTTCAGATCTGCAACTTGCATTTGTATTTTGCATCCTGCGACCTAGGGTTTTAGATCCTCTGTACCTGCGGTCTAGGGCTTCGTGGAGTCGGGTCTTGTTCGATGTCTTCATCTCCTTGCAACATGCGACTAGGGCATGCAATCTACCTCTTTGTTTGGTCGCCTGGAGATGTTCAAATGGGTTTATAATTTGTTCCCTTAGAAAATTATTGATGGGTTTTAATAATTTTTTTCCCTTACAAAATTTCTGATGGGTTTTAATAATTTTTTCCCTTAAAAAATTCTGGAGGGGTTTTAGTAATTTTTATCCTTAAAAAATTCTATTGGGTTTTACCGTTTTTCCTTAAAAACGATGCTTTGTATTTTGATCTGTGCCTTGGATTTTTGAGTTTTTTGTCTGGGGGTTTTGATCAATTTTTCACCTAAAAAAACATGTCGGGTTTTGATCAATTTATCTCCTTAAATATCATGTCTAGTCATCTATAATTCGCGATGTTCGTGTGGGATTCTGGGTTTTGCCTGATTTTATCCTCAAAAATCATGGGTGTAGGTGTTCCTGCCTTAGGGTTTTTACCGTTTTTTTTCCAAAAAAACAATGCTTTGTAATATTCAATTTTTGGGTTTGGCGATTTCTTCCTCAAAAATCATGGCTTCTTGCAGTCTGTTTTGGGGCGTCATGCTCATTTGCAAAAGTTTGTGGCTGTTTTTTTGAAGCAGTGGAGGGTTTGTCAATTTTTCCTTAAAATCGTGGTTTTGGTTTATGCGGCTATTCTTGGTGTCTCGAGCTATAGGGAGGGACAACTTTGTTACCCAACGTTAGGTTGGATGATTTGTGGTGATATCCAGAAGTTCTGTAGATTCTGGGAGGGTTAGTGGTAGGCTCTTGTTGCTGAGCGTTTTGAGAAGGGGGCGGCCTTCTTTGTTTTTCTCTTGGTAGTTAGAACAATCACCATTAAGGGAGCGTGTTAGCATAATGCATCGTTTCTTTAATGGTCATCTAGTTGTCTTTGTTAGTTTATGAAAGTTTCCTTTTCTGCATTCTGTTAATGATTGTTTCTTTTAGAAACATCCTCCTTGTAAATTCTTTATATAGAGTTTTCATCTTTATTGTTAATAACATCGGATATTTTAACACCTTTTTTGGATTACCTTGTAATTTTCCCTAAATTCACAATCCAAACAAAACAAGCAACATAATATAGTTAGAGATATAATCCTTACTCATGAATAAGATGAGATAAGTCTGCCTTGGAAACCCGCAACCATGTTAGATAATGATGTAGATATAATTCATAGAATACTTCCATTTCTAGGGCTAAGGAATATATATACTTATAATACATAACAAATCTAAGTAATTTCATTGGGGTTGAACCATAACGAGGGTAGAGTTGGGAGACATGATAAAGTGCCCCAAATATCCCCTACCTTAGGCCCAAGAGTGGAAACTTTGTCCCCCTTGGCCTCATGTGGTCCTGAACCATGCTCATAAGGTGGTGTACCTAGTGGAGCTTATACCTTGTTCCCCTCTATCATGCCATCCTTCTCTCTTATGATTTAGGATACCTTCTTGTTCACCTCAACAATTGTCCAATATAGGGTTCATAGGGGAGACTGCAATAGGGTGCCCTTAACTCGACCCTAGGCCCAAGAGCGGAATCTTAGTTCCCCTTGGCCTCATGTGGTACTTAACCATTCTCATGAGGTGGTGTACCTAGTGAGGCTTGTACGTGGTTCCCCCTTCTTGCACTCCCTTTCCTAACCTAGTATGATTAATTGTTGCAAAATTGGAATTTATGTTATTACTATTGTTCAATATTCATGGTGCTAAATACATAGATGTGGGTATTGTATTAGTGCATAGAGTTTCATGTAGTGAATTGGAGTTGGCGATATCTTTTACCAATTGTGGAACAAGATAGATCCTGCATATTTTGATCTTCTCTCTTGTTCTTCCCTATGCTCTAAGTTGAATGATCTTTCCTTTATACTTTATTGGTGAAAGAGTAACCACCTTTCATAAGAATTGAGTCACCACTTTTTATTGCTACCTTTGAGAATAATATATTATTCTCCAAACTGTTGTCCCTTGGATCCTGTCCTCGAATGAACCTTCTTCCCTTTATATCTCCCAATGTGAGGGAGAAGTCACACTTCTTCATCATGTATGCCTTTTGACAAGAGACACAACCTTTCAAAGTGAAAAAAATGGATACTTAGAGCTGAAGGGTTCAACGGTCACATTTTCAGGGAAGAGGCAAGGGTCTTTAGAAGGGACGATCGCTTCCATGGAGGCCACCACAATGGGTTTGGGAGGATTAGTATCATTGCTCAGGGCAACTCGAGAGACAGATTATGCGACTGGAAAATAGGAAAAGAAAATGGTCTCCGCCAAGGAGATGGGAATACGCAAAGATAGTAACGGGCTGAGATGAGGACTGTGATAGAATAGCAAAGAAATTTTGGAGACCGAAAGAGGTTAAATCCAAGCCGAAGGGTAAGCACCAGGGCATTCAGATGGCAACGAAAAGAAGAGTTTCTCTTCACATTGAAGATGGAGAATGGAAATACACAGTACAAACTCTTAAGGAAAGAGTGCTTTCCATCAAGTGGGCAGGAGATTGGCCGACACTCCCAAAAGTTCAAAAATAGTGTGAAGATGTCTAGGGACAAGGCTATGTAGTCAAATCTCTCACTAACAGTTTCTTCTTGGTGCTTTGTAGGGATGACAAATGTAAGGAGAGCATTTTCCATGGGGACCCATAGATGATGGGAGGAATGGGCGTGTATATAAAAAACTGGGAGCCAAAATTTGATCCTCTTAAAGCTGCCATTGAAGAGGTGCCTATTTGGATTAGGCTCTACAATCTCCCTCAGGAGTATTGGGAAGAAGAAGCCCTCCAACAAATCGGCAACAAGTTGGGGAGATATCTTAAATCGGATGAGGCGGTGGAGCTACGAATTCTAGTGTATACACCAGAATTTGTATTATGTGGAGACTCATTCCCTCGCTTCCATAGGAGCAAGAACTGATCACAAACAAAGGCATCTGGTTTCAAAAAATAGAAGTAGAAACAATTATTGAAAACTGTAAGATCTGCAAGAAGGATGGCCATAACTCGGAGGAGTGCTTGAAGAATGATAAATGATAACGCAAGGTAGGAGAAACTAGCACATAGATGGAGGTAGGGGATCGGCCCACAAACACTGAAGGAGTCCTAGTCAGAATGATTACCCCAATTTAATCTGATAAATCAAAATCCAGAGGTGGGTCTCACCCCAAGAGAATCTAACCAAAGAGATAATCATTAGGCCACGAAATCAGATAGGGAAGGCAGGGAAATAGCTGTGGGAACCACCTTAAAAGCACCCCTAGAGACTAACAATGGAGTCTTTGACTTAGAATCCTCTATTAGGATGAATGTCCAAATGGCAGAGGCGGACTTGCACAAATTGGAAGAGAGTAATAACATGGGCTTATTTATTGATGGTTTAGCGATTGGGAAGACCCTGTTAACGGGTCCTTCAATAGCCAATGGAGAGGGCGGGGACAAGGCCATTCTCTCACCAAATAGAGTGTATCAACATAAATACCCTCTTAAGAGAAGCGGAGCCGAAATAGAGGGAGAGATGGGGCTGTCAGGGGAGGTTACATTCTATCCTTTGATGAAAATGGTAAAACCTTGACATGTGTTGTCTCACCCAGACGTCTTAGCTTTGGTGGAGATGAAGGTAAGGGGAAGGAGAGTGAAGATCCCTTCGATATGGAAGATGAAGAAAATGTGGCGGAGAAAATAACCATTGAACAATCTGAAACTTTGACAACCAAACCCAATCTTGGAGAGAAAAAGAGCAGGGGTAACAAGTCTAAAAAGGAACTACTAGCAATGGCGAGAAGTGCTAAGGGCCAAAGGAAATTAAGGTCAGGGAAGGGAACCCCCCTTCCCGAGGAGCAATGAAGCTCCTATCATGGAATGTCAATGGCTGCAATGCTCTTGACAAGAGGCACCTGATCAAAAGGGGTGTTGATTAGGTGCGCCTAGAGATTTTAATGTTGCAAGAAACAAAATTGAAGAAAGATGATATCAAGAAGTTTCAGCTGGGATGGCGGTCTTGGCAGGGGATCTTTATGGAAGTAGATGGGGCCTCAGGGGGCCTGGGAATTATGTGGAAACATCAATTGATTAAAGGAGAACCAATGGTGCATAATAGATCTTGGTTAGCAGTCAAAATGAATGCTCTGTTTGACAAGAGGGAGTTCATACTCATCAATGTTTATGGTCTTGCATCCTACAGAGCGAAAGAGGAGGTATGGCTACAAATCACTACTTTCCTACGTTCATTAGAGAATGATTTAGTGATCTTAGGGGGAGACTTTAATGCAATTAAGAATCCTTCAGAAAAAAATGCAGCTGGATTTTCAGCACTTTATAACTAATAATGAATTGTTAGATTCAAGTTTTAGAAATGGCTGCTACACATGGACAAATAGACAAACGGGAAATGGTAGTATCTCCCAAAAATTGGAACGTTACCTTCCGTTAGCGAACTGGAATAACATCCACATCCTATGGGAGGCTTCAATACTTCCCTATTCTGGATCAGACCATTTTCCCATCTCCCTTAATTTTCAATGTGACGCAGTCCCCCTAAAATGCTCTTTCAAGTTTGAGAAAATGTGGCTCTGGGATGAGAATTTGAAATCCCTCATCGAGCAACGGTGGGCAAAGGCTCCTCATGGGGCTGTAACCAAAGTAGAGATGGTAGCAAGGAAATTACATTATGTCAAAGGTTAACTGAAAGAATGGAATAGAATCCATTTTGGCAAGATTTTTGCTGAAAAGCTCCGAATAGGGAGGGATTTGGCAGAGGTTAATGAAAAAGTTATACTCCAAGGGATGACGGAAGTTGAGTTTCGAAGGGAGAAGTTGCTACATCAACAACTGTAAGAAATTTTGGCAAGAGAAGAAGTCTTTTGGTGACAAAAATCGAGGGAATGTTGGCTTAGAGAGGGGGACAAGAATACAATTTTTTTCCATATGTTGGTGAAGGTGAGAAGAAGTAGCAACAAGATTGGAGAGATCAAGATCAGCCAGGGAATACTTATAATGGATATAGGAGACATTAATAATGAGGCAATATCATTCTTCAAGAATTTGCTATCAACGGAGAATGAAGTCCCCATGGAAAGCGATGGGGAGACTCTGGATTATATCCCCCAATTACTCACAAAAGAACATAATGTCAAACTTATGGAAAAGATCACATTAGAAGAGGTAAGGCAAGCTCTCTTTTCTATGGAGGGAGACAAGGCACCCGGTCCTTACGGCTTCCCCCCTTCTTTCAAAATTTTTGGGACATAACCAAAACGGATCTGTGGGAAATGGTAGAGGAATCTAGGCAAAGGAGATACGTTTCGAAGGAGTTGAATAATACCTCAATTGCCCTCATCCCCAAGAAGGAAGTAGTAAAAAATTTTGATGACATGCAACCAATATCTTTATGCAACACTACATACAAAATCATAGCAAAAGTTATGGCAAATAGACTGAAGATCTTACTACTTGAGATTATTTTTGAGGAACAAAGTGGTTTTACTCCCAATAGGTGTATCGTATAAGGAATCATAGTGGCACATGAGGCGATCCACTTAGTTAGGAAGGCAAAAACAAACAGAATATTCATTAAACTGGATATAAAGAAGGCCTACGATCATGTGAATCAAAGTTTTCTACTTAAAGTCATGAAACAATTTGGGTTTCATTCACATTGGCTTGAGCGTATTCAGAGTTGTATCTCAACCCCAAGGATATCTATGTTGGTTAATGGTAGTCCATAGGGCTTTTTCTCTACCTCCAGAGCAATCAGACAGGGAGATCCTCTTTCCCCATCCCTATTTGTAATCATGGCAGAAGCACTGGGCAGGATGATTGGGAAGTGCAGGGATAATGGAAGCTGGAAAGGAATTAAAATTGCATGAGTGGAAGTAGCGACGCACACTCAGTTTGCTGACGACACACTCCTCATGGGGGAGGCTTCTATAAGGGAAGCAAAAGTTATTAGATCGTCTTTGGATAGTTATTGTTGTATCTCAGGCCAGGCAGTTAATTTGCATAAATCAGAATTCTCAATACAAATCTAGATGTACAAAGAGATATTGCAAGGAATCTGGGAGTAAGAATGGGATGGTTGTCGGGAAAATTCCAAGGGATTCCATTGTTTGTAGGCATGAATGTTTCTAACCTTTGGAACAAATTAGTGGAGAGTTGATTGGGGTGCTTGGAGGATTGGAAAAGTAGGTGGTTAACATCAGTGGGTAGAATCATTATGCTTAAATTGGTCATATCAGCAATCCTTTATTTTCCATGTCATGTTTGAAGATTCCAGAAAAGGTCATAAGAATCATAGAAAGGGGCATGAGAGTTCTTTGGAATGGCAATCGGGAGAAAGATAAGATTCCGTTGTTGGCTTGGGATAAGATTTGTAAGCCAAAGGAGGCAGGGGACGCGAGCATTAGAAATTGGAAATTTGTTAATGAAGCCATGGGTGCAAAGTTGGTTTGGAGCATGTATTCCAAACCAAATAAAAAATGGGTTAGAATTCCGTTGAATAAGTACTTGGATAGCCAGGATGACGATATAATTCTAACAATTAGAAACCCATGTAGAGGTTCAACCATCTGGAATTTTCTTTTGGGCTGCAAGAGAATTATTGTGGATCATTTATCTTGGAAACTTGGTAATGGGTGGGCAAATTTATGGACCGACTCATGGGAAGGCCTCTCCAATCTTAACTGAGATGAGTCTTGGCAGGAAATCAGAGAGACTGCAATAAGAATATGGGGACCGAATGTGGCAGACTATGTAGTGAAAGAAGATCATCAAGGCATTATCAAATGGCGGTGGAAAGATCCAAGGGAACTAAACCTAGATAGAGACTTAGAAAACGGATTCAGAGAGATGTCGAAAGGTAGAGTAATTGATCTTACAGAGGATGAGGACAAATTGATTTGGCGTGGAGCTAAAAGTGGAAACTACTCGGTCAAAATTGGGTACAAGCTATTGGATACATAATGTACGAATGAGAATTGGCTGGTCCATGTATGTTGGAATGGTAACTGCCTCCCAAAAGTGGGATCTTTCGCTTTGCTAGCTATGAGAGATAGAATACTCACAAGAGATCGGCTAAACAAATTGGGATTCATGGGACCGTTTAGATGTGTTATGTGTAAGACAAAGATGGAATCTACAAATCACCTCCTACTCCACTGCGTTGTGGCTCGAGAATGTTGGATGAAACTTTTATGGAGGCTGGAATGGAGCACTCTCTTGCCTATTGAGTTGAAAGTATGGTTCCAGAGTTGGGAAATAGGAGTAAGCAAATCTGTATTCTCAAGCATATGGAAGGTGGCCCCATCTGCTTTGATTTGGGAGGTATGGAAGGAGAGAAACCAACGAATTTTCCAAGGCAAAGAATAAAGTGAAGCTATTTTATGGAACAAGATTGAATGGTCTATCTTAGAGCTTGTTAGTTTGGCAACAACGAAGGTTAATATCAACAAACACCCTTACAATTGGATAGATAGCAAGATCCAATCTTTCTGGCCCCTAATTAAATATAGGCCCGTTAATGGGCTTCCTAGGGTTGATTCTCCTCAACAGATGACAAGCCAAGTTAGATGGATACATCCAGAAGAGGGTTGGATAAAGATCAATTTTGATGGTGCGGCTAGAGGTAATCCTGGTCCCTCGGGTGCTGGGTGTATTGCGAGAGATTGTCATGGAGAGCTACAACCAGTGCTAGTCAATGGCTAGGTGTGGTGTCCAACATTGAGGTAGAAGTGAAAGCTGCACTTCTAGCAGTGCAAATGGCAAGGAGGTCAGGGATAGAAAGGCTCCATCTTGAGGGAGACTCCCAAATAATTGTGCATGCTATCCTTAGGGGTAAGGCAAACAATTGGAAAGTCGATTGAGATATCCATTGTATTAAAAACCTCCTAGCCAGCTTTCGAAGATTCAAAGTATCTCATGTTCGGAGAGAAGGTAACCAAGAGGCTGATAAGTGTGCAAATCATGCTTTCGAACTTATTGAAGGTGATATAAATTTGAATATGCTTCATCATTGATTCATTCAACGATTATATTAGTTTGAAATTCTTCTAGCCATTAGCATTGGTCAAATGGTTGAGGTGGCTATTTAAATTGTCCAACGTGGTGAATTGTCATAAATGAAGTGTAGCTTGAGATGAGTTGAATGCTTGTCAGGTGGTTTAAATTTGCAGGCTAGAGATCGAGAATCAAAATATCCATATCTTGGCTAGGTTGATCATATTGCATGATCCTATCCCACAGATGCTTTGTTTCAATGTGGTGGCAGTGGATAAATCAGGCACCGTACCATTACAAAGGGTACCCTTGTCAGCGTGGTAGGACTTCCCTTTATTCATCCCTCGAAAAGCCAGGGGCATTAATGGAAACCGTATCTAGGGGAGATTTGAATTCATTTGGCTTGGTGTGATAAGCAAGCTTGAGCACATAGGCAATAATGTTTTGGGGTGTGGAGAACTCATGTGTTATCTTTAATTGAGGGTTTGAGTCCAGATCCTTTAGCAGTGTTTGAAGTTGAGAATTATAGCTCTGAAGGAGTTTTCTGTAGTGAGTAATGGAGGCAAATTTTTCATTGCGAGCAGTGAGGCCGATGGTGGCATTCTGGGGTCCTCCATTGGACGGATGACTATCAAATGTGTTTAAAATCGTAGAAAGGGACTCCTAACTCAAGTAAAAATTGTCTTTGGTGACGATTATATGAAAGCCAACTTTTGTTATAGAACCAATGTCGACATTGCTTTCATGTTTTTGGCATGGTGTTTGGAGTTGGAGTCCAAAGGGTGGTGCACTAGATATTTACTAATTGTGTCTATGAAGAATGGTGTGGGGGCTTGGAAAGCTTCATGCGAATGTTAAGGGATGGAAAAGGTTTGGTATGCCCGGGTGGGGAATGGTTACAGGTTAGTGAATTCACCCCTCCGCTATGACCTTACTTCTTATGGAGCGCCAACTGTAGTAAAGAAGTGAGGAGAGCTACTGCAAGAATTGGCATGGATGGTGTGAAGGAATTGTTGAAGGCTATTGAAGATAGGTCATTCGAGAGGAGTTGTTGAAATGGGGACCATATGAGATGCAGTTAGCTTCAAGGACATCGGCTTCTTCGTCGAAACGTAAAAGAGGCAAACCAAGGGGCTCGTCGAAAAAGAGGAGGGTACGTATGTTGCAGATAGGTGTACCGTTGACTCACAGGGAGGATGTAGGTGTTTTGGTCGCCTCAGCTGGTTAGGAGTCGCCTTCAAATGATAAAGGCAAGGCCATAATGGTCTGATAGTTTAGCATCTTTTTTTTTTTGTAAGAAAGTGATATGGTTTAGCCCTTTTTTGCTCTTGGACTGGGAGTTATTATCATAGTATGTTTGGACTGGGAGGTATTATCATAGTAGGTTTTTGTAAGGGTGTTTAGGGATGGTGTGTCGGGTGTCTCATCTTTTCAATCTCAATACTGCTGCAAACAATGTAACTGAATATTATTATCAACAAAATGAACTACTTACCAATCAAAAAAAAAGAGATACAACCTTTCACAATTAGCAGTCTTTTGAAAGAGTACAGCCACTTCCTTATCTAGTTCCCGTTCCTTTTGTTCTTCCATTAATCTTTCATTGATTTAAATGCTCCCCTCCTTCCTTTCTCTCTCCCCCCCTCTCAAATGAGGTTTTCTTCTCCCTTTTATATCCATGTTTGAGGGGGTCACAGCTTTTCATTTCATGTCTTTTGACCATTCATTAACTTAATTAAAATTTATTATTTAATTATATTATTTTATATTTTAATTTTAATTTTGTTTTAATTATTATTAAATTATATTTCAAAGTGGGGACTTTACAATTATTGTACAATTGCAGATTTACGAACGTGTAGAAAAATAACTCTTTTCTTTGCCACTAGCTATATGAGGCATTACCACCCAAGCACCAAGTGATAAAAATTCTAAAACTTCACTTGACTTTGAAACTTTAAATGGTACAGTTATTGCTTACTTGCAAACTTGTGAATGTCTTCTTTGCAGCTGATTGGTGGAAATATTGTGGTGCAAAGATCCCAAGTCTTCAAAAGCTAAGCCTTTGGATTGTCTCAACCTTGTAGTACTTTTGTATGTGAGTGCTTGTTTGATGCAATTCACGTAAAGAAGCACAATGAGTAAACACAAAAGTGTCTCAATGGCATTGTGTTTGTGCAATACAACCTTCGGCTTCTCACCAAAAATTGGAGGGCTCAAATTGTTATATGTTTACTGACTTGGATGACATTGATCCATATAGTGATTGGATTGTTCAATAGGATCCCATGTTTATAGAAGAC
This sequence comes from Cryptomeria japonica, assembly GCF_030272615.1. Classification (NCBI taxonomy): domain Eukaryota; kingdom Viridiplantae; phylum Streptophyta; class Pinopsida; order Cupressales; family Cupressaceae; genus Cryptomeria; species Cryptomeria japonica. The sequence continues at coordinate 353,042,046 of NC_081409.1, forward strand.
AAGATTGTTGAGTTCGATAGGCAAGTAGAGGAGGGTGCAACAAAAGCAGAAGTAGGAGATAATTTTGGATTAGGGTTAAGAACACATAATTTCTTGTTGTATTGTAAATAGTTGAGTCAGTACAGTGAGTGCTGTTTTTGCTAATGTTTTTCCTAGAATTACTTCTTAGTAAGTTCTCTTGTCACATTGTGAGTGTGCCGTTTTTGCTTTCTGTTGTGTTTTAAGATTTTCTTAGTATTGCTTCTCCAACATAGGTTTATCAATATCCTTGTCTTCATTAGGGCTATTGGAAATTAAATGTAGAGGCCCATTGCCATGTTTTAGAGGATTATTTGATTGCATGTAGTCAGATTGGAATTCATTAGGTTAGGTGCAAGTGAGAGGATGCTAGAAGAGGTGTTGCTAAAAGCCCTTGAAGGGAGCAAGCTTGTGATTTTATAGTGGATTCTTTTGTTGTAGTTTTACTTCAAGGTAATCTCTTATGATATCTTTTGCTTATGTTTGCTGTTCTCAATTACTTGCCTATGCCATATTGCTACAAGTTTCTAACTGCTAAGACATAAGTGGTTAAGGTAATGAGAACGTTCCTATCTCTCATAATTCTAACCTTCCATGTTGTCGAACTAATGTACACAAATAGTGAACAACAAATTAATGAATAAAGGGTTAATACTGGTGATTCATCCAATGGACTATTTATGGGATTTGCAGATCATCGGAGCTTCACTATTTTATCTTACCTTCTAATTATTCTTAACTATATTTGTAGATGTAAGTATTATTTTAATCCCAACATCAAATAACAAAATATTGGATTAATATTCTGCATTGAGATTGTTGAGTGTTAAAAATTCTTAAGAACTCTTCTTTTTCTTGGTGCTTAGGATGGTTTGTGTCTTAAAATATAATAATATCTGTCTGCTTGTTCAGCAATGTTGATTGTATATAGGAGCAGTTGTTGAAAACGAGACTCTTCTGCATGCTTTGACATTAAGCTAGGAATAACTGTATTGTTGAGTTCTTACTGTTCATAGCTTGATGATAATTTGTGAGTCAAATTCTAAGGTGATTGTGATAATTGATCGCTTTGGTATTTTTTGGCTTGGTGCAGAACTCCCTAATAACCTTAATCATTTATGCACATTGTATTTTGACATTGGGAACTTTGTAGTCTGGTTTTATTTTGGGCTTGACCCAACATTGTTTACCCAATTCAGCTCAGAAATTTGTTTATTAAAGGGCTAGGCTGTATCCTTGTATCTTTTGCTGGCATTGAACTTGAGGCTTTGCTGGAAACAACAGATTCATAAATCAATTAGGCTGTGGACAATTGTTTATGAACATTTTGCTCTTTTGTGTGGGAGTTATTGCTTTTAATACCATATAAATTGATATTATAAAAAAATTTAGATAAGAAATTTTAAATTATGCTAGATACATAAGGGACAGGACCCAATAGTTGAGTGAGGTCCAAAATGAACATTTGCTTTCTAAAGAAAAAGGCATTTAAAATATACTCTCAAAACTAGTATTTCAATAAAAAGCTTCCTTGTAACAAGTCACATAAAAAAAGACGAAAAACAAATGATGTGATGACATATAGGTGCATCAAAAAATCACGATTTGATGTACAAGTTAAGAACCAACATTTTACTTGTCTTAAAAATCTCCTCTTATAAATGACTGAAAAGAGTGAATTTCCATATAACATAATGCTAGAAATGAAAAATGTAGCTTTGGCACATGGCATACTATTAGTTTTATGGTAAAATTTTGGTTTGTTGACATGGCTTGACATGAGCACAACAAAATTGCCAACATAAAGTACCCAACTACTAAATCCTTTCCCCTAAATAAGTTTACTGAACAAGCTTTTGTGAGAAAATTGTATAGAAAATAGATTAGATTGATGTTTTGGGTCAGTCTTTGTGAACCATCTTGAGGATAAATGATATTATTACAAATTGGAGCTCCTTATATAGATAACTCGTTTTATGATATGAGGTGTGTAATGCAATCACATAATCAACTGTAGTGGATTACCCATTGATGATTATCCTAGTAGTAGTAGTTATTTTCATTAACTCTCCTAAGCTTGTGGATGATGGGCTTCCATGAATTCCTAAGTTTGCAGCTGTTGTCCTGTTGATGTGTTTTTTATGCACATGCGAACACAGAATAAAATACCAAGGTATCTTATCCTCTCTTGAACAAAGTTTCCCCGACTGCTGAAGATTTCCCCGAAGGATCAATCAAAGCAACTCCAAGGTTCTGATATGTAGGGTCTCTACATGTGGATAAGCTCTTGCGGTATGATGTGATTTTGTTGGAATCACAAGGGGACTTACATTTGATGACCTGTGTGTCTGATTTACTTTGGATATCACTGGAACGTGGGTCTTTACTGATCCTTGATTTTTTAAAAAGGGAAAAAGGATAAGGGTTGGAGAGGAATCTAATTCTAACACTAAGAATGTAGGAGCAATGGATGGCCTTTGATGAAACTCTAACTAAGTCTTGCTTTGACATGCTATGATCATCTCCACAAGGTTAGTGCGATCTTCTAAGGATAGCTTTATGATGTTCAAATCACCGCTACAAGCATAGACACCGTCAAGTTGATGCGTATCGATGAAGAAACGATAAATGGAGTTAAGCTTAAGCTGAATGATTCCAGTTGACTACGCAAGGCAAGTTTGCAATCAACAAACCGCAAGTAGTATGGATATACAAATTTCACCATTGATCATACAAATTTCTTCCATTCATCTAATAACATGAAATTAAACTTGAGAAGTATAAAGACCATGCAAATTGTAGAATCGACATAGAATTCACCATTCCCTCAATGAAGTTTACACGTCTTTTGCAACAATATCTTGACAACAATCTTTGCCTTCTCTTTCTACTCTACTCTAAAATGCTATTTGCTATTGAGCTACTAATTGTTGACTATCTCTCTTTTGCTAACTCCTAACTATTAACCTTTACAAATGAAAAGCCAGGGCTTTATATAGAGAGCCCTTTACAAATTGATGGCTCTGATTGACTTAGAATCAATGGCTAGGATTACAAGATGAAAAACCCTAATTAGGGTTTGTTACAACAAACTCCTCTAGCCAATGAGAAAATTACATTCAATGAGTGTGGACCAATAGGAAGAAGGGGTAGGTACACCGAAGTTTGTGCTGTCCCCGCTGAGTTAGGTACATTGAATCTGGACATGCTGAGGTGGAGCTATCTGACTGGAGGAAAAGTGATTGAGATGCCACCTTGTCTTGACTTCCATGTGCTTGGTGAGGCTTCCTCACTATCAAGTGTTCTTTCTCTGGTAGCATGTCTCGCCTTGAAGTGTTGGTAAGGTCATTCTTCTCTATCATTAAGTGGTTCCTTTGTGTGGCGAATTGAAGGTTTTGGAAATAGTTTGCAATTCTTCGAACACTTGTAGTCTTCCAACACTTCAGAACACCTCGAGTCCTCCTTTATGCATTTGAAACGTCCTTGTTGATGATGGACTAGAATAGGTCGTCCTTGTCTTGGCCTAATTTTCTTCCGCCTGCAAAACAAACCAAAAGGTGATTAAGTACACATAATAAATTCATTCTAACATAGCATTTCCTTTCATATTTTTGACAAGAAGGCATTAGAAAGAAATTCGCTCAAGATCCTCTCTAGGGACATGCCCTATAATAAAATTCGCTCAGGACCCTTTGGAAAGGTCAGGAGCGAAATTTTGCATTTTAGGCTTAATTCACATTCCTTTAACCTTGAATTTCTCTTGACCTTTGAATCGCTTTCTCCTGAAGACATCATTGATTTGACCCCTAGAAAGACCAAAAAAGAGGATTTCGCTTTGGACCTAGGCCAAGGACAAGACCTATAGAGAATTTCGCTCTGGACCCTTTGGAAGGGTCAGGAGCGAAATTTGCATTCTAGGACAAAATCTTCACATTTTGTGACCACAACTTGATCAAATGCATGCCTAAGGATGCCTCTAATCTCAATCAACACTAGGTTTGATGCAAAATTGGGAGCAAAATAGAGGTTTTAAGGATTTCGCTCTGGACCTAGGCTCAAATTCTATCATTTCGTTACTCCAAATTGCCTCCCAAGACAAGCACATGCTATCCTTCTCTCCACCAAGGCCTAGGAATCCATATCTTAGTCTTCATCATGAGCAAACTAGGTGATTTTGAGAGTTTTGCTCTGGACCCTTTGGAAGGGTCAGGAGTGAAATTCAAGATTTGCTTGTTTTCCTTCACCTAGATTCATTCTTCATACCTTGTTTTCCTTTGACATTCAACTTTGGATCCCTCTCTCATAAAGGCAACCCCTGTTTGACCCCTAAGAAGGCTTGAAAGGAGAAGTTCGCTCCAAATCATGGCCAAGGACAAGACCTTTAGAGAATTTTGCTCTGGACCCTTTGGAAGGGTTAGGAGCGAAATTCATGTCTTGAGCTCATTTCTTCATTTTTTTCAACTCCAAACTACCTCAAAAGGAAAGGACACATCACTTCACTTCCATCCACGCCATAAAACCAAGGATTTGACCTCCTCCAAGGGGAAAATAGGTGTTTTCAAGAATTTCGCTCTGAACCCTTTGGAAGGGTCAGGAGCGAAATTCAAGTTTTAGGACAAAATCCTTCACTCCTTCACATCCCATCACTTCAAAAGGAAAAGACATGTTAATCCACTTCCAAATATGCCCAAGGAACTAAAATATTGGCCTAAATAAGGAAGAAAATAGTGTTTATGGAGAATTTCGCTCTAGACCCTTTGGAAGGGTCAGGAGCGAAATTTCCATTCTAGGTTGATTTCTCACTTCTTCCATTCAATTTACCTTCAAATTTGATCAAACTCACCTCTCCTCACCACAATCAAGGAAGGGTTAGGAGCGAAATTCTCATTCTAGGTTGATTTTCACCATTTCATCGCCTCAAACCTTCTTTCAAAGGCTAGAACACCTCAAGGTCACTCCAACCATGCCTTAGAAGTCCAAAACTTGGCCATGACAAGGAAGAAAATGAAGGTTATGTGAATTTCACTCTGGACCCTTTGGAAGGGTCAGGAGCGAAATTCTCAGTCTAGGTTCATTTCTCACCTTTTTCCTCCCTTCCTTGGCTTGGATATAACTTCTTAGGCCTCCTTCCATCATGATCAAGTGAATTTTCTCCTCAAGTTGGCATCTAGTTCAAGATTTTGTGAAGAAATAGGGTCTTATATGAATTTCGCTCTGGACCCTTTGGAAGGGTCAGGAGCGAAAGTTGCATTTTGGGTTGATTTCTGACTCCATTTCCCACATTTCTTCATTTAAATAAGTGAATTGCCTTCAATAATACCTAAGACATGGATTAGCTCATGGCTTTGGGCAATTTAGAGTGTCTTATAGAGGAATTTGCTCTAGACCCTTTGGAAGGGTCAGGAGCGAAATTCCTATTCTTGGCTCAATTTTCCTTGAATTTAACTTCTTAGCCCTGGACTCAACCCCTTTGATGCATTTCCTTTCATATCTTTGCAAATTCGCTCAACCACCCTATGACTTAGGTGAAATCTCAGGTCCTTTGTGAAATTTCGCTCTGGACCCTTTGGAAGGGTCAAGAGCGAAATTCATGATTTGCTCAAACTTCTTGATCTTTTCATCAAATCATCAGGTCTAGACTTATCCAAGGTGTTTCCAAAGGACAGATAGGTCAACTTCACATCGAATTATGCCTAGGACTTCATCTTTCACCTATTGGACCAATCTTAAACTCTCAAAGATGACACTCACTCACAAAACTTCACTGACTTCCTCAAACTCAGGTTAGCCACACCTAGACATAAGAGCAAAACCTGACCTGGGGAAGGCTTTCAAAGAAACCCTGACCTGAAGCATCCACTGACTCACCCTAGCTCAAGCAAAGCCTGCTATCTTAGTGATCCTTTTCACAACTCTCAAAGTGCAAAGGCTAATGGACAAGAACCTAAAAGACCTAGAAAACAAACCCTAGAAGGCAAAAAGTAGGGGTCCCCATTTGTAATGGGGCGATGTGTGAATACGTCACAACATGTCCCTATCTAGGTTATTAAGATGATTCCCTATCTCTTTTTACTTTTTGCTTCAAGAATTGGTCCTTTTTACTAATCTTTTGCCTGCATAAATGATATGGGTAGATGCATGAGTGTGTTTTTCGAAAGTTGAGATCTTTATGCGAGTAAAATGAATGCTTACACAATGTTCTTTTCTTCATTGTTGAAAATTAATTTGTGTTTCACCGATATAAGGATCACGACATTAGTGCAATAAACTCTACTACTTAACCTTGGATCAAGTATGCCTCTTGTGGATTTGAACATATCACCTTTCTAATATGTGGTATGAAGATAAGTTTTATGTTATGCTTTCTTGAATCCATCATTTTTTTGATATTTCCTCAATGTTCTTGTATGCTCATTAGTTTGGAAATATACAAAAAAAACACTTAAATGAATTAATGTGTTTGTCTTCTTTCCCCTCCATCCTTCTTAGAAGATAAGTGTTATAAAAAGATCACAAGCAATGGTTTCAAGGTTATAGATGAGGACCATAGAGAGAAGGACACTATATTTGACAGGGGTTTTCTGAAAAATAGATATAGTGTAGACAAATCTCTATTGTATTCAAAACCATGGAAAAGAAGAAATGTAATGTCCCCTACTAGGAGGCTGCCAATTCCTCTAACTTATAACAGTTCTGATCTGATCTGATCGATAGTCCAGTCACTGAATGCTTCTGATTCCTTTTCTCTATATCTCTCAATGTGAGAGAGGTTACACCTCTTCATTATGGATGCCTTTTGGGAAGAGACGCACCCTTTCACCATTAGCACCCTTTGAAAGAGTGCAACTCTTCATTACTTCTGCTCTTTGACAGGGACACAACCTTTCACAATCAGATCTGCACTTCTTATTTAAATCAGATCTTCACTTCTGATTCCCAAATTATCCCCCTTTCAAATGAATTTCCCTTCTCCCTTTTATATCTCATGTTTGAGGGAGTCGCAACTTTCATCTTATGCTTTTTGACCATTCATTAAACTTAATGAAATTTTAGTTATGGTTATGTTTAATTTTATTCTTTTATATTTATAATTTTATTATTATTGTTTATTATTAAATCCTAATTTGAAAAGGGGACATTACAAGAAATAAATGTTGAGAAGCTCATGGGTGAAATAAATATATTTTACCTGACAATGAGGGGTGTGAAATAAAATTGATAGGATTTTGAGAAAGCATAAAATAAAATTCATCTTCTTACCAAAAAATAGTATTAATTGGTATGTTCAAAATTGACAAAAGACAAAACCTGATCTAAGGTTAAGAATGGGGTGGGGTTTATTGCATTGATTTCTCCTGTGGCTAGCCTCATGGGTGAAATAGGAGGAGCTTTTCAACAAATGACAACATTGTGTTGACATCATAATTCCATAGAGTTTTCTAACTAGGGGACGGGGAACCGACGACCTAAGTTTGGGAACAATAGTGTAGGGGTGGTAGGGTGGCACGTTGGTGGTGCACATACATATGGTACATGAAAAAATAGTCATAAAAAGATGTGTAAGGAATAAGTATAAGAATTACAAATAGATCTTTGGCATACTAAGTAAAGTTTAAAGTTTAAACTACTAAACATTACAAACATGGCAATTATCACAGTGAACATTAACAATGGCAGGTGGAGGTTTGGGAGCAAATCCCCCAATATGGTCAAAGAGCAATGCAAAGACCCCAATGGGCTCAAAGGGCAGCACCCCTCATGGAGATGTAGGAGCAGAGCCCCCAATAGGGTCGAGGAGCAGCACCCCTTGTGGGGTTTGAGGGTTGTGCCCCCGACATGTTCCTTGTTGTGATAAAAGGCAAAGTTGAGGGGCAGAGCCCTCACCACCAAGCACAATTCAAGGCCTACAAAACCACATGGTGAATGTCATTTTCACAATTCTATCACTTAATTTTTGCAACATGAAGTCCATATTTTTCTAACATTTAGGATTGATTTTAAATGAAGTTAGTAGGCAATTTTATAGAGTGTTTGGGGTTTGGGTGGGGCCCATAGGCCATTAGGATTCATGTGTGGACATGGGTTTATTTTATTTTATTTAAAAAAAACTGCACTTTTTTGATTGACTAGTCATTGGTGACGCTTTGTAATGTTCCCTTGCTAATGTGCGACAATATTGAGAGCGTGTGGGTGTGACTGTACGATGAAGGTGAGGGCGTACAGTGGAGGTACAACGTACGATGGGCGTACGGTGGGAGGTAAGGCGTACAATGGAGGAATGGCGTACGGTGGGGGTAAGACATACGGTGGGGCGTACAGTGAAGGTATGGCGTACGGTGGGCATACAGTGGAGGAATGGCATATGGTGGGAGGTATGGTGTACGATGTGCGTACGGTGGGAGGTAAGGCATACAGTGGAGGAATGGTGTACGGTGGGAGGTAAGGCGTACGGTGGAGGAATGGTGTACGGTGGGAGGTAAGGCGTACGGTGGAGGAATGGCGTGCGGTGGGAGGTAAGGCATACGATGGGCGTACGGTGGGAGGTAAGGTGTATGGTGGGAGTTAAGGCGTATGGTGGGTGTACGGTGGAGGAATGGCGAACGGTGGGAGGTAAGGCGTACGATGGGCGTACGGTGGGAGGTAAGGCGTACGGTTGGCGTACAGTGGGCGTACGGTGGAGGAATGGCGTACGGTGGGATGTAAGGCGTATGGTGTGCTCTAGTGAATGTGTGGTGAAGGGTTGATCTTCCGTAAGCAATAAATTCTGAATGTATCGGATTAACAAATATGCAACTGGAGTGATAAACAATGATGAGATTCAAGATTTGCCAAATACGGAACGAGTACAAATAAACAGAATAGGGTGAGGGGTGAATCTCACCGAAACTGCAAATACCAAATACGAAGGGTCTTTCACCTCCGAATTGGTGGATACCAGAACTCCAACAGGAATTCGCACAGGAGAGAACAAAATATCAAATTCGCATACCTACAACAATGACTAACATGGCCATATATATAGGCTTCGGGAAACTTCCCGAAGGCCGAAGGGTTACAAACGGGCCGACACGACCAACCAAGACTTGCCTAAACTAATTAAATAAAAGGGCCCAAAAGATTTGTTTATTAAATTTGGGGCCTTACAATAGAGTAATTAGATTTGTTATTTAATTATATCGGGGACATCACAGTCCTCCCGGGCCAAAAATTGCTTGCCCTCAAGCAATTGCAGACTTGGATGCCCCAGAATTTGCTCGCCTTCCCAGGTGGCATCCTCGATGGGTAGATTCTTCCAGCGTACAAGGAACTCCTTGACTGTGCGTGTTCTCAACCTCTTTTCTCTAACATCGATGATCTCTGCCGGCTCCAAAATTAGTTTCCCTTCTTTGTCGATGGGTGGCAGATCCTTGGACACTGTGCCGCGCTGCCCGACGGCCTTCTTCATACATGATACGTGGAAAAATTGTGAATCCGACTCCCCTCAGGAAGCTCCAACTTGTAGGCCACTTCACCTACTCTCCGAACCACCCTGTAGGGTCCATAGAAACGCGGTGTCAACTTCTCCTTACCACTTGTCTTCAAGGAGGATTGTCTGTGCGGTTGAAGTCGGAGGTAAACCAAATCACCAACCTCAAAATTCCGCTCAATCCGGTGTCAGTCAGCATACATCTTTTGTTGGTTCTGAGCCCTCCGCAAGTTGTCTTTGAGAGATGTTAGGATGTCTAAACTCTCCTGAAGCCAATCTTTGGCCATTGGTGCACGACTGTCTCCCAATGCCAGGTCAACAAATGAAGAAGGTTCATAATCGTACAGTGCTTTGAAAGGTGGCATGCCTATTGACATGTGAAAAGTGGTGTTGTAATAGTGTTCACCCAAATGTAACCAGCGAACCCAAGCCTTCTGTTGAGCTGAGACGTAGCTCCTGAGATAACCCTCCACCCATTTGTTCACAATCTTGGTCTGTCCGTCTGTCTGTGGATGGTAGCTCGTGCTGGGCGACAACTCGGTTCCTGCCAACCGAAATAACTCCATCCAGAAGGTACTCAGAAAACGGCTATCCCTGTCACTGACTATGTTTTGCGGTAAACCATGTAGGCGGAACACCTCACGGAAGAACAAATCGGCTACTTGAACTGCTTGATATCCTGTGGGGATGGCAAAAAAATGTGCATATTTGGTCAATTGGTCAACTATGACAAAAATGCAATCCTTTCCTTGAACTCTAGGGACTCCAGTAATGAAATCCATTGAGATGCTATCCCATTTCTGGTCGGGAATTGGCAGAGGTTGCAGCAATCCGGCCAGTAGGTTATGCTCAGATTTGTTCTGCTGACAGGTGGAGCATTCCCGCACATATTGCAGGACGTCGTTCTTAAGCCCCTTCCAGGAAAACCTTTCACGGATCTGTCTGTAGGTTTTCAAGTATCCCGGGTGTCCAGCCAAGGGAGAATCGTGCAATTCCTTTAGAATCTTTTCCTTCATCTTGGATTCAGGTACCAGATAAATTTTGTCCTTGTAATAAATGATGTCGTCAACCACCTTGTAACGGTCATCTTGCACTTGACCATCCATCAGTTCGCAGGCAAAAGTGTTCTTGGAGTATTCAACCAACAGGTATTCCTTCCAGTCCGCTGAAATCTGAGATAAAGAACATATGGAAGGCCTTCTTGACAGGGCATCAACGACCATGTTGACAGGGCATCAACGACCATGTTATTCTTCCCCGTCACATATTCAATGTCGAAATCAAATGCCTGGACTTTGCTCACCCATTTTTGTTGTTGTTCATTCAGATCCCTCTGCTCCAAGAAGTATCGCAAGCTGTTGTGGTCTGTCTGCACAACAAACTTTGCCCCGACAAGGTACTGCCGAAACTTTGTTAGTGCGTGTAGGATGGCGAGCATCTCCTTGTCGTAGATGGAATACAACTGCTCAACTCTCAAGAGCTTCCGACTCTCGAACGCAATGGGGTGATGGTCTTGCATCAATACTGCTCCAATGCCTTCCCCCGAGGCATCACACTCCAGGATGAAAGGGCGAGTGAAGTCTGGTAGTGCCAGAACCGGACATGTACTCATAACTTCTTTTAATTTGTCGAAGGTCTGTTGTGCTTGCGCATTCCAATGGAAGGATCCTTTCTTTGTCAGATCTGTCAGTGGTGCCCCTAGCTGTGAGAATCCTTTTACAAACCTTCTATAATAACTTGCACAAACCAAAAAATCCACGCAGCTCTGAGAGAGTCTTGGGTGGAGGCCAATCCAAAATGGCCTGAATCTTCTCTTGGTGAACTTGTACCCCCTGGGCGCTGATGACGTGACCCAAGTATAGGACCTCGGTCATTCCAAATTCACATTTGGATCTTTTGGCATACAGTGATTGTGATTCCATAACCCCTAGTACTTCATCCAAATGCCCCACGTGTTCCTCCCAGGTCTTGCTGTAGATGAGTATGTCATCGAGGAATACTAGTAGGAACTTACGCAGTTGCTTGTTGAAGATGTGGTTCATGCAGGACTAAAAAGTGGCCGGAGCATTGGTTAATCCGAACGGAATGACCAAGAACTCATAGTGTCCGTAATGGTAGCGAAAGGCTGTCTTTTCCACATCTTGCTCCCTCATACAGATCTGATGGTAGCCGGAGCGGAGATCAATTTTAGAGAAATAGATTGCGCCATGTAGTTCGTCCAGTAGCTCATCGATCTTGGGAATGGGGTACCTATTCTTGATAGTCTTCTTTTTTAGTGCACGATAGTCAACACACATTTTGAGAGTTCCATCCTTCTTCTTCACCAATACCATCGAGGACGCAAAGGGGCTATAACTGGGCCGGATCCATCCTTTATCGAGGAGTTCCTTGATTGTTTTCTCTATTTCATCTTTGAACTTCTTCGGGTGGCGATAGGGTGTGGTGATAACGGGTTTTGCTCCTTCCTCCAACTCAATGGTGTGCTCAAACCCTTTGTGTGGGGGTATACCAGGTGGAAGCAAAGACCAAACTATGCTTCTCTAGAACCGATTGAAGTACCTCATCCTGGTAGTAAGTTGGTTGCTCTTTCATAGGTTTTGTTGAGATCAAGCAATGTGCTGCCTAGACTACTTCATCATGTTTGAAGATGGCTTCCATCCTTTTGGCGGAAATCTCCCTCAGGTCGCCATTCGACATTCCCCTGAGAACCACTTTCTTACCATCCACCTCGAATGAGAACTCCATCCTTTTGAAGCTCTGCGTGTACTGGTCGAGGGTTTCCATCCATTGAATGCCCAATATGACATCCGTGTCATCCAGATCTACAACAAAGAAATCATCGGTCACTGTGTAATTTCCCATGGTGATGCTCAGTTGCGGAACCAAGTGAGTGCATGATAGGAGATTGCCTCCTGCCACCTTGACATCGAACCCTTGGTGATGAGTGATGAGTTTATGAAGTTGAGCGAGGCCCCACTGTCGAGCATAACAAGAACTCGTTGCCCTTGAAGTGCACCACGTACTCTAAATACACTGCACCTTGGGGTACCTGCCAGTGTGGCAATGACGCCACCCCTCCGTACCAATGTGGAGATTCTCTCCGCTAGACTGGTTTCTTCGGCAGATTCTTCCCTTGCGGTTTCGCTTTCCTTATGCTCCTCTTCTCCATCGGACATCACTTCAATATAGTGAATCTTTCCTTTGCCCAAACATTGGTGTCCTGGTTCCCATGGTTCCCTGCAGGTGAAACAAAACTTCTTCCTTCTGAGTTCCTGTCTTGTGGCTTCATCGAGTGATGACCCCTTCGGAAAGGGTTTATTTTCCTTCTCCCTCGGAACGAAAGGTGGTTTGGTATGTGCAAAATTTCTGGAAGAGGAGGATGTTGCCATGTTACGAGCCTTTTTTATTGCCTCCGTGAGTGTGCTGGGGTTGAACCCTTTTACCCAACCTTTTAGTGGTTCCATCAATCCATCCATGAACAAGACCACCAATCTCCGCTCTAAGATGTCAGTTACCAACATGGATAGTCTCTGGAATTCTGTGATGTAACTGTCCACAGATCCCGACTGCTTTAGTTGCGCCAACTCCTTGAAATTGAGTTCTGGATCCTTCCCATCAAATCGATCTATGAGCTTCTCTGTAAAATTCAGCATAGGAGGTTATCTGGTCATGGCCAAGAGTGACCATTCCATGATGCCACCATTCACGCGCGACCCCTTCCAAGTGGAGTGCTGCAAACTTGATAGCTTCATCTTTAGGCATCGCGTTGAGTTGGAAGTAAGTATCTGCTTTTTGAACCCAGGCTCGTGCCGAGGTCGCTCCGGCCCCATCAAAGGATGACAGGTTGATCTTGCCAATTTTTCGCTTGATGTCATGGTTATAGTGTCCATAATGGCCCCGACTTTTGCTGCCCGAGTATTTCATCCGGAGGTCCACATAATCCTTGAAGGATATGTCCCCCTCGAGATTTGCATCCCTCCAATCTTGGTTCAATTGTGCTTGCATCTCCTGAAAGGTGGGCTCTTGTTCCCCATGTGGCGCTTCTGATTTCTGAGGAAAAGTCGGCATCAATGGTCGTGAATGTGAGTGTTGAACGTTTGACCTTCCCGTGATCGAATCATCGCCCTGTCCATTCTGTTCTCCATTCATTTTTCCCAAGGCCAATTGTCGTAAGGTTTCCTCCATGATTTGTTGTCATTGTTCTCCTCTGGTTAGGGTGTCGTTGAGTTGAGCTTGGCTTTTGGTTAGCTCCCTTAATAGTGCCATGACTTCTCTTGTAAGATCTTGGGGTTCCCCCATTCGATCGGCTGAACGGTACCTCCTTCGGGTGTACACTTGCATCCACTATACGACAGGTTGGCAAGATCACAAGCTCTGATACCACTGTAATGTTCCCTTGCTAATGTACGACAATATTGAGAGTGTGTGGGTGTGACCGTACGATGAAGGTGAGGGCGTATGGTGGAGGTACGACGTACGATGGGCGTACGGTGAGAGGTAAGGCGTACGGTGGAGGTATGGTGTGCGGTGGGAGGTAAGGCATACGGTGGGCGTATAGTGGAGGAATGGCGTACGATGGGAGGTATGGTGTACGATGGGCGTACGGTGGGAGGCGTACGATAGGCGTACGGTGGGCGTATGGTGGAGGAATGGCGTATGGTGGGAGGTAAGGCATATGATGGGCGTACGGTGGGAGGTAAGGCATACGGTGGGCATACAGTGGAGGAATGGCGTATGGTGGGAGGTAAGGCATATGATGGGCGTACGGTGGGAGGTAAGGCGTACGGTGGAGGAATGGCGTACTGTGGGAGGTAAGGTGTACGGTGGGAGTTAAGGCGTATGGTGGAGGAATGGCGAACGGTGGGCGTATGGTGGAGGAATGGCGAACGGTGGGAGGTAAGGCGTACGGTGGGCGTACGGTTGGCATACGGTGGAGGAATGGCGTACAGTGGGAGGTAAGGCGTATGGTGTGCTCCAGTGAATGTGCGGTGAAGGGTTGATCTTCCGTAAGCAATAAATTCTGAATGTATCGGATTAACAAATATGCAACTGGAGTGATAAACAATGATGAGATTCAAGATTTGCCAAATCCGGAATGAGTACAAATAAACAGAATAGGGTGAGGGGTGAATCTCACCGAAACTGCAAATACCAAATAGGGAGGGTCTTTCACCTCCTAAATGGTGGATACCAGAACTCCAACAGGAATTCGCACAGGAGAGAACAAAATATCAAATTCGCATACCTACAACAATGACTAACATGGCCATATATATAGGCTTCGGGAAACTTCCCGAAGGGTTACAAACGCGCCGACACGACCAACCAAGACTTGCCTAAACTAATTAAATAAAAGGGCTCGAAAGATTTGTTTATTAAATTTGGGGCCTTACAATAGAGTAATTAGATTTATTATTTAATTATATCGAGGACATCACACGCTTGGCCATCCTTGAGATGTTCAAGGGACTCCTAGGAGTTCCCTAGATGTCTTAGGGACATCCTAGCATCCCCTAGAAATCCCTAAAAAGGGAACTCATGCCCCTTTAGAGAGGGAGACATCTTGAGGACAAAGATGTAGGTGGCAGGGGGACATCCCCTCCAAGTCTCCACATCTTGGAGATGTCCTTGTCACATAAACATGGGGATTTTGGTGGGGGGACATGTCCACGTGATACACTGGTAGACATTCATGAAGGTTACATAAAGAGCTCAACTCGGGTAATTTTTTTTGTAAAAAATGAACATTTCATAAAAGCCAAGAGAAGCTAAAGAGATTGAGAAGCATTGTAATAACATAAACAAGGACAAAGGATGTGAACTAGGGACTTGTTGAAGCTTGTCATCCAAATTTTTAGGATAGTTATTGAGAGGCTATTATCAATTATTTGATATTCATTAATTACACATGCTGTGAATTAGTGTGCTTGTGGTGGAGCCTTATCTCATGATGTACTTGACATTGGTTATATACGAAGTTTCAATCCATAATCTTATCATCCATCGATGGATCTGTTGTGACCTAATTCACACATCGCCCCATCGCAGATGGGGACCCCCAATTTTTGCTTTTAGGGTTTTGTCTTTGCTCTACATTTTCATAAATCTTCATTTTGAGAGAGTTTAAGAGTTAGAGTTTTGAAGTCATTCCAAGTCAAATTGAGAAATCTTGCTCATAATTGCATTTGAGTGTTGCCAAAGTGCTCAGAAGGTCCGAAGGACGAGGATCGCAATTGGGTTTGGTCATTTTTGACAACTTGCTATTTTTAGAAATTTCTGTTTTTTTTGCTTTTTTTTGCCTTTTTGAAAGTGGCATATGGGTTTTGTTCCTCGAGTGATTTTATTACTACTCATTTTGTCGAAATTTGAAAATCTTGTCTCTAGATATTAAAAGCAAGGCTTCAAATTTTTTTGCTTTTTCTGAGATTAGGGTTTTGTTCTCTAGGTCATATTAGGCCTGCCCATGTTTTCAGATTCAATAAATTTTGCTTCTGAGTATAAAAAGCAAGGGTTTGATTTTTTTGCTTTGTTTTGGAATTAGGGTTTTGATCCCCATGTCAAATGATTACTACCCATGTTCTCAAATTTTGAAAATTATGTCTTTAAGGGTAAAAAGCAAAATACAAACCCTAATTAGGGTTTTGTTTGAGAAGATCACCCATATTATCAGTGCCCATATTCTCAGATTTCGAAAATAGGGTCTCCAAATGCAAAAAGCAAAGTGGAAATCCAAATTAGGGTTTCTATTCCAGATGAACCAGCATGGTATCAACATGGCATGAACACTGTTGACCAAGTATAGAGGAAGAATTTAGATATGGCAAATTGAAAATTTCGCCTAAGTTGGAGAAGTAAAAAATGGCAGATGCTTGGACAAGTTCGTCTAGCTCAAAGACATACAAGTGGAATGGTAGATGATCAGCCAAATTTGCCTAAGGATGTCAAGAATGGAAGATGTTCAGGCAGGATCAATGTTCGCCTAGGGACAATGAAGTTGTCTAATGAATGGTAAACTCCTACCATTGGTCAACTGACTCATGGCAAGAGTTACTCAAACTCCTATCTGAGGTTGAGCTTATACATATACAATAATGTTTGACAATATTCTAAGTTCGCCTTGGTATAATGGCTTCCAAGTTGGCATGGCAAGGAAAGATGAACTCAAGCCAAGACAACATGTCCAAGCATCGGCAGACTCCTACCATCAGTTAACTAACTCTTGGCAAAGGTTAAGAAAACTCCTACATATGGTTGAGCTCAAGCTAGAAAGACATGGCAAACATCCTCCAAAGTCCGCCCTACCTTGGCATAAGGCGAACATGGCTAACACTCTTCCAAGTCGCCAACACAAGGAGAGAAATAAAAACAAGTATGGAAGGAGACCATCCAAGGCCGCCTTCATCAAGTTGGCATAAACACTTCAAAGTCCGCCCTTCCTAGGGAAGGTTTGGCATGTCAAAGAACCTTCAAAGTCTGCCAAGGCTTAAGAAAGTATGTCTATGACAATGCAGGGTCCACCTAGGCAAAGATGAACTTGGCCAATGCACTCTAAAGTCCACCAAGGAATAAAGCATAAGCAGGATGACATTATGTCTTCAAACTCCACCTTGTCTAAAGGGAAGCCAGGTTTCCTTTAGCAAAGATTAACATTAAACATGACATAAGGTGAAGATGGTGTGAGAATTGCCAAGTTGGCAATAAAACGATGACATGGCACTTTAAAACTCAATTGACAAAGAAAAAGATAGCAAGTATGATGATTTGGCATTTGAAAACAATTAAATCAATAAAACATATGACATGTCAAGAATCTTTCTAAAGTATGATAGAAGCTTCCAAGGCTCTCTTCTAGAAGAAAGCAAAGGGTTCAAATTTCTTAAAGATAGAATAAAACAATAAAGCTTCTAGAAACCACCAAGAAGCTATAAGACAGGTTTTATTAACACTTCTCTTTGCCAAGCAAAATTCGCATAAGAAGAGTATAAGTCTATAACTTGCCAAGGATGAGCAAAAATTGAGCAGCTTCCAAACATAAAAGACAATCAGATTCGTGACAGAGCCTGATCAGATTATCAGACTTTCAACAGAGATAGCAAAGTCCGCCTTGGAGATCAGAGATAAAGCATATTAAAGGGTTTGAAAGAAGTAGTCAGGAAGTTCAACATATTCTCCAAGTTCGCCATAGATAGCAGATTGAAGGTTTGCTGAGCACAAAAACAAATTGATGAAGCATTCATGTTTTTGATCATCTCTAAGTCCAAATCTGCACATGTTTTAACAGTCCTCCAAGCATAGAACAAACTTATCCAAGAAGAAAGCATTTAAGCATGCTCAAATAATTCAAAATTCACCTCACAAGAGCATGGCATAACATGATCCACGTCCGCCTAGGGTTAGGTCATAAGGCGTGACACAAGATAAAGTAAACTTTGACAAGATGGCATGACAAAGAGCAAGATAAACTGTCTGCATCATTAAAATCCACCATGAGCAGCAAGCACCAGTCAAGACAATTTCCAAACACACGTGCCCGTCATGACAAGAAGGCTTATGACTGTTCAAACTCTTTCCAAAATTTGCCAAGGCATGACGAGTGATATCCAAACACTGTTAAACTCGAATCTGCAGTTAAAAAGATGGCATAAGTTAACCGAATTCCTACCTAGGGTTTAAGAAGACAGCATGTTGAGAGTTTGCCTATAAAGCATGAAGATTCACCAAAAGATGACTGTCCAAAGATCCTTCCAAAGTCTGATCCAAGGCACGGGTTGACAAGACAAACAAGATTCAAGTTCGCCTAAAGGAAAAGAAAGTTAAAGAAAATTGAAAGATGATTGTCCAGTTGACATGAAGCATGCCAAGACATAGGATGTGCAAATTGAAATAAATTTGTTCCAAGGACACAAACCCCAAGACATGACATATCCACAATTAAGAAATTGCCCAAACCCTTGCAAGATTGATCAAACACTGACACAAATTGATTCATCTGGGCATAAATGGAATATGTGAAGATACCTAGCCAGAGACCTAAAATTTGATCCATTAAACATAAGGACAACTAATTTGCCATGCAAGGAGGATAAAGTTTTGATCACAATTCACATGAAATCAGACCAGCAAGTTGGAAAATAATTTTTATTTTCAAAATTATTCCCTAAAATTAAAATTATTTTCAACACTTGGAAAATTTTCAACAAATTCAAGAATTTTTTAAGTTGAGAGAAGGTTCTAGAAGATTCTTGGCTAAGGACAACATTTTGAAAAAAAAAAAACTCTGTTTTGGAAAGACTTAAAGCAAAAAAACACAAAACAATAAAAAATTATTTAAAAAAAACAAAACAATAAAACAAAAATAAAACTTCTAAGTTTAAGAATCCTAAACTCTATATATTCTCAAATAATTCACTCTCACAATTCACTATTCAGGTTGAGAATTCAAAGAGCAACTGAGAAGAAGTTTTCTCTCAAGTTTATGAATTTTTTTTTTGATTGTCAAGAGAAATTTTCAGGAAGTGAAAACTTGTAAGTGTTAGAGGTCAAGAAATTAGGTACTTTATCTGATTTTAAGACATATTTTCAAAATCAGAGGTTTAATTTCAGTCTTAAAGAGAATTCAAAACTCAATCTGACTGAATTTCCTTCACTTTCTGTCTTATTTTCCTCAATTTGTTTTAATTTCTTGGCCAAACCCTTCACTTTCAATCTGCTTTTTCGCAGAAACTTAACCATTCATCAGGCTGAAATTGAAATTTTTAGGAAAGAGGGCTTGAAAATCAGGATCAAAATCTGAACATAATATTAAGTTTTCATGTGTTTTGGAGGGAACACCATTCAGGAAGCATCAATGAAGTTTGCCAGTAAAGGGATGTAGATGGAATCTAAGATCAAATCCAAATGGAAGAATGTCACAGACACCGATCTTGGACATGTTGACCTGGAAGAGTTCAAGAAGAGAATGTATGGTCTTGATGGACACTTGCCAACACCCATAGCCGACCGAATGATGAGGAATGGCATTGTCCAAGCAGCAGGATTTCCTTTGGCCAAGCAATGTGCTGAGCTGATGGTTGAATGTGCTAGCCACTACAATGCACAGTCAAGGGAAATCATTGCACATGATGGAAGAGTTTTAGCCAACCTTTCAGAGCTATCCTTCCAGGAAACATTCGGAATTCCAAAATACAATAAGGCCGCCTACAAGACAAAAGAAGATACTAAAAGGATTTATGATGCTCAGTTTGAGCTCTGTGCAACCAATTTAAACAAATCTTGGTTGGAAAAGAAGAGATCCCAGGGAAAAGTGCCAAAGGTCTTGCTATGTCCACACTTCAAGGAAGGATATAGAGACATTATCCTGCTGCTGAATAGGCTAATGGGCAGCCCTAAGGGTGCACCATTCGAAACATGGATGTATTACTTCATGGATGAGATCACATCAGGAGTTAGGATGTTTAATTGGTCTCGCATAATCAGCAATAACCTTCATGAGCAGCTGATAAATTTGGAGGAGACAAAATCATTCTACATGAGCTCTTACATAGTCTATCTACTGGCTGCAACCTATAGATATTCTGGACTAATTTGTAAAGGCATAGTTGGCAATGGAGAGAATGAATTCCGGTCCTATGATTGCTACCCGCAGTTGCAACTTAAGGAGAAAAGTTATTGAGCACATGATGCATTCCTGATGTACTTTACAAGGACGTTGCAAGGAGGAACTCAACAAAGGTTGTCTCCTGAAGCTAAAAGTTTGATCAAGAGATATGGATCTTAGTTTATCTAGTTTCCAAAATTTACATACATAAGGGTCCAAGGCTTTGAAGGTCGTCCTTACAAACGTCCAGTTTACCCAAACAACTGGATGGTTCTCCTTGAAGTTCTCAGGCAACTAGAGACATATTGGAATTTCAAAAGAATAAGGCAGAAGGCAACAATCACATTTCAATTCTTTATTGGAAATATGGAAGGGTATTGTCCGACTGCGTAGGCAGCCGAAAGTGCTACGCTAGAGATGTAGTGGCACCCTTTCACGTTCTATCGACCTAGAGAAAATTATGATCCTCATAACAATATCAGATCAGCAAATGAAGGAAGATTCAGACACAAGGTAGACATAGAAGAATTTTGGGCTAATGCTGTAGATGAATTTGATATCTAGAAGAGGTTGTTTTCTAGACTGTGAGTAAATTTCACCAGAATGACTGAACCTTTTCTTGTGCTAGATCAGTTGGAAGATAACGGAGAACATACTAGGTGGTGGGTTGATCAGCAGTGTCACAGGCTGAAGCAGAAAAATACAACTTTGACGTATACCCTGATGGGAGCAGCAGAAGGATATTCCTCAAATGAAGAAGCAACTCAAAGTGCTAGTGCTAAAAGAAAGGGGAAAGCAGTTGTAAATGAGGAGCCTCCCCAGAAGAAGCAAAGAGTAGAACCATCTCGTTCTGCCACATCTAAAAATGAAAGATATATATTAACTATTGATGAGTCATTGGCGAAGATAGACATTCCTTCTTCAATTCATGAGGAGAATGCAGAATCAGTCCACCAAGAAGATGAACAACCACCGTCTCCCACTGGCACATAAATTATAGAATCAGAAAATGAAATGGATGTTGAAGGAGAGTTTCAAGAAGGAATGATTTCCGCCCTTTGAGGTATTGGATTTGAAGAAGGTAATCAGGAGATGGAAGACATTGAGCAACCCATTGTTCCTGATTGGCTGAAGGAGAGGTTGAAAATAAACACATCAGTAATAGAGGATTCAAAAGAGGATGATATGGAAGATTTCTTGGCCATACTAGAAAAGGTTGCAGTGAAGAAACCAACTAAGAGATTTTCCACCATATAGAGAGATGAGGCAGGCAATCGTATAGTGCAAATAGCCGTGCCAAAGGTAAACAAAGCAAAGAGAGACATTGCTCCTCATGAGTATGGGATCACCACTTTTGACTTAAGCCCAAGCACAAAGACCCCAGTAAAAGAGGACTTAGACAATTTAGTTGCTTCCATCAAGGCAAAGTTGGATGAAGAGACAAAAGAAGAATGAGCATAAGAGAGAAGTTGAGCTCTTAAAAGAATATATTCAGCATTTGACTACTAAGCCACTTGATCAAGAAAATCTTGAGGCTCTCCCACTTTTGAATTTACAATAGGTAGTCAAAGGTTCTAAGGAAGATGCAGTAACAACCAAAGAAACTAGAGATTGGATGGAAAGTATAAGAGAAGAAGCAGCCAAGTTTATGGAAGGAATATCATTAGCATATGAACAAACTTCTTCTTTACTTTCTAGGATCGTGAACATGGCAGGAGTGTGGAATCGTGAACATGGCAGGAGTGTGGACTGATTTCCAGGATATCCAAGATAGAATCATCCCATGCCTTAGAGAGCTGAAAGGAGTCTCGTCTCAAGAGTTGGTTGATGAAAAGATAATTGAAGTAGGGGCTGCCTATGACTTCAACAATTGGCATTGGACGGTGATTGCACGAAGTGAAGTCTTGGAGAAGGTAAAAGTTGATGCTGATAAAATAAAAAAACAGATAAGGGCAATTCAGGACAAGATCTTTCTTATAGTTGCAGAGATGCTTGGGAAGGAGACTATCCGGGAAAGTGATATGCAGCTGGAGAATTTGAAGGACAGAGTTCAAGACATCTTCTTTGCCATCACAGGACCAGTCTTGAAAAGCAATTTGGCTAAGGCGTCGAACCTCCTGTCCATCAGAGATGCATTTCAGAAGCAGGAATTAGACTGGGAGAACACCTTTTCTCTGTGTGCAGATGACCTGGAAGGATTAGAGTTTAGGATCAACATGTTGCCACATGTCACAATGGAGGAGGTTGACCAAATTGTGTCCAAATTCATTGAATACCAAAAGAAAGGGATGCAATCCTAAAAAATAGCATGTTGTGCTACTTGTCTCATTTGAAGTTGATCTTTGATATTATTTTGGGAAACTCTATCTAGGGTTAGGCTGTCTAGATCTCAATCGTCGATCTTAGATTGATCTCGACCGTTTATTTTTCTTTCAAAAACTCTATATAAACTCACTCTCTCATTTCATTTTAATGTGGAGAGATTTATGAAATTATTGCGTAGAGCTATTTGAGTAATAAAAGTTCATTATCAGTATTGTTTTGAAATCTTTTTATTGCTAAATGGTTGCATGGCTGCATATTCCCTTCAACACTTGGATTAAATTTTCTTAAGTTATTTGCTTTGAAGTTGTTAGATGAATGATAGATTTGATAGTATAGATTGGTGAGATTTTGCTCATACTTTCTTTGGATGGATGATTTCCTTTCAACGTGTAAAGTTAGCTTGAGCTTTAATGTGGATGTTTAACTTCTACTTGGAATAGTATTGTTCAATTGTTGGTGCTATTCCTAAGTGTGAAAATCATAAGCACAATCCTAGAAAATTGCACATACTTTGTGTAGTTCTCCCAAGTGTGGCGAAACGGAGTATTGTTATTAGTCTCACCTGGTCTACACCGTCTCTCGAGTTCATAGGAATAGCTTAAAATTAGTTAGAATTCCTAAACCCTATCCTCTTTTATCCTTTTTTGAATTCCTAAACTAGAAAATCCAAAGGAAACATAGAGCATAAATTGTTAAATCTGCCTAAGTACAGCTTGAATGGTACCGATTGATAAGTGTAAGTCACCCTTGAGATTTTCAGCATACACTACCCAAGAAGCTCTCCCACTAAAGTCGCTTGTTCGCACATATAGACCTTGGAGTCGCCTTGTGGTCTTCTTGCAATTTTGGCACAAGTAGTGATTTTGTTTAGGAGAGGATAGAGTATCCTTGTGGTATTTTATTCTAATGTTTGGTAGATGATAAAACGGACACCAACAGGACCTAATAAATTTTTTTATGCAGTTAACTTGCAAGACCTCCTTCATTAAACATTGTGGATTCAAGAATCTTGAAGTTTCTCATAAATCTGATTATGTGAATCACCCAATGTTCTTTGTTAGGGGTTAATTGTTATTCAAAAGTTAAACACCTTTGTGTGGGCATTATATTCATTTTTTGTCTGATATTTAATAATACAAATACCTTTGTGTGGGCATTATATTTGTTTTTGTCTGGTATTTAATAGCATATATCTTTATGCCATGGCAATGATTGCATGCTTGATGGGAATCACATTTTCTTTATTTTTAATATGAAATATATGTTACATATTTCATTGCCATAAGTGAGAATATAAATTTGAAATGGAGTTATGCCTTCTTTCTTTAGGTTACATTGGATTTAAGTTCTGAAGATGATAAAGAACAACTTGATAGCTTGCAAGATGAAGAATTCTGGTGAGTTGTTGACAACCATGTATCTGCTGACTTTCATTCTTTCCTATATTCATGATAAAGAATTTGAATTTTGTAATAATTCCAATAATCTAATATAAGGTATCATGATTTATCTTCTGCATTACTTAATATTGCTGATTTTCAGCCATGACACAGATATAAATATATTGGCTGTGGTTTTCAAGGTGTATACTTGTATGGGAGATATGAAAAATCCATTTAGTAGATTGTGAAAGATCATTTTGATATCTATCTCTATATTTTTTTGTGTCAAGATAGTCATGATTGAAAGGAATTGATAAAAATCTAGTAATCTTTAGGAGAAGAGTTATGCTTATAGAATTCAATATGCAACAGAAATTAACAATGGCATTCACAAAGATAACACAAGATATACCATGGCAAACCCTTTCATGAAAAGATCCAGCAAGAAACATAGACCCCATAATATATAAATAAGATAATGTTTACAATATACATATATCTCATTTATTGATACATATTTTCACTCCTGTGCTAGTCCAACAACATGCACCCTCTGTCAACCCGTTTTTTCAACTTGTGCTTCAACTTGTTTTGGTCACACAATGCGGCTCTTGCTTACTAGTCAATTCAACCCCCAAGTGCTTGTATTTATGGGTATAATGCATACAAGAAACCACCTGAATGAAGTAACCAAACCATGGGTCCCAAAACTCTAGTCAAACTTCTCTGATCAAACACCCCAATTGGAGATTAGCTGCCCCTAAAAATGTGAGTCAACTTGCAAGATTGTCATGCCCCCTGGTCACAGCAGATTTAGAACCTTAAACACAGCAATCTTAAACCCTAGTTGCAGATTTATAAGTGATTAAATGATGCAAGAGGCCGACCCAGGTTAAGGTAAATAATGTTGGATATTTTTTTGTCATTGATTTCTTTGTAGGAGTTTGACCAGCTTGAGCTGCCTGCTTGTTAGCTTGAGCTGCTTGAGGTGCCTGATTGGCTGCTTGAGGTGGTTCCCTGCCTAGTTGAGCTAGTTGTCTACTAGCGTGAGGTGCTTGGGTGTGTGGTTGAGCTGTGTGTTTGTCTTCTTGAGGTGTCTGTGTGTCTGCATCAGCAGTATGTATGCTTACTTGTCACTCTTGTCAGCTTCAAACTCAGTCTTTTGCCATGTCAGAAGTCTATATTTCGGCATAAGGGATTGTTTATTTGTGCCTGGCAGTATATTCTGAAAATGTCAGAATGTTTTTAAATATTTTATTCCCCACGACTTTGGGTCTTAACTTTTTCCAAGACCACAAATTCTTTTTTTGGTATTGTGGGCAATTAAATATTCAGTCGAGGTGATGGGCCTGTGTTTTATTTTTAAATGAGAAGACGTGTTTTTAAATGCGTTTCTTTAAAAATATGTGTCAGCTCTTTTTCGTGTATGATTTTGGGGGAAGAGCTGTGCGTGAAGGTGTGCAGAGGATAGGCGTCGAGGCTAAAGACGCTTTTTTAAGTAGTGGTATTTTTTTGGGTGCTGTATTTTTGAAGACACATTTTTTTTTGGGAGCTGCTTCTCATACACATGGCATACAGGCTTTAAGGAGAAATATGCTTTTTTTAAAAATAATTCGAACTGGCAGCCATCGAAAATAGAGATGGATGCGTTTTTTTTAAAGGAGAGTTCTTTTTAGTGGGTGCGATTTATGGAAGATAAAATTCAATGCGAAAGAGAATGGTTTAAGTTTTTTTTGTAGCGCCTTTCTGTTCTTTCCGACAGGCTGGACAAAGTTTTAATGCCGGAGAGATGCCTGAAATAATTAATTCCTACCTATTGTGCGTATTGCACCATATCCCCGTCCTCTGACAGGGACCCCCCCATGCTTGCGGTCTTCCCGTGGGGGAGATTTGCATTTTGTTCAAATCGAACCCAAAGTGGAGAACCATGGCCATTGCAACTGCTTGACTTGCTTCAACCAAATAAAATCACACATTTTGTTGGAGAAGTCTGAAATCGTCAGGCAAAAATAAAGGTTTGCATGTTCACTAAAAAAATCGCGAATTTCCAAAAATCGCATTTTTGATCCAAAGGCTCAAAATTCATTCAACCAACAACGTTTGGCGATTTTGGTCTGTTTGCAAGAAAATTTACAAGGCAAAATTTGCTCATGTCTGTTCTGAAACCCGAAAATCACTAAAATATGTTAATTCAAACTATGCATGGTGGAAATTCAATCTGCAGGAAATATATTGCATTCATGGGAAGAGAGTATCACAAACTAATTTATGTATATGCTATAGACTGATGTATATTATTTGCCACGATCTATAGGTATACTTTGATCTTGATTATTATTATCTTCAGCTGTATATATATTATTGTCGATTACCAACAACCATGTTATTTCCTTCCAAAGGAATTTGTATCATACATATATATGATACCAAATGACTTCCTAAGAAGTCGTGACTATACACCACGAGACGTGAAGGCAAAGGGACACAAGCTGATTCATAATTGTAATCGGTTTGACTTCCAAACTGATTTAATTATAATCGGTTATGTATAATCGAATACATACGTCTATGGTAAACACAACACGGTTAATGGTAAACACAACTAATCTCCGATAGCAAGTTAACATACGAAACATAATTAACAAAAGCAAATAAGTTGACTCACCAAATGTCTAAGGCCAATAGGCCAATTAGACATTTTGGATTAGCTAGGTTGGTTAGATGAATCCGATTGTAGTTATAATGTCTTCAACCATGGCCATTGCAACTGCTTGACTTGCTTCAACCAAATAAAATCGCACATTTTGTTGGAAAAGTTCGAAATCGTCAGGGAAAAATAAAGGTTTGCATGTTCACTAAAAAAATCGCAAATTTCCAAAAATCGCATTTTTGATCCAAAGGCTCGAAATTCATTCAACCAACAACGTTCTAAAATTTGCTCATGTCTGTTCTAAAACCCGAAAATCACTAAAATAAAGGGGCGTATTAGAAGGAAAGTTCGGCGATTGGTGCAAAGATCTTGAAATTCGCAAAAGCAAAGTCATACAATATGTTCCAAATAGCCAAATTTTGTAACTAAGCAAAGGGTTCAAATCACTCATATTCTCGTGAAATACACTAAGTTTGGTGTAATGAAAACAAATGAAAGGTTTCAATCACGCATTTTAACTAAAAATCCCGAATTTCACTTGGTAAAGGGCGTAGTAAAGAGAAATTCAGCACATTTATTGGTTTTGCAAGATGCCCTAAAATCGCTGAGTTTTGTTCTTTAAAGGCGAGGGTTAAAATGAAACAAAGTAAGGGGGATTTATATTAAAAGCAAAAATCTTTCATTTTCACCGAACAAAGCTCGACACTGCCTTGAAAAAATTTAATATTTGTTAAAATCATTTATTTAATTTTTAAAGTGATTAATTCAAGTTGAAATCGATTGTTTGTAGATCAACGATGTTGGAAAAAGCTAAAGTGACAATCTGAAGCGCAAATTGGAGACATGATCGCGATCAAAGCCAGGAAGCGAAGATGCAGTGTAGGATCAAAATGACAAAGCACGGAGATGCACACCACCATCAACAGATGACAAGTTGAAGTCCTAACAAGATTGAAGATAGAAGAACACATAGAATGCCTACCAGTATGTACACTTTGAGAAATGCACAACTTGAATTAATTCCAGAAAATCAGTTTGTAAACTGAATGATTTTAATGTAAATAGCTACTCGTGGGCCCCATCTAATGTATTTAAAGTAAAGGGACACAGGTTAGTTATGCCTCAGCTACCTGATTGACCAAATTGTTGACAAGTAGCGGTCGGTAGTTGGGAGGACAACTGGAAATAACTAAACATGGGTTAAAGCTGCCAAATTTCTAGAAGGCAGGTCGGGGCCCTTGGATGTAGTCAATCCTGGCCTTTCATTCAAATTGTAAAATCTATAAAAGGCAGAGGCCTTTCTCTTGTAAAGGGTTAGATTGGAGAAAGCTAGATTTTAGAAGTAATAAGTTAGATGCAATTTTAGATTAGAAGTAGAGTAGAACTGTTGCAAGAAATTGTTGTAATAGCAGTTGAAATCAATGTATGAACATTGAATCTGGTGTTTGTTATTTTGGTTTTATTCTGTTTTCATGGTTTCCTTTCAGCTGGTTAGAAGTAGAGTTCAATGGTTTTAATGGCAAAATGTGGGGGGGAATTGATGCATTTCAGGTTCATACCATTGGGGGCCTACTGATTGTAGGTCACCGTGTATGGTTAGTCTGAACCCAAAACTGTGCTTAGTTCAACTGTAGGTGTCCGTTTTAGGCTGCGCTAGAATTGGGTGCCTAAATGAGTATCTCTAGTCTGAAAATCCTTCATCCCTTTGGAGCTTGCACCGTTCTTATCAAGTTGTGAGTGTGTCTCTAGCGAAACAAGAATTGGTTTATGGAAATTTGTCTACTCGCAGCACTAGTCATTTCTATCATTGCACTTAGGTCTCCTAAACCCTTCTCTTTTTCTTTTATTTCCCAGTCTGAGAATCGCAGCATCGTTGGATGCACAACTTGCTGTGAATGTAAGCCCCTTGTGTTACCAGCAAAACACATCAAACCATTGAGCCATCCCATAGTCAAGACCTGACATTTGGAATCTTGAGGTTGTCCTCTTTGTTCATCTAAAACAACATTAGGGATTCCTTACGCAAGAGAGAATGGGATTGCTCACAAATTCTATTCTGTGTTGACCGGAAGGAGTTGGTGATCCGACTTTAGCCACATCAACACTAACGTTTTTTTTTGAAATATCGTGGTGGTGCTGTAATGATTTTCTGGTATCAAATTGTACCATTATCTAGCGCAGCTCACATTTTTGGAGGTAGTTTGCAAGTTTAGATGATTGGAGTGAGCGTTGTGTAAAACGTATTGGCTTGGTGTAAACGATATTAGATGTTATGTATTCAATCAAGTGTGT
Source organism: Cryptomeria japonica (assembly GCF_030272615.1). Classification (NCBI taxonomy): domain Eukaryota; kingdom Viridiplantae; phylum Streptophyta; class Pinopsida; order Cupressales; family Cupressaceae; genus Cryptomeria; species Cryptomeria japonica. The sequence goes on from NC_081409.1 coordinate 353,070,776, forward strand.
GGGGTTAAAAATAAAAGGGGAGTGTATGCCAGATCTGGCAATCAGATGTTTCTGATTTGTTTTGCTGAATACGTTGACTTGGATACGTGCTTTGGAAATATAGCTGCGTATAGGCTGGCTGAAGAAGATTTGTAGTGCTTGCTGGGGTGTGATGAACTTGAAAGTATTGCTGTTGAATTTTTTTCTGTATCACAGCAACAAGTTTGTTTCTCAGATGTCTTGATTCTATACAGCACTCTGGAGAAGCTCTGAAAGTTCTGATTTGTGTAATCTCGAGTTCACATCTTGTGACTTGAAGGGGGGAGGTGCTCTCTTTTGTTTGGAGATTGGAGTCTCTACTTGTCTCAGTTGGTGCTGAGTGGAGAGTTGTTGCTCTCTTTGTTTTAAGCTGTGTAATCTAGGTTGGTGCCTATATGATGTTAATGGAAGTTTTTTGATACCGTGGTTTTTTACCTGAAAGGGTTTTCCATGAGAAATCGTGTTCTTGTGTTATCAATCTTTTATGGATCTTTCGGTGTTTTGTTAAAAATCTGGGTTAAGTTTTGAAACACTGATTCACCCCCCCACCCCCCTCTCAGTGTTTCCTATGTATCTCTCAAATAAGGTTTTGGGGTGATCAATTATAAGGGGGGACGACCTCACTCATAACCCTTGGCAAGTTAATAAATATGTTTGCATTTAATTCTAATAGGCCAACCTGCCTAGGTGGAGTGCCACCTTTGGAAAAAATAAAAATTATATAATTAAACCCACTTAGCGGACCTGCTTAGAAAGGTTGCAACCTTTGATGAAGAGGTGTATTTGAAAGATATTAATAGGAGATGTTTGTGGATCATTCAAGCATCAATTCATGACATAATATTCCTATTTTTAAGAGCAGATGCAGAACAGAATAAAGAACCAGATCAGAAAATCAAATACTTTTAATCTGCATAAATAAAGGAGAATTACATCTGCAAATCAGTCATAAACATCAGCCATCAGAACAGAATATTGAACATCAGCAAAGATTCTCATATGCAGGAGGCCTTATCTGAGTAGTAACATAATTAATTCTTGTGGTATGCAGAAATAGTATTTAATTTATGTATATGTATCTGTATCAGTTGTATATGTTTATATCTATATCAGTTAGATGTAGATCTGAATGTATAAATTATTATGTGCTAATGGACCATATATACCTATGCATTTAATAATACTATGAACAATTATATGATTTCCTACTTGCAATTATCGGTCATGATAGGGTAAGGAAGGAAATGCAAGGAGGGGGAACGGCTATGGATCCCTCACTAGGCACATCACCTCATCTGGATGGCAGAAAGGCCACATGGGGCCAAGAGGGACAGAGTTTCCACTCTTGGGCCTAGGGTAGAGGGTCATTTTAAGGGCACCCTATTGCAGTTTTCTCTACGAACCCTATATTGATCAATTGTTGAGGTGAACTAGAGGGATCCTCAATCATAAGAGGTTGAGAAGGATGGCATGATGAAGGGGAACGGCTGTGCAAGCCTCACTAGGTACACCACCTCATGAAGATGGCAAAGGGCCACATGAGGCCAAGGGGGACACAGTTTTTGCTCTTGGGCCCAGGGTAGGGGATATTTAGGGCACCTTATCATATCTTCTATCTCAACCCCCGTTATAGTTGAACCCCAAATAATAGTTTATATTTGTTATATGTTATAAATTTTTTTCTCATAGCCCTAGAAATGGATGTATCCCATGAGTCATATCTCCATTATTATCTAACTTGTTTGCAGGTTTCCAAAACAGACTTCATCTCATCTTATTTTTGGGTGAGGATTATATCTCTAAGTATATTATACTCTTTGTTTCATTTTGGGTTTGTGAATTTAGGGCAAAATATAAGGTGATTAAGAAAAGGGACATTACAAGTGGTATCAGTGCATTGATCCTGCCAGCCTGCAGGGTAAAAATAAATCAATGAATGCATTCTAGTCAATAAGGAATCTAACAATACATGTATATGTGTGTATGCTCTGTGTTTGCATATATCCATGTTTGGTTCATACTTGATTACTGTAAACATATTCCTATCACCATGAGATTTCCATTTTTGGTTGATCTAGAATATAAAAATAACTAGAGCGAACCGAAAGATATGGATTTAAGGTCATAGATTTATGTCATCCTTCTAATCCTCATCTTAATATGTGGAAATACTCACACTTGCTTCGACTCACAAAGATATCCAATGAGAAAACATATGGCCAACCTAATCAGTTTGCAAATACAAGATGGCCTTGATCCCTTTCTTGGCAAAAGGAGAGAAATTTTTTCTTAAATTAAACCTTCTAGTTTCCAACTATTGGTTATAACTCGCAAAAATATGTCTTAGATCAATTTTGAAACTTGAGATAATATTAGAGTAGCACAACAAAAGATGGGTTATTCATCAAACCCTTGCTTGTTGAAGTCTTTTGAACCACTCTCTTTATGATCAAACCAATTGCTGGAGGAAAAGCATTTTTGGGAAGGGCGGACTGTCATGCACCCTGGTCGCAGCAGTTTTAGAACCTTAAACACAGCAATCTTAAACCCTAGTTGCAGAAGTTTAAACCCAGTCTCAGATTTATAAGTGGTTAAATGATGCAAGGGGCCGACCCAGGATTAAGGATTAAATGATCGCTCTCCACTTGAATAAGTGTTATATCCTTCAAGAGTGCTATCTAAGGTCTTGATATAATTGCTGGTATTTCTGTCATATTGTTGGTTTGCTGGTCAACCTATTGATGATATGATATCAATCGTTGGCCTGAAGGTAATCACAGAATTCTACCTATTGGTTACACGTTCAAAGATCATCTTCATCCAGTCTGGAGGTAATTGCAGTGTTCCATCTATTGGCTACACATTCAAGGGTCATCTTAATCCGGTCTTCAAGTGGTAGATCCTAAATTTCTTTAGTGTTCAGTCTAGACTCTAAAAAAATGGTAATATGAATATCCATCATACTTGCAGATACATACCTGCCTGTTCATCTTTTAGAAATTAGAATATGTGGTTAGCAATGGTATGTATTGGAGTTGTAAACTTCCCTGCACATGTTTTCAAAAATTCTTTGATTGTGTTCTTTCCAGATGCTCTTATAAGTTATAAGTATGCTGTTTGTTAGTTGGCATAATTTTTTTATTACCTTTATATCTGCTTTCAGCTTATTAGTCCAACCCTTCAACATTTGTATCAATTATTGACCCTTTATAGGAACACAAATTAATTTTCCTGTTAGCTCATTTCATATGGTAGTACAATAAGAGCCTTGCAGAAAGAAATGGACAATTGTTCTGATGTCATTCCGGCAGTTGGGACAAATAGTTGTTCTTTTTGGGTATCAAATCAGATGTTAGTGCCAGCCATGGGAAGCATTGAAGTTAGACCATGCATGGAGGGACCAAAGAATTCTCCATTCTTTTTGGAGCAGTGTTTGTATTGAAAAGGGAATAAGCCAAGGTTGCATTTCATTCTTCTGAATGTATAGAATTTCACATTACTTCATCCTTGATGAAGAGTATCTAGTATCTACCACTTACCCAACTTCTGTGATGTCCCCGATATAATTAAATAATAAATTTAATTACTTTATTGTAAGACCCCTAATTTAATAACAAATCTTTCGGGCCCTTTATTTAATTAGATTAGGCAAGTCTTAGTTTGGTCGTGTCGGTCCATTTGTAACCCTTCGGGAAGTTTCTCGGAGCCCATATATATGGCCGAGTTAGTCTTTGTCATAGGTATGCGAATTTTGGTCTTTTTCTCTATTGTGCGAATTCCTGTTGGAGTTCTGTTATCTGCCATTTCGGAGGTGAAAGACCCTCCCTTTTGGTATTTGCAGTTTCGGTGAGATTCACCCCTCACCCTATTCTGTTCAGTGTACTCGTTCCGGATCTGGCAAATCTTGAATCTCATTATTGTTTACTTTCTCCAGTTGCATATCTATTAATCTGATATACATGCTTAAGGGATTCCTAACATTTAGAATTCATTACTTACGGAAGATCAACCCCTTCACCGCACACCCGCTAAAGCCCACCGTACGGTTATACCACCGTACATCTCACCTTCACCGTACATCCCCACCGTACGTCACACCTCCACCGTACATCCTCACCGTACCTTCCCACCATACATCTCACCTCACCGTACATCTCACCAATCGTACACCATCACCGTACACCCTCACCTACACCGTACGGTTCCACACCCTCACCGTATGTAGCACCCTCACCTGCAACCTCACCTCCACCGTACACCCTCACCCTCACCGTACGGTCACACCCCGTACATTCACAGTCTTGCCGTACATTGACAAAGGAACATTACAACTTCTCAAACACTTGATCATAATCTGTGGGGTATTAAGAGCTGTAATGTTCAAAGAGTTCAATATTCCATTTTCTCTCTCTCCCTCTCTTGTGTTTTGGAGCTAATGTTTCACTTTATGATGATTGCCCTTTTGCATTGCAGTTTTTAGTTCACCTAGGTTTTGGTGTAGAGATTGGAGATTTCTCATTCCAGCTGCATTACAATAGACTTGCTCAGTAGCTGCTATCAAGCTACTAAGTAATGCCTTGATGAACCAATGGTGTTCCAGAATTGATGTACTTTATTTTACATGAGATGATAGGCTTCCTGTTGATAAATACAGGGCCTTCATTTGGTTTGTGGAAAGTGATTTCTGCCCAAGTTGAGCTGCCAATTTGCTAGTTTCCATGCTAGTCTTATTGATAGAGCATGGTTAAACTTCCAGATTCTAATTTTTAAGTGTCTTTCATTTTGTGTCTGGTGATTGAATGCCAAACATCAAACATATGTTTGAATTCTTCCTACATTCTTTGCCGTATAAATTTTCTTTGGATTTCTACTGTTTCTCATTCAACCAAGCTTAGAAGGTGTATGAGTTTTAGAAGATGAACATGTATTACTTAAGTTGATACGTTTGTAGGATGAGCTTAAGCTGATCTAATTCTTCTATCATGCAGATTGAGAACACAATAATGTCACCTGCAAATTGGTAGCATGTATGTCTATACCCACCTTCCACTACATGAAGTCTATGAGTTTTGCCCTGCTCCTGTGAACCTTTTAATAAGCGAAGGGGATCCTCCATTAAAATATATATATAAGTACATAAGGATCTCCTTGTCACAGTCTTCAGAATGTCTTGAACTACTTACCAGTGTGTTTGTTGATTGAAATAGGAAGGTAGGAGTTGGAATACAACTTCTAATCCAACAGAGACCCTAATTTCAATATCCTAAAATCTCCGGAGCTTTGAGTTTTTAAAGTACAATTACACCTGTCAAAGGCTTGGAAGATATCTAGTTTTCTCATGTTGCTTGGTGTATGTTGAAATTTGGCCGAATAGAGTTCTTGGACTGACATGATGCTGTATGAGATTTCTCCCTATGACAAAAGCTGTTTTTTCTTTTAGAAATGAGATGTGAGGGAGATATTTTAGCTTTTGGGAAATGATTATTGAGAAAATTTGAGATGATCTTATAGACAATGTTGCAAAGAGCAATTTGTCTATGCCAATCCATTAACTCTGTTTTTTGTGACCTTCATTGTAGCTAACATGATGGTTTATTTTGAGTTAACATTAATTTATATCTGCTCAATTCTTCCACGGTCCACCATTTTCTATAGATCTAATTTTATGATATTTAAAGTGCTGAGAAACATATTGAATGCCCTTTGGCTTTGGGGATTTTTCTTTGTTAAAGGAAAAGACTACTTCCTTTAATTCGTTGAATTTTCTTTTTGATTTGTAACTTCCCTGGGGAGATGTTTTAGAACTTTATGTTGGGCTAGAGTTGTGGCATGTTAAGCATTCTCTTCATTTTATTATTTCCCAACTTGGTTGATTAGGGGAAGTTTATATATTGCCAATTATGAATTGAATTTTTTTGACCTTTGGTTCCAACTGTGCTTCTCCCACTATCATGTTATTGCCAGTTAACTTATTAACTGTTGTTCTTAGGCAGCCATTGTGTTAGTGGGTTCCTACTATGTTTTGTATTTGAGCAACCTGTTGATGTGTTTTTTACGCACATGCGAACACAAAATAAAATACCCAAAAGTATCTTATCCTCTCTTTTACAAAATCTCTCGGATGCTGAAGATTAGCTTGAGGATCATTCGAGAAGACTCCAAGGTTCATGAATGTAGGGTCACTACGTGTGGATAAGCTCAGTTGGTTAATGTGATTATGCTCTAATCACAAGGGGACTTACATTTGAATGCCTGAATGCTTGATTTGCTGGAACTTGATCATCTTATATTTGAATATGGTGATGCTGTTTGATCCTAAACTAACTTGATTTTAAAAAAATGGCAAAAGGTAACGAGTTGAGAAGGTCTATTCTAAGGCCTAGAATGTAAGAAGATGGATGAATAATTAGGTGGAATCCTTCCAGGCAAGGTCTCACCATCAAACTAAACAATTTGATACAAGCTCACTGCAATCTTCTAAGGATGTTTCAAAGATGTTCAAATCATTACCATCAAACATTGATCACCATTCAAGTTAATGCATAAGCAATGAGTGTAGAACGATTCAAAGTTAAGCTTATATTATTCTAGTTGACCACACAAGGCACACTTACAATCAGAAAGAGGCTAGTGGTATGGACAAAACGGATTCCACACAAATACATTCAACAAAATCCTTCCCCATTCAAACTAATTATTTGTCATCTAACATGAAGATCCAACAAGAAACCATGCACATTGTAAAGAAACAACACACTTCACCATAACTTCAATGAAAATGGAGTTCATTTACAACTTAGGCAACAATTTCTGCCTTCTCCTCCTACTCTACTCTAATTACTATTTTGTTCTTCTATATTTCTCTGTTACCACCTATTGACTATTGACTATTGACTATTGACTATTAGCTAACTATTAACTATTAACCTTTACAAATGAAGTGTTTGAGCTTTATATAGAGAGCTCATTTACAATGAATGGCCAGGATTAATTCTCCATCGATGACCAAGATTTTACAATGAAACCCTAATTAGGGTTTGTTACAACAAACTCTCCTTAGCTTATGAGAAAATTACATTCAATGAGCATGGACCAATAGATATCAAGGGTAGGTACATTGGAGTTTGTGCATCTATGGGTGAGCTTGGTTCATTGAATCAAGACGCGTTGATGTGGATCCCTCGGATTGGTGGAGTAATGACTGGGGTGCCACCTCAATCTTGCACTTTGTAGACTTGATTTGATTCATCATCATGAAGGGATATCAAGAGATATTTCTTGATACTCAACATCATCTAGCTCGTTCAAAGTAGTGGTGATGGGAATTATTGATGTAGCTGAGTCCTTCCATACTTGCTTGCTTGCCTTGGAGTGATTGTATTACTTCTCCTTAACACTCTTTTGATCTCTTCATACCTCCTGGGTGTGGTGATAATTGAGATTCCTCTTAAGTATTGTGTGCTTGTAAATGAAGCGTTCCCTTTGCATGCTGGTGTAGATATCTTCCTTGCAACTTGATCTTGATGTTCACATTTTCTCTTTAGGACACTTATTTTGATCTTCCTCCAACGTGATTCTCTTCATTTCTTTCCTCATTTTCTGCAAAATAAACAAATAAGCATCAAACACACATGATTTATAACCTTTTCATACTCTTGTTTTGACTTGATCTCTCATTCTGATTTCATGTGATTTTTCACTAGATTTAATCAAAAGCACATGCTATAGGTGCAATTAGGTCAAATTAGGAGGCATTGTACATATCTCCAAAGAATTTCAGTCTAAATCACAAGGTACATGAAAATTTCGCTTCAAATTAAGAGCAAAGGATATGGTTTGGTGTATACTTATCATTCAACCTCTTACACTTGCCTTCACTTTACTCAGACCTTAAGTCTTTTAGTCACTTCAATGCTGAATTAGCCTTCAAAGAGACCTTAGGAGTAATTTCGCTTCAAGTTGGAAGTAAGGTACAGGGTTCATATAAGAAATTCGCTCTAGAACCTCTCCAAGGTACATGACTTAAAAATTTGCTTTGGACCTTGTGCAAGGTACATCACTCAAAATTCGCTCTAGGACCTCAGCAAGGTACATAACTCAAAATTCGCTCTAGGACCTTTGGAAGGTACATGATCTCAAAATTCGCTCTAGGACCTCAGCAAGGTACATAACTCAAAATTCGCTCTAGGACCTTTGGAAGGTACATGATCTCAAAATTCGCTCTAGGACATTTGGAAGGTACATGATCTCAAAATTCGCTCTAGGATCCTTGCTTGGAGAAATTCTCTCTTGATCCCTTGCAAGGTACATAGCTTAGTGTTGAAATTCTCTCCATGTCCTTAGCAAGGTACATGAAAATTTCGCTCTTGATCCTTTGGAAGGTACATCCCCTTGGTGAAATTTTCGCTCTGTCCTTTGCAAGGTACATGAAAATTTCGCTCTAGATCCTTCAGAAGGTACATGATTTCAAAATTTTCTTTCACTTGGTTGGTTTTGACCTTACGTTTTCCAATCTTTCTATATGAAAGCCTCATCAATTTGACCCTTAAGAACACCTATGGAGGAAATTTGCTCTATGACCTTTGGAAGGTACATCACTTGGTGAAGAGAATTTCGCTCTTGATCCTTTGGAAGGTACATGTCCTTGTGAATATTTTTGTTCTATGTCCTTTGCAAGGTACATGATCTCTCCAAATTCGCTCTTGACCCTTGACAAGGTACGGGAGCTAAATGCAAAAATTCGAGGACACCATTCAAACAACCAAGGCTTGTTCTTGCAACTAGAAATATGATCAGATAACACAATAAATCTAGGCATGATACAAAGGAGTCCTTCTATCTAACTATCATGCTCAACTCACTTGACTTTCTTAGTTCCTCATTTCAATCATAACCCTGCAAACAAGAGACAAGTCATTCATTTCAAAAGCCTCGACAACTGACTGTCTTCACTCCAACCTCAGGAGACCACCCTAACTTGATGAACCCTCTAGCTACTTGAGAAACTCTATCCCTTCAATGCAAAGATTAATTGCAAAGACTCTAACACAACCTAGGACCAAGCAAAAAGGACTAAACCTAGAATGAAAAGTGGGGGTCCCCATTTGCAATGGGGCGATGTGTGAATACCTCACAACACAACCCAGAGTGACTTATTTTGTACTGAAATTTGTTTCTATTCCAATATTGTGTTTGGATTTATAAGTGATCTAATTTCTTTCACAAGTTTGTATATGGCACATCCTATAATTTCACAATCTTCCAGTCACCATTGGGCTACCTCTGTGGAAAAAGCAAGATGAATGAGCCACATGCTTTCAAACTTGAATTAAGCTTTGCTTGCAGAAGTTGCTTTTGAGATTTCCAATGTGACAAGTAAACGATCATAATGTATGTAGTAGCTAGCATGGGCATTGATTTGTGTGTTTGCTGAGAACAATTGGCTTGTAATGCCCCCTTCTAGGAGGCTGCCAATTCCCCAATGATTAACAATACATTACTTAATATTGTCATGCTTTAAATCAATTTATTAAACCAATTAACGAATTTTAATTATAATACAATGAGATTGGTTATATTCAAGCCCCAACCCTTAGTTCCATTACCAATCCTCAACCCTGGATGGGGATTTACATGTCTAGGGTGCGATGACACCACCTCCACAATTGTGCCCAGGTCTCAGGATTACCTGTCCATACAACCCTTGGGGCTCATCTAATTTGGGATGGATTTACTCTGCCTTTCCCTAACAACACCACGCCTCTCCTTACGGGGGAAAATAGAAATGGTTAAGTAATTGGGCTACGAATATACTAGTATCTCAGGTATTATGAATGATATATATGTATATCTAAATAAAATACAATATAACTAATATATAAATCTGACTGTACTATTATGGATAGACCCTACATTGGCCCTCTTGTCCTTAGTAGAATTCATATATAACATTCTGTAAATTAATTCATGAGTAGATTACAGCATACCCAGTTGGCTGCCACACGATACTCCACAAAAATATAATTTGTCTCCTTGTTGAGCAGATATATCATATATGTCTATATTTTTTGATCTTATTCGATATGCAGATTATATGTATTCTAATTTCTGATTTTTAGGGATTGCTTATTTTCCATTCTTTATATGATTGATGCCCCTTCCACAGAGAGGGCAGGTCTGCCTTATATAGCTCTCAATATGGGACGAATGGTCACAACCAATATTAAAGATTGCATCCTTTCCAAATAGAGACGTCTCTTCTTATTCAGGGCTGTCCTTTGGGAATAATTATTTATTGCCAACTGATGTTTATGATTTGACTTTTATTTATTAGTTACTGCTCAATGAATTTCTGAATTGATCCCCCACTTTGGTTATCGATTATTGCCTCCTTATATGCCTTGTCATGCTCAAAGGACACAACCCTTAATTCGCTGTTGTCGGTCTAAATAGTTATTGTTATTATTATAATTATATTTTTTGTGTTGAGGGAAATTGCAGGAGGCAGGAGGATAACCCATGACTTGTACATATTTTATTTTTATGTTTGACCATTGTCGCCTAAGTCTATAAATTGACCCCTTAAAAGAATCATTGTTTTATTCCATCGCTCAAGTTTGAGGGTTACGATTTGACTGAGATAAAGGCTGCAATCTCTTGTAATGGTAGGGACATGACATGGCTGGAAATGATTATCTGTCTAATACTTATTCAATATATTGTCTTCCTTTTCTGTGATTTGCCCAAGGAAACAATTTTTAAATATATTTACATATAATACCTGTAGTCTCAATAAGGGCCATTAAAGCATCTGCTGTTCTACTGTTAAAGTCTTGCAGACTCTTTTATTTTTTTCTTCCTTCGGGAGACTTAACTATATTGATATCATAAGGATGAGTTTCTGGCCAATATTAGTATAAAAATCAATGTGTTTACTGCCCTAGATTCCTGTGTATTCGATCCTTCCTAGATTCTTGAATTTTGTTCTCTCTTGCTTCAAAGTTAAATAAATCTTGTTATTTTTGACTGTCTTTGAGCAGGATGTTAGGGATGCCTATACCTTTTATATTACATGGTAACATTCATATCGCAAGGATTTTGGTGAGACAGTACCTTCCTCTCAGTTACATGGAAAAATGGCCTAATGTTCTTTCTTTTCCTTTGAGTTGGGCTAAACATGTTATGGCTGCATGTATCATGCCATCAATATTTTGTGAAGGGAAGTAGGAATGGACATTTTTTATCCATATGTTGGTTTCTTTTTGTTCTGAAGAGAATGTAGCTCAGAGAGGGTGGGTGGTGCAGGCACCTTGTAGGATTTGAAGATCATTTGAGCAATGCAGGCTCTTAGAAGTGTTTGTAGGTTCCTTGAATGTTTTTGAGTTGTAATAAGGTCTTTCAAGACCATTTGAGTTGTTTTGATTAGCCATGTAAGGCTTTGATGCCATTTTTGTAGTGTGAACTTCCTAGGACCTATTTGGTCAACCATGGTCAAATGACATCCAAAATGCCTAAATGAGGCAAGCAATGTATTTTGGCTTCTATGTGGCCTATTTGTCAGGTTTATGATGTGTCCTAATAGGCTACATAGGCAAAAGTCATAGATTGTGAAGTTTGTGCAAAGTTGTCAAGTTTGATGACAACTTTTGTTGTCAATTTGTTGTCACTTTGTAACTAATCTCCCTCCAACGGCTACCTAATTCAAATTTCAGCTGGAGAAGAATGAAGTTTGGATGAAAATAGTGATCAGATTTCAATAAACACTCAAAAATTTCGATAAATTTGATGTAATAGTGTCTTGTACAGTTATTGTACGGACTCCATGTGTAGTCTAAATCATTGATTTGGATAGGCATATGAATTGATGTTCTTTTGGTTTTGATTTGGTCGAAGAAGACTGAATAACAAGCGTGATATCTGCATTTTGGTGACAGGCGGTCTAAAAACCCTCCAAAACTAGGGTTTCTAAGGAAATGTCTTCTTAACCCCACATTCCTTTGGCCAAATTGGCTCAAATTCCGAGGAATGGTAGGGGAGACAATGTACTTTAAGATTCTTGAGGTTTTTGAGTGGGCCGTTGAACTGGTGGAGTTTGGGATCAAGCCCTAGGCTAGGCATCCTCATGTGACTAGCTTGTTTTGATTACTAAAAATTGTGCAGGGGTAAAACTAAGTGTGCTGGACCCTATATGACTGTGGATTTGGTGTTTTGGGATGTGTGCAACCCTTTTTCACCCATTGTATCTTTGGATCAGACCTTTGGAGTGTGGTTGCTTTGTAAAAGTGGCCTAAAAGCCCTTTTAGCCCTCCTGTAGCAGCAGCATTTGACCCAGTTAATGCAAGAGTTGGGTTCTAAGTGTTGGAAGAGTTTTGTGTCATCAATGAAGGCATCAAAAAGTGTCAAGAGCCTGTGGTATCATTAGGAGGATTTCTGAGTTCTGCCTTAAAAGTTCAAAACAGGGCTACTAGGAGTAGGCGTCTTGTAGAGGGCAGTCACCTTGATTGTATTTGTACAAACAAAAGGGAGTTGTTTTGGTTGTAGTCAATATTTCTAGGGTTAGACAAAAGGTTCTATAGGGTCCATACCTATTCTGCAATGTTGGTTGTGTTGTAATCCAAGTTAGCCATAGGTGGCTACAAGAGAGTTGGTGTCATGGGTTAGGCATAGGTGGCTACAGGAGAGTTGGTTGTGTTGTATCTCCATGAGTTGTTCATGGGTATAGTGGGGTCCCATTCAGAAAAGGGGAGTGTAGAGGAGTCCTTTCATGTTGCTATCATGATTGTCCAAGAATCCATGTGAATGTTGAGACCTTAGTTGAGGGTCTAGTGGATTGAGTTTGAGATAGGAGCCTTTGTTCCTTGGGGCTCTGCATCAGAGGGGGCGAGGAAAGTGGAAAAGTAGGTAGAGAGGGATTGAACAAGAGCTTTGTCTCTTTGTAACTGTTTTCTTTTGTGTCTGTTAACTAATGGAATCTCATTGCCATCTGGTTGTGAACAAAATGAAGGTATAACTTCCATGGGTTTACAAGTTTTTATATGAGAGCTCAGAATATTCCATATTGATGAAGCCCTTGATATATGAAAATTATTTTCCAGTTTCCTTGAGGATTGGATTAATATTTGTCAAGTTATTCTTCCTAGTGTGGTAAGTAAATACTAAATACCACTTCGGCATTCCCACTTCACCAATTTTTTAAGATTTAGGGTCCCTTAATCCTAGGTGTCTTAAACAAAAAAAGGTTGTGAATGGAAGTTCATCTATGTTAAACTTAATCTTATCATTAAAATCTACAATATGTTTGACTCCAACTTAGCGGTTTAGTTTTTCATAGGGGTATCATGGCATATAGTGTAAACATAATTGATCATACACATGCTCACTCAGGATAGATAGAAGCTAAAAGGTTTGTCTCATTTAGATTCCCATTTGGTTTTCAGAACCTTGTTTGTGTGTTCCATCACAGTCTCTTCTTCAGGCTATGTCTTTAGCTTTATGCTGTTTGTAGGAGCCTGATTGCAATAGGAAATGGTCTAATCTTTTCTTTTTTCATTTGCTTTGGGATACACATGGTATGGCTGCATGTATCATGTCATGAATATGTTGTGACTTTGAAGTAGCAATGAGGATTTTTTTATCCATGCTTTGGTTTCTTTTTGTTCTAGAAGGGAATATGACTGAGAAAGGGTGGGGTGAGGAAAGTGGAAAAGTAGGTAGAGGATTGAGCAAGAGATTCTTCTCTTCGTAACTGTCTTCTTTTGTGTCATTTAACTGATGGAATGACATGGCTATCTGTTTGTGAATAAAACATAGGGCCAATGTCCATGGGTTTACTAGTTTTTATGCAAGAGGTTAGAGTTTTGCACATTGATAAAGCCCTTGATATATGAAAATGAATTTCCAGTTTCCTTGATGATTGCATTATATTTTTTCAAGTTATTTTTCTCTAGCGTGGCGAGTAAATACCACCTTGGGCATTCACTCCGCACCATTTTTTTGGGGTGTAGGGTCCCTTAACTTCAAGTATCTCAAACAAAAAAATGTTGTGAAAGGTAGTTCATTTATGTCAAACTCTAGCTATCATTAAAATCCACGTTATATGTTATACTCTGAATTTGGTGGTTTACTTTATTATAGGTGTATCATGGCATATAGTGTAAAGATAGGTCATACACATGCTCACTTGGGATTGGTAGAAGCTAAAATATTTGTCTCATTTAGATATCCATTTGGTTTTAACAACTTGACCAATGCGAGTTTGTTATGGTTATGTTAAGATAGAAGGCAGGTCAAGTACCAAGAAGTAAGAACAATTCTTTTTCTTTTTAACTTTCTGCAATATTTGCAGTTGCACACAATTAGTGATATGACCCAAGGCATGGGCAAGGAGACGTTTCCTCCTAAGTGATCAAGTAATTGGTAGATAATTGAATAATATTACAAATTTCAATTTTTTTATGGTTTATGCCACATAATTTTTCAAAATTTTATAATGCTTACCAACACTAAATCAGTAGTGTTAAATTATGGGGAATAATATGGTACTTTGGTTCAATGGATATGATGGAAAGTAGTGTCCTTAGATTTTAGGCATTTAATTTTTTGTTTCCAGCCAAATGTAAAATCAGGCCAATGCATTTTTTTATTTATTCTTTTGTTCAGTATTTCTATAGTTCCATCTTGTACTTAATACTTTATCAAGTTGAGCAGATGGAATAATGTTGAATCTGAAGGAACTGACATGCACTTATGTAGGGATTTACCTTGCCCAATCATTGGTTGTGGTGCACGACTCAGTTCCATGGTAGAATTTGAAGATCACTATTTTGCTCGGCATACTGCAACATGTTCTGTATGCTCTAGGGTTTTTCCAACAACTCGTTTGTTGAATATACATGTGGCTGAATCGCACGATTCATTTTTTCAAGCTAAAGTTGATCGTGGCTATCCGATGGTAATCCTCACTCATTCAATTATACTTTAAGTTGGATTGTAGGAATGATCTTATCTGCAAGTGATAAGGTACTGCATAAATAATAAAGAGATAGGAAAATCTAATAGTTATCCCTGTCTGTCTGCCAGTTCTCTTTATTTATATGTTTATCTAGTTCAGTACTAAGAAGTACTGGGGATAGCTAATATGTTCTGACTTGGTTTGGATAGGAAAATAATGACAACGAGTGCATAAGCTAAAAAAGAGTACATTAAATAAACAACATTAATAACCACCAAAATATAGATACAGAAGACACATTAAAAGGTTCAGACTTAAATTTAATCATAGATATTTAAGTGATTGATCTACTTTGAACACTTGTTATCATACCAACCTTCCTTAGTGGAGTTATTAAAGAAACTTGTGTAACAACTATTTCTTTCAATTTATCCATCCAGACTAAAAAAAAGTTGATTATGAATGGTGGAGGCACTAGAGTTGGTCATTTGTTATTGGACAGAGAACATTCTTACAATTCAAAAGAATCTGACATGTACGTATCTGAAGAAAATTCATATAATTTTGATACTTAATCTCAAAACTTGATAAATCAGCTTAACAAATAAATATTTATCTAGATTTTAGTGAAAAAGTCCTTGAAGATGGCCTTAAGTTTGGGTGCAATTTATGCTGCAAAATTGTGAAGTTCTCATGAAAATACTTTAAATCAGTTAAACTACATGTTAAGAGTTATTACCATGACTAAAACGATGAATGTCACATGAACCAAGCCTTTAAATTTTGAAAAATGAATGAATTCGGATAAGAAAATATAAAAAATGTTAGTTGCTCCATGACATGGTTAATTGAATTTCCATCTATCCACGGTTCTTCAAAATAGGATTTTTTATGCATACCTATCACCATTTGCCCTGCAGATCCATTCCACTAATAGCTTATAATATTGCAGAAAGCCAGATGTGCAAGTAGGCCTGGTATTCAAAAATTAAATAGGGTTCTATGGGATAAGTTAAAACATATTGTCATTGAGGGAACCCATTGTGCTTCTATGTGGCTTGGGAACACAAATCATCTGACAAATATCTAATCATGTATATGGAATAATATAACTCCCATAATATTTCACATGCCTGATTGAGACCAGAAAAACATAGACCTATGGACAACATGTAATCATGTCTTTAGCAGAGATAAGTGTTTTAAAAGCCACATTTTGGAGCTAAGCATCTTAAGACTTATATCAGATACCAAATATCTTATTTTGAATAGGTATTGAATAGGTTTTGTCAAATGGCTGAGGAGGTTGTATTTTTGAAGTGTTCCATGGGGATGTGTCGTTGTAGTTGTGGGTTTGGGTAAGTCTTGGACATTCCAGGGGCTTGGGGACTTGGAAGGGATGCCCTTCTTGTTTTGGTCTTTTTGAGGATTCCCTAGCATCCCTTGGATGTCCTAACATCCCATAGTTGTCTCAGGGACTTAAGTGCATACCCTACATCAAATGCATAAAATAACAGCAAAAAAAAGATTATTGAATAAATTAAATCCTATAAGAGGAGAGGGAAAGGGAAAAATAGCAACATAGGAAAAGAGAGGAACAGAAAGAGGAACAATTCTCTAGATATCAATCAGGTGATGACTCTATGTTTGACCTTGTTTCACAATATGTTAGGAAATTATGTATGGAATGGGGGCTACTCTCGAATCAAACACTGATTCATTTTAATACTTTGAATCAACTTCCTTTGCGTCACTTACAAAAGTAAATTTCATTACAAATTGAAATATTCACTGTCTACAAACTTGAATTACTTGAATGATTTCTCGCTTATTACAAACATTTGAATTTCTCATTCTAAATTACACATTACAAATTGAAATTGGGATGATTTAATATGAAGTTTAAGGCCCCAAAAATAACAGAAAAGACAAAGCTAAAAAGCTAGGGATACTAAAAATAGCTTCCAAAACAAAAAACTAATCCTAAAAATATAATGTCAATTTTTCATCTAAAATAACAACTTACTAACAAATAAAAAACTCAAACATAGACTCCGAAAAATTATGCTCCAAATCTGAGATTAAAATCTCTTGAATTTAGTTTCCTAAACATAGTGGTGGACTGTTGGAGAGTAATGCCTAAAACTAAAATAATATCTACCACTTTAGCTATGCTCAGAACATCTTCAATT
This sequence comes from Cryptomeria japonica, assembly GCF_030272615.1. Lineage (NCBI taxonomy): Eukaryota > Viridiplantae > Streptophyta > Pinopsida > Cupressales > Cupressaceae > Cryptomeria > Cryptomeria japonica. Next base: position 353,087,936 of record NC_081409.1, read on the forward strand.
GCATAAACTCCATGGAAGATGTCAAACTGCATTCTAGAACTAGAGACATGGCTTCTTTTGGTAGTGTCCTTTCTTTGGCTGTGTTGTGTTTTCTCCTACAAGGCTAATCATATCCTAGAAGCAATAGCAGTCATAGTAGGAGTAGACTTTATGGCCGGTGACAACTTGGAAAGGGTAAATTTAGACATTGTAACCTACTTTGATTTTAGACTGCAAATCATTTTTCATAACCATGTTTTGTTAAGGTTGATGATAGTGTACATCGTAGAGAAAAATATGTGTTAGGATTGGAGAATGTTCTTGTTGCAAAAAAACTTTAGGGTCAAGGGTGTTTAACCTTGTGGTTAGGTCCCATATTCAATTGTTTTGGACTTGGAAGAGAGGGAATCTGTTTTTTATTTTGTCAACACTTTGTATGTGTTTGGTCGATGCTTGTTTTCTTCTGCCTTTTGGTTGGGATATGTTAGCAAAAAGGGGGCAATTCTACCATGAAGTATTGCTGTTGTTCTTATAATGTCTGTGTTTGGTTAGTTTTTACTTGCACATATTGTTGTCTTAAGCTTCTCTGGTTTTCTGGGACAAGATATTGCTGTTCTAACAGTTCCCCTTTATCAAATGGCAATTTTGTAATTTGGGTCATTTAGTCCACATTTGATGTTTTGGAAAATGGCTCATTAAGGTCTTTGTAATTTATATCCCTGTTTTTGTAACTGATACTTCAATATTTCAATAAATAAAGGTGGTAACCCCATCAATTGATCAATTGGTAAAAAAAAAAAAGAACTTCTTACCCTTAGTTGTGGCTTTTTGAAATTTGAGGTATATTATGTCAGTGGACATCCCTTTATTTTTTCTTACACATGGTTAGTACACTTCCTTCATCCATATCCTACATTTTCTGAAATCACCATTCATATGCCTTATTTTCTAACAGCAAATAACCAAAATGATATTTTTCTTGCTCTAGCATAGAGTATTTGTTTGCTATCAGTGTACCGGAGAATTCATGCACCTCCACATTGGGGTTTCATGAATGTTAAACGTACATTTCTTTTGTCTCACTCTAGTTGTCCTTCTCATGGCCCTTTCAGTCTAACAAGTGTTTGAAGTTCCATATAATCTTAATAAGGTCATAGACCCTTCGATTGGACCATTATTGAGCTCAGTTTTCTTCTTGTTTTTTTTCCTTCTTTTTCAGTCAACAGTGTTGTCTTTGACACAGTGAGCATCTCTTCTTTTATCCTTGCCCTTATATGTGATGTAGCATGCTCCTCAATTTTTTGAATATTGAACCACTTTATCGTTTTATCCTTGCATAAGTTTTTGTGCTCTCAATTTGACCAATGTCTTGTTTATCACAGCAATTTCTTTTTTAATTTTGAGGCAGAAGCTATATCTTCAACCATGGAGACTTCTCAATTCATTTTTTATTTTCCTTTTTCTTATTGCATACCTATAGGACTTGCTGATGAGTTTGATATCAGTGTAATGTTTGTGTTAAGACTTGCTGATGAGATATCAGTGTAATGTTTGTGTTAAGACTTGCTGATGACTTTGATATCAATGTAAGATTTGTTTTAGGACTTGCTGTTACAAAAGGAAACATAGAAACAGAAAAATAGGTGATTTCTGTACCTCAATCCAAAATCTGAGCTGCAAATCTCAAATTTGCTGTCTTGTACTTTACAGGAAAACATACAACTAATATATTTAGCTGTCATGAAATAGTCAACATACAGATCTAGAATTTCAGACAAAAATAGTAATGGTAATACATTAGAAATACATCACAAAGAGACTAAAATTTGGGTGATAAGAAAAGCTTTAGGATCTTATTATTGTAGCATTCTGTTTACACAGCATTGACATGGCATCGCAAAAGTATAACTGGAAACTGGATTTAAACAGGAAAAACCTGGCAAAAAAAATTGAGAACTAAAAACCAATGTACTATTGTAAAAAAAAAGAATTAAACATAATATATTATTTCACGTCAAATGTGGTACGTATGGATAAAAATAGATTTTGAACTTTATAAAATGCTAATTACAAAAAAAAAAGCATAGGAATCTTCTTTACTTAAACCTAAAAGGGTTTATAGAAAAAGAAAATGGCCGCCTCTGAAATAGTAGGTCAAGGTCATTGTGTCATGAAGCATGGCTTATTATTTCAAGGAGAACTCAAATGTTTTTTAACCTAGACTATTCTGAGAGTATAAATGAATAGAAATACCCTCATTATGTTTTAAAGTTTAACTTCTAAAAGAAAACTGTTCAAAATAAAACCTAAAGAAAATGTAAAATATACTAGTCCTAACCCTAACCCTAACTCAAAAATATATGGTCTGCTGTTGCTGTGCATTTTTGTGTCTAATTGTAAACATAAGTAAAAAAAATCCATATAAAAATATCAAAATCAGTTGCTGAAAAATTTGGGAAATGGCAAAGATTCACCTAAGGATCACTTGAGACAACTCCAAGGTTCATAAATGTCGGGTCACGACGTGTGGATAAGCTCGTTGGTTTGATGTGATTATGCTGGAATCACAAGGGAGACTTACGTTGAATTGTTGAATGCTTGAATTTGTAATGTCCCCTACTGGGTTTAGGCCTATTTTAAGCCTAATTAATTCATATCAACATACTTATGACTTAAACCCAACTGATTAGGAGACAAACTATCTTAAACATCGCCTTTCCCAAGATACTGACAGTCCATATCAGAGAACATAACCTTCTATCTAATATGGAATTAATAATTCAATCTGATTTATAATCTTATATTAACTTATTCATTTAAATTACTATTTCTATATATATTTATTATTTATTTTCAGTCAGTATTAATATATATATATATATATATATATATATATATATTTTACTAGAGGGCAGCTCTTATAGTTTATTATAATAATTACAACCATTATATTATTCCCTATAATTATATTATTACTTATTTTAAATAGTATTATAATATATGTTTTACTGCAGACAATTCATAAAAATATTGTAATATTTATAATTTTATTACTATTGTTATTATTATTTTCTAAATTAATATCATTATTAATTCTGTATAAGAATTCTATCGGCTCATATATTAAGCATACAGATTAAGCACAGCCCACTCATACCACTAAGCACACAGATATTACTGTCTGTAACCTACTAATAATAGTTCTGATCCGCTTAATGGTCTGATTATTATTGCAAAGCAATGGTGCCGTTTCTGATTGTTGTTTTGAACTGCATACAATAAGGGTACCATCTCTGATATATGCTGCTTTGGGGTTGTGCACACGGTATTTGGGCCTTTGGCCTTGCTAAGAACTCTTCCGACTGGAATAGAAAACAGTATATAAACGCATTCGATGATCTTTGGCAATGAAATGATTAATAATATATATTCACACATTCCATCGGGTGTGACCATTGGGAGATAGAGACATTTTAATTTGCTAAAGTTATAATCGCACCACTTCATCATACTAACCGATGTTCTTATCTTTATGTTGATCTCCTCTTCCCATATGTATCCGGTTGGCTATCTATATAACTTATGATTAGCCTTCTTGCTAATCGGTGTATGCTGGTAATTAATCACTATTGTAACTTCTCATAATTGCTGATCATAATATTATTATACCTAGTATAGAGTAAATTCCTTATAGCTAATATCTTAATAATGCACACCATCGAATCTAAATCTGCACATAAAGATGGAGTGCATATGAAAGTTTGAGGTGGTTATGCAAACTCCACGTTCCTACATATACGTGCATGCTACTAATATACATTAATTCATACATTTGGATGCAGAGAGCTATTGCGTTAAAGGCACTGGATCTATTTTGGCGTGATCATCTACTAAACATGAACCGTCTTAATACAGCGGTATTCTAAATATGATTAGTCAATAATTATTCTGACTTTCGATATGATAATAATTATTATTACTTAAATAAAATTATTAATTAAATAATTACTTATATTTTTTGGAATTAATTTATTATTTAATTTAATTATTTCAAGGATATTATTAGTAATAAATATTAATATATATTAATTATATTATAATATTAATAATTAAATAAATTTCAAATATTCGTTGTTAATTATTATATAATAATAATGGATTCATTTTAGGATATATATAACGATTAGGGAGGGAACATGACAGTCCACCCTTCCCAAAATTGCTTGTCCTCAAGCAATTGACAATTCTCCCAACTGAGTCATTTCCTAATAAAACACAAGGTATGCTTAAAGACAAGAAGCATGTAAGGAGTATGACACATGTAAGATCATGAGGCAAGAAATCTAAATACATGCAATACGCATGAATACATGAAAGGTTTGAAGCATGCAGCATTTAAAGTGTGTAAGGCAGGAAGGGTATAAAGTAATACACACAAAGTCATGTAAATCTATGCAAGACTTGTAGTATATATGGAAGTCTTGGAGAATGGACATAAGTAATGCATGTAGCAATAATACACGTAAAAATCTGAAGCGTACACATCCGTGGACGATCAAAGCATGTACATGAAAAACATAAAGAGTAAACATTCTATGCACAAACCCAACACATCGAGCATACACACGAACACACATAAGGTATAAATCCAAAGCATATAAGGCAAGAAGCATCTACATAAAACATGGAGTATACACATGAATATACACAAGGTGGGAAGCATATGTTAGTATAAGTGAACACAATCAACACACAAGTAAAATACATGTAACACATGAATCTTATAGTGCATAAGCATGGATCCACTTAAGTTATGAAGCATATAGAGTGTGAAGCATGCACATAAATTCTCTTAAGTCACAAAGCATATATATGGAGCATATGTGGTTATGAGAGAAGTACTTATGTAGAACAGCATATGCTAGATAGGAAACAATCACATGTAAAGCATACATGATAGATACACTTATAGAACGCACACGGGGTAAGCATTCTGAAAACAAATCAGTCTTGAAGTAGATATGTTAAGATACAAAACATTTGAGGAAGGCACATAAATGCACATAACACACTAAAAGCATATCAATCACAATGCAAAGCATATTCAAGAGATAAAGCATACACTAGAAAGGTGTGTGTGACACACATGGAGCAATCACATAATTATACAATACAAGTATACATGTACACATATAAAACATGCAATGGAGCAAACATATTGAAGACACAGTAAACACATAATTATAAGGCATGTGAATACACTTAAAGCATGAAGCAATTCACTTAAATACATATCAGACATGTAGCGCAAATCCACAAGTATATGCATGAAGTATGAAATAGCACACATGTAAACATGAAGTAATGTACATAGGGCATGGAGCATGGATGGTACATTCACATAAAATACAAAGTAATATACAAATACATTGAGGCACGAAGTATGCACATAAGACATGCAAGGTCTGAAGCAATACACAAATATATGTAGGGTACAAAGCACATATAAGGAAGATACTCTTGGAGTGGACATGCTGAATACATATCGGTCATGAAGCAACACATAAAGACACAAGGCATACATGTTGAAAAACATATTAGACATGAAGCAATCTATGAATACATGCAGTATATATACAAAGAATACAAGCAACATACATTAGAAAGGTGCATGATGTAATCATGCTGAAAACATGACACATTAAGCAATTTCGTAAGCATTCATACAAGCATGAATGCAAATTATAATATAACTTATGATGCCATTAAAACCATGCCTAAACTTAAAACAATCGGTCCCTTTTCCTAGAAGAGGGCTTGGCTGTCTAGGGCGCCTGAAACCAACTCTCAAGTTAGCCCAGATTACTGAACTCAGTCCATTCACCCATGGGGCATGCAGCCCAGATTTCAGGAGGAGTCTTTCACCCTTGGAGCATCCTATCGGATGGATTTACTCTGACTCTCCCTAGCAGCCTCCATCTCCCTTGGGGATGTGGAGAAATACGGAACTGATTATAGTTTTTGGACAGTTCAAAGATATTTTGTTTATCAATTATTTATTTAGCTCGTTATTTATTCATAAATTACTATTTATTGCAGTTGGACTTGATGCTAAAGCATACCTCAAATAGCCTTGCATGGCTGAGAATATAATATGTTGTTTCCAGTGATGTTACTGAATACTTAAGTGTTTATATCGAATATAAATAATCGATTTTCTCATTTTGCTCCATGAGAGCTTGAGTGGTTTGGGCTGTTTGTTCTATGAATGCCCTTAATTCATTGCCCAACTGTTCACTCATTTTGTTTCCTTTTCTAAGCATTAACTACTCCCACAAGATGGCAGGAAAGTTGCTCTGATACCATTTGTAATGTCGCCTACTGGGTTTAGGCCTATTTTAACCCTAATTAATTCATATCAACATACTTATGACTTCAACCCACTTGATTAGGAGACAAACTATCTTAAACATCGCCTTTCCCAAGATACTGACAGTCCATATTAGAGAACATAACCTTCTAGTTAATATGGAATTAATAATTCAATCTGATTTATAATCTTATATATACTTATTCATTCAAATTACTATTTCTATATATATTTATTATTTATTCAGTCAGTATTAATATATATATATATATATATATATTTTACTAGAGGGCAGCTCTTATAAATTATTATAATAATTACAACCATAATATTATTCCCTATAATTATATTATTACTTATTTTAAATAGTATTATAATATATGTTTTACTGCAGACAATTCATAAAAATATTGTAATAATTATAATTTTATTATTATTATTATTATTATTTTCTAAATTAATATCATTATTAATTCTGTATAAGAATGCTATTGGCTTATATATTAAGCATACAGATTAAGCACAGCCCACACATACCACTAAGCACACAGATATTACTGTCTGTAACCTACTAATAATAGTTCTGATCTGCTTAATGGTCTGATTATTATTGCAAAGCAATGTTACCTTTTGTGATTGTTGTTTTGAACTGCATACAATAAGGGTGCTGCCTCTGATATATGCCGCTTTGGGATTGTGCACACGGTATTTGGGCCTTCGGCCTTGCTAAGAACTCTTCTGACTGGAATAGAAAACAGTGTATAAACCCATTCGATGATCTTTGGCAATTAAATGATTAATAATATATATTCACACATTCCATCGGGTGTGACCATTGGGAGATAGAGACATTTTTATTTGCCAAGGTTATAATCGCACCACTTCATCATACTAACCGATGTTCTTATCTTTATGTTGATCTCCTCTTCCCATATGTAATGTAACTTACGATTAGCCTTCTTGCTAATCGGTGTATGCTGGTAATTAATCACTATTGTAACTTCTCATAATTGCTGATCATAATATTATTATACCTAGTATAGAGTAAATTCCTTATAGCTAATATCTTAATAATTAGCACCATCGAATCTAAATCTGCTCATAAAGATGGAGTGCATATGAAAGTTTGAGGTGGTTATGCAAACTCCACGTTCCTACATATACGTGCATACTACTAATATACATTAATCGATACATTTTGATGCAGAGAGCTATTGCTTTAAAGGCACAGGATTTATTTTGGCATGATCATCTACTGAACATAAACCGTCTTGACTCTTAATACAGCGGTATTTTAAATATGATTAGTCAATAATTATTCTGACTTTCGATATGATAATAACTATTCCTACTTAAATAAAATTATTAATTAAATAATTACTTATATTTTTTGGAATTAATTTATTATTTATTTAATTATTTCAAGGATATTATTAGTAATAAATATTAATATATATTAATTAAATAATAATTTCAATAATTAAATAAATTTCTAATATTCGTTGTTAATTATTATATCAATTAATAATATTGATTTATTTTAGGATATATATAACGATCAGGGAGGAGACATGACAGAATTGCTAGAACTTAGATTCTAATTACTTGCGCGGAGAATGAAGAAAGAGCAAAAGACATGGGGTTTAGGGAGTCTATTATAATCCTAAGGATGCAAGAGAAGAGTGAATGATTCGATGGAATCCTACTGGGAGATGTCTCACCATCAAATTGAACAATTTGACACAAGCTCAGTGCAATCTTCAAAGGGATAATTCAAAGATATTCAAATCATTATCATCAAACATTGATTACCATTCAAGTTAATGCATAAACAATGGATGTATAACAATTCGAAGTTAAGCTCATCATTCCAGTTGACCACACAAGGCACACTTACAATCAACAAGAGGCTAGTGGTATGGACTAAATAGATTCCACACAAATGCATTCAACAAATTCCTCCATTCAATCTAATCAACATGAAAGCAAATAAATTGAGAAGTAAAGACCATGCGACTTGTTGAAATAACACATTAATTCACCATAACTTCAATGAAATCATATGCTCTTTACAACAAGATTTTGGCAACAATCTTAGTCTTATCCTAATCTAACTTCTATTCTAATTGCTACCTGCTATTAAACTATTCTATATTCTATTCTTCTATTAACCCTTTACAAATGAAAAGCTTGAGCTTTATATAGAGAGCTCATTACAATGAATGGCCTGGATCGAATCTCCATCAATGGCCAAGATTTTACAATGAAACCCTAATTAGGGTTTGTTACAACAAACACTATTCTGGCCAATGAAATAATTTCAATGCTTTGACACATGTCCTCTTTAGAATACTCGACCAATAGATAGTGGGGGTAGGTGCATTGGAGTTTGTGCCCCCATGTATGAGCTTGGTTCATTGAATCAAGACATGTTGTTGTAGGACCTTCTTCGATTAGTAGAGTAATGACTGGGATGCCACCTCAACTTGCACTCGTGGATTGGATTCATCATCATGAATGAGAATTGAATAATATTTTGTGATACTCAACATTATCCAACTTCGGCAGTGATGATGATGATTTTCTAACTTTGATTAACTCTTTTGAAACTATCCTCTTGAATGTCTCGGTGCAAGATGTAGATATTGACTTCCTCTTAGTTTTGGATCTTGACACTGTTTTGGAATGAATTCTTGATGTCGTAGCTGCTTCTTCACTCTTTTGAAACTCCTTTGTGACGCTGTAGTGAGGATTCCTTGATTCTTTCATCTACATCCTTGAATGTGGGTATCATGTTTTGGTATAAGTGAATGTTTCTTGTGTAGTCACCTTCTTGTGTTTGCCTATGAAGTTCTCTTGAGGATATCTTCCTTGTATCTTGACCTTGATGTTGAAATTTCCTCCTTAGGACACTTGTTCCAATCTTCCTCCAACTTGGTTCTTTTGATTTCTTTCTTCACCTCTTGCAAAACAAACAAATGAGCATCAAACACACATGATATATACCTTCTATATAATGTCTTAATTTGACATAGTCTCTAATTTTCTGTGTTGCAGGTTTGATGAGTGCATTTAGAGAGAAGGTCACTCCTAAGGATAAGTAATAGCAGTTGGAGAAACGAAATCAAATTCAATAGTTAAGCTAGATTTCCACCTCTCATGTCTTAAAATCACCATCTATTTGATGTGAAATGCTCAAAATCGTCATCAAAGTTGTCTTGGGATGATTTTTTTGTTCTCAAAGAAGGGCAATGGAAATAGAATTTGCTCCTAGCAAGGAGCAATGGAAATTTTTTGATACTTAGTCAAATTTTTTGTCTCCATTCATCAATTCATCTCTTGAATTTAAGTCCTCACATGCAATAGCTGTCAAATTTTCTTCACCAAACTTCTTGAAGAGGTTTTCGCTCCAAGTAGAGGCAATATAAGTGAAATTCGTCAAATTTTTGGTCTCCATTCATCAATTCATCTCTTGAATTTAAGTCCTCACATGCAATAGCTGTCAAATTTTCTTCACCAAACTTCTTGAAGAGGTTTTCGCTCCAAGTAGAGGCAATATAAGTGAAATTCGCTCCTATTGAGGAGCAATGGAAGTGAATTTTGCTCCAATCAAGGAGCAAAGGAAGTCATTACAACTTGGATTCTTAGCTCAATCTCATTCACTTACCTTCATTTCTCTGACTCAAACCTTTAGTTTTTAAGCCATCCATGCTCAAAACATGTCAAGTTGATCCCAAAGGAGGCTCTAGAATCAATTTCGCTCCCAACCAAGAACAAAGGCAACCAAGAACAAAGGAAGCAAATTTCGCTCTTGAGGAGTAAAGTAAGTAAATTTCACTCCTCTCAGGGAGAAAAGGAAATGGTTTCAAACTTGTCTTTCATCACTTCATATTTGAGCACTTTGCCATTTATGCACTTGAAGGAGTCAATCCATCCTTGAAGAAGGCTTTGAGTTCAATTTTGCTCCCAATATCAAGCAAAGGAAGGCATTTTCGATCCTAATGAAGAGCAAAGGAAGTGTTTCTCTCTCCTAGAGAGGAGCAAAGGAAATGATCACACAATCAAATTTTGTCCTTCATTGAATCAAGCTAGGGTGTTTTGCAATCTATGCAAGTGAAGGCATCAAATCAACTTAAAGGAAGGCTCTATAAGCAATTTCGCTCTCAAACTCAGGCAAAGGAAGAAAATTTTGCTCCCAACAAGGAGCAATGGAAGTGAAAATCGCTCCAAAAGAGAGCAAAGGAAGTAGGCCCCAAACTCACTTCTTAGCTAGGTTTTATCAATTCCTTGCCTTTGCATCAATTTTAGGCCCTGTGATTTTGCCTTCCTAGTGTGTAGATGTGTCAAATTAGCCTTAAGGAAGGTCTTAGAGAGAATTTTGCCCCTAGAGAGGAGCAAATGAAGTGGAATTTGCTCCTATTAAGGAGCAAAGGAAATAACTTTCAAGTTGAAGTTTAACTCACTTTTCCTCACTTACCTTTATTCTCTTGGCTTAAATGCATCGAACCATGTTCATATGGGCTCTAGAGGTAAATTCACTTTCAACCAAGGGCAAAGGAAGTGAATTTCATTCCCAAAGGGGAGCAAAGGAAGTGATTTTCGCCCTCAATTTTGAGCAATGGAAATAGCTCTCAATCTCACCTCTAGCTTGGTCTTACTAGCTTACACCCTGGGGTTTAGTTTTTAAGCATCAAAAGACCCCATTGTTTGCCATGAATGTGATTTCGCTCTTAAATAATGGCAATGGAAGGGTTTTTTGCTCTCAAAAGAGAGCAATGACAGTACTTTTCGCTCCTAGAGAGGAGCAATGGAAGTGACCCTAATTTGCCATCTTCTCTCCATTCCTTAGCCAAAATCATGATGAACTTCACTTCACTTCAAAATGGTGTCAAAGGTATTAAAACTTACTCATTTTCCTCAAATGTGCTTAAGAAGTTCACTTTGCTCCAAAATGAAGGCAATAGAAGAAGATTTCGCTCCTGAGAAGGAGCAAAGGAAATAGATTTCGCTCTTGGAGAGGAGCAATGGAAATGACCTTGCACTTGGCCAATTTTAGGTTTCTTTGATCTAGTATCGCATTCATTGGTCAAACCAAGACACATCATGATGATTAGAGGTAGTTTTAGGTGATTTGGAAGGCCTGAGAGGGATTTCGCTCCTAAAGGGGAGCAATAGAAGCAAAATTTGCTTCTAGACTGAAGCAAAGGAAATTTTAGCATACTTAGTCAAATTTTGTTCCCGGATCTCACCTCGTATTGACGTATGCTCAAATCATCTGGATGGTGAAAGAAACACTGTAATGTTGACTAGGCTTGATATAAAGGGCCCCTCCATTCATTCACCACTTTATTTCACCCCTCACAAGAAGGGCTATCCTCTCGACTCCTAGCCTCTTAACCAACTATACCCCTCCAATGCAAAGGTTAATAGCGAAAGACCTAAACACTATCCTAGAAAGCAAAAAAAGGTGGGGGTCCCCGTTTGCAATGGGGTGATGTGTGAATACATCACAACACTTCCCACCACTATAAATCAGACAGTTATTTTGAATTTTATCTATGCATATTGGGCACACCTAACTGCACGACTAATGATCCAGTGCATTAAATGCTTGAGGGTGTTGTCATCTGGAATCCTAATATAATGGTGGAAAATCAAGGTTTTCAGAATATTCAAACAAGTTTTGGTTCATTACTTAAAGCAGGATGGATAAATGACATACAGTCTGCCAACCCATACCCATGTCGAGTCTTGCTAATCTTGGATGCTAATCCTGTATATATTTAGCTTTCATATTCAGTTAGGTTGCACCCCATTATCATTCCTTGTCAATTCAAATTTTATATTTATATTTTGTAGTCGATAAAGGGAGATAGAACAATCAGTACTGGTATAATTAGAAGAGCTTGCTTTATATGAGTGAAATAGATAAACCTTAAAAGAGCTTCTCTGTTTTCTGTGCTGCCTGTGTGGGAAAAGAAGATGACCACCGTTAAAAACTAAAGGGTCCATTAACTTGTTGAAGCTCTAAAATAAATCTTTTTTGCCTGTTTTATTTCTATGTTGATTGTATAATACTCATTTTCTATCTGAAAGTGTGGCGCATAAAGTTTGAATTTGTGGTTGTACTTGTTTCTATGTTGGTATCATGTTGTTCAGATTTCTTATGGCCGGAAAAAAATTGTGTTTATATGACTTGCTTTTACTTTATGAAGACATGCATTTAACATTCTTGTTGCAACAGTATGAGTGTCTTGTAGAAGGCTGTGGAATGAAATTCAACAGCGATAAAGGTAGACATCAACATTTGGTGGATAAGCACAAGTTTCCAAAGTCCTTTGGATTTAGAAAAAACCACCATCCCTCAAAACGACAGCGCCAACGACTACGAGCTCAGGTTGGTTCCAATGCCAATGCCAAGCACCACCTACATCATGCTTCAACTAGAAAGTCAAAGAACTATCTTGAGCTTCTTCCAGACCAAGAGGAACCAAATTCATTGAACAAAGATGATGATGATGGCAACCCCAATGCAGAAGAAGGAAAAGAAAATATGAGCATGGAAGTGGAACAGAGTATTGAAGATCTGACAAGTGCTGTATCAAAGCTAAGCACACAGGATGGTGTCCCTAAAGCTGTCAGCTTTGGCCACCGTCACAATCGGGCCTTTACATTTATCCCTCGTTCAATGCATAGGAAAACAGGATAATGTGTGTCTGCATTCCTATCTACTTCATCTCATCATCACTATGAATGTAGATTACAATCATTAGTTTTGGTCAAATTTGTGAATTAAAATTACTTGTTTGCAATCATAAGCATGCATTAACTCTTGTGAAGTGGTTTTCTTCAGGTTTACATTGAATTGCATATTTTTTCTATAGCTGCATAAACTTTCTCACAATTATTTTTTATTATAATAAATCAGTATTAACCATATAACTCAGTCTTTATATAACTATAACCAAGTGAAGTTTTTATGCTTTCACTATTACCAAATACGTCCAAAAGCACTGATGCAGGCAGATCTGCCTCCTATCTACACACATGCTGATTGGCCCTCAGATCTGTCCCTTGAGGAGGCCATGGACTCCCCTTGAGATGGTTCTTCAAATGGTTCAAATCGAAATTTGAGAACAGCTATGAGATCTTTAAGGAATAACTTTTAGGATTTTCATAATATTGTGCTAGAAGAACAATAACCATGCCAATTCCCCCCCTCACCACCCCCCCCCCCACCAAAAGGAAGGACATTATCTCAAGATGGACACTCCACCAAAGGTTTCTTTCTTGATGGATGAAATAGAAGAAAGGTTTCCGCTTTTAAAATAAATGGCCTTCATTTACAGATTCATGAGTGCTTTTCCATGTTAAAAAACTTTTGCACTTGGGTTTAGGAGAACTGGAAACCCTCAGGTTCTGTAGAAATCCTTATGATGCCAAAGAGATATATGATGGTGGTCTTTTCCACAAAGAAACAAAAGATCAATCTTTCAATCAGGGCACATGCTCAGGAAGAAATCAGACCTTCTCATAGAGTAGGCCCCAACTTTCAACGCTGTTGAGGGATCTTCTAATCCTGGTTCTAGTTTGAGTCATGCTCACTCTACTTCTAAGTGAATAGTGGTAGAAACATTCTTTGAAGAGGATAGAAAATGCCATTGGAAAAAACAAAGCAACATATGAATTTGCTAGAAATGCAGGAATTATCAACTATGCTTGTATATGTATCAACAGGGACTTAGATGAGTTCTTCTAGATAGACTGATATTGAAGGTGGGCGTTGGATGTTCTATGAGCACGGTCATCTTGTAAGTGTTTGTCCTCTTAGGAGATCCAAGATCATCAAACTTTGTAACAGTCCCAAGTGAAGAAAGATCAGCCAGTGCCCAAGGAAAATACATCAGTGACAATGCTATCTCAAGATGAAGGATATCCATCACCAAACTTGAAAAAGAAACATGTTGAGAATGAATTTCAATAGAAGTATTCAAGAAAAGGTGGTGAAACACCAACATTGCTATTAAATCTCTTTAGCAAATGATGGTGTTGGTGATCAGAGTTGTAGGTCCCAAATCCCTAAAGTTTGATACTCTCCCAAGTGCTAGGGTGTGTCAATTTTGAGAAGAAAACCACAAATTTATGTTTAGGTTGGGCAACAATTATTGAGGTGGGTAAAATCTCCTCTATTTTTAACTTTGCTAAACTAAGAGGAGCTTTCGTAAGGTATTGCAATATTTATCACCACATAAACTAAACATTTACCTTGACACAAACCATACCCATTACAATACCACACCCCTATTTCAATTGTCACTTTGTGGCTATAGGTTGATTTGAGGATCTCAAGGTTTAGCACTTGATTAAGCAAATGGACTACTGCACTAAGTATTTAAAATGCAATAAAAGATAGTCCCTACCGTTGCTTCATGCATTTTAATATTGTAGGGAATGCAATTAATTTGAACACAATATTGAATGATGTTTATTTTGGTTGTTCGAAGGTGTCTTGGGATGATGGAGAAGACTTAGTTTGTGTAGACAAGTGCCCATATGAGTCGGACAAAAGTCAAAGATTCTTGCAAGGCATGTAATGATTAAAACCAAATGAGATACCTTAATGAAGATATACCTAAAGACCAATTTATTTGAATGTACACACAAAATGGGTTTAACATGTGCAAATGAATAAATACATAAATTGTAGAACTTTACAAGAGTCTACTTCGTAATCTTGAAACAAACTAGTACTTTTCTTTGTTTGTCTTGAGAGGATACATTACAAAAGCATTGAAAAGATTTTATAGTTTATTGGATGACTAACTAGTTAAGAATACATCAAAAAATGCACAAAATGCTCATGGAGACACTCAAACAATGTCGAATTTGCTAGTTACACTCTTTCTTCAAAATTTATGCACATTTAAGGCAAATCCATGTCATCAAAACGCAAAATTCCTTTAGTGGAGATAGTGACCCTAGGTCTTCTAGTTTTTCCCTTTTGCCCTTTCTTTGATTTTCTCTCTCAATCTTCCATCCATTCGAATGTAAAATTTGGGTCCTTAATATCCTAGAGGACATGGAAATCTACATTGAACTTGATTTTTTTTTAGATTGGTAATATGCACATCCAAATTGATTAGGTGTGATTTTTCCTTGAATTGTACCTATAATTGTGGCCTCGGATGTATGCTTGTACTTTATAGGGCATGGAGGGAGACTCTTCTTGGTTATGACATGTTAAAGCATGGCTCAAGCTCACAAAATGACAAGAGAAATCCTATGGGGACCACATTACTTCATTCTACTTGTTGAAATGTCTTGCCAAGGCAGGAAGTAGGTGGAACAACACATTGCATCATAGTTCAACGCTAACCATTGAAAAATGTGTTTGCAATTATGCCCAAGAGACCACGTCTTATTTTTTGACAAGAAAAACATATTTGAGACGACTTATAGCTCAAATTGGTGACTTACTATCAATCTGGAAGTTGTTGGGGTAGTTGGATGAGTGCATCTAGCTAGGGAAATGAAAATGATCTTCTACGCATTAAATATGTTCTTTACACTTGGTGCCACTAGATAGGCTTGTTCTACATGTCAACCAACAAGAGCATTGCATTTTCTAGGGTGATCAACATGTGACCTAATAGTATCACATCTTCCCATTAATATTGACAACTAATCCATTATGTGGTTCTTTTTCACCTTTTATGATCCATCATACAATAGATATGGAAATGGGATTTGCACCCAAACTTTGATGCAAGGACCCTCGACAATGTAATAATAATTTTGCCACTTGTCTGCCGCCACATGCAATACTACTAAACAAGAAACCATATCAACATTTTTTTCCAAAGAAGACAAAGCCATTGGATATTGCAGAATGAAAGTAAGGTCCACACACAAAATTGTGATGTGAAGGAATTATGCAATATAACAAAATGCCACCAATTGGAAACCACATTAGCAGTCCTTAGAGATTCAAAACCAATTGTACATTGTGGAAATGAAAGTGGGGTCCATATTAAAACTACAATGTAAGGAGTTGCATGATGCAATGAAATGTTGCTAGTTGTCACAAGTTGACAAAATCTTTTTAGTTAGTCAATGTGTTGGCATTTTGGCATTAAATTGTCATTGATGTTAACCGGTTTGGCAAGGTCACCGGGAAGAAAGGAGGAGTGACCGGTATGATGGCAATTCACATGAGGGTTAGTAGAAGAAGGTCTCACCAGTAAAGAGATGTACCGGTATAAGTTTGTTGAATGTTCAAGAATGAACCGACGGGGTGTCGGTGAGCTAAGTGATTGACCATTGTAATGCCATGTGGAGCTGAGGAGGCAAACATGCAGAGGTCGGTGAAGCCTCCATCGACATGGTTGTTGAAACAACTAGTCGACATTAATGAAACAACCACAAATCATGGGATTGTAACTGACTGATTCGACTCGAGGAAGAAAGAATAGCAAAGGAAGATCAGAGAGCAGTTGGCGCCTGGATTAATGCAAAGGAAATAAGATTACAAGAAGACCTCAAAAAGGAAACAACTGAGCGCTTTATGAGTTGACAGATTTCAAGGTAGGAAATCTTGTACGCGATTGCTATCTTTAGCAAGTATGCATTGGATAATGGAAAACGTGCACAGATGCATCTCTAGAGTACAGGTGATCGATCCAAGACAGACTATATTGGATCTCATGCAGATTGTGTCGAAAAAAGAAAACCCTAATTGCTCCAAATTTGAATTGCTTCTTGGCGGGAAGCCATGGTGATAAATATATGAGCTCGAGACAGAGCAAGATGATACTGCAGAGAAGAGGAGAGAAGAGAGATTAAGTGCAGAGAAGAATTGTTGGCCTTATAACTTATTCTAAGAAAGTTGCAAAGTAAGTGAGCAAGCAAACTGGTGAGAGGATTTAATCGGCAGTGATTAAGTACCGGTATAACTGTAGTTCAACAGTTAAGCAAAATTGGCAAGGTGTAGTAGAGAAAGACAACATCCAAGTGTGACATAGTGTGTGGTGGGACTGTGAGAGAAAAAGAGTGATAATAGAGGTCAAGAATTAGAGAAAGTAATCTCACAACCGGTAGTGTGAGATTCAGTGGAGGAGAAAAGATCGTCAACCGATAGTAAGGTATTTGATCAAGAGTTGCAGAATCATTTGCAACAAGAAGCCTTAATTGTATCTAAATTGTATTTCAATATACATCGTCAAGTTGGAGCTTGGTGCAGGGGTTGGTGCTCCTTGGGTTGGTGCCCTAAAACAGAAGGGGTTGGTGCCCTAAATCTTTGTAATCCAGTGTTTTACTTGTGAGGCTGGATTGGAGCAGTAGTCTCCAACAACTTTTCTCATCGAATTTTTTCCCATATTGGGTTTTCCTCGTACATCTGGTGTTGTGAGTTGCATTTGTGTGATTGATCTCTTTGACTTTCCTTCCTGCTTTACTGGTTTGATTGTTTAGTGCTTAAGTTAATTACAAGTATTTTGAAGTTACCTTGAAAGGTCAAAAAGTTATGAACCCATTGATTCACCCCCCTCTCAGTGGTACTCTGTGTTTAACAATCGGTATCAGAGCCTAGGTTCTCGGTTATCGTTAAACCTTGGGTAGATTCTAGACTTTGAACACAATGGCAAGAAATGAGTCTGCTTCCTCAAAAGTCCCCATGTTTGATGGATCTAACAATGCCCTATGGAGGAGAAGAATGGAGACCTATATTTCCTCCCTGGGTTTTGATGTGTGGATGTTTGTCAAGAATGGGTATGTTGTTCCTAGTGTTCCTCCCATTGATCCAAATGCCAAAAAGGAGTATGAGAACAATGCAAAGGCCAAACATGCTATCTTGAGCGGGTTGTCTGATAATGAGTTTGTTAAAGTCATGCACCGTGTTTCAACAAAAGGAGACATAGGATAAATTGCAGAAGTTGTTTGAAGGAGATGCAAAAGTCAAAGAGGCCAAGCTGCAAGCACTAAGGGGCCAACTTGAAAGCATCAAGATGAAAGATGATGAAAAGATTGCAGACTATCTTCACAAATTTGATGAAACTGTGAACACCATCATAGGACTTGGAGAAGAGATTGCAGATGAGATTCTTGTCAAGAAGGTACTTAGATCTCTCACACCCAAGTATGATACTAAGGTGTTTGCCATAGAAGAAGCCAAGGATATGAAGACTTTTACAATGGATGAGTTATTTGGCTCACTAACAACCTATGAGATGAGAACAACCAGTGATACTTCCTTAAGGAAAGAAGCAACATTCAACATCACCAAAAAGGGAAAAGAAGCAGCTACTCATAAAGAATCCAGTGAAGACTCTGATGCAAAAGTAGCAAACTTTGTCAGGAAGCTCAAAAGAGGATCCGACCGGTATAAAGGAAAGCTACCACTTAAATGTTTCAACTGTGGTAAGGTCGAACACTTCGCTACAAAATGTCTCCACAAAGAAACCGGTGGAGATGAGTCAAGAGAGTTCGGCAAATCTGCTGGCAAAGACAGAGAAAGAAACGTCTACCGGCAAGGGAGGAGAGGCTATTGAAATCAGAACAACCTATATACTATTGAGGATGATACGACAAATGAAGATGTATTAGAAGATGATTACCACGAGAATGACAGAAAAGTCAATCTCTTCATGGCACTTGAGGAACTAGTTGATGAAGATGAGGAAGAGGAGGATATCGAAGCTGAAGTGGATTTGGAAGGTGAGCTTATTAGTGCTCTTGAAGAGTTGAGTAAAACAAGAAGAGAAATAAAAAAGGTCAAGCTTACTGCAGCAACTAAACAAGATCTCTTGGAGAAATCCCTGGATAAGTCTAGACAAGTTATATCTGACTTGAAATTGTAGCTAGAAGAAACTAAGAGGATATGTGAAGCTACATCCTTTGATCTGACAAAGAAGGAAAATGAGCATCAAGAGTTGGAAGTAGAAATAGTGAAGCTCAAAAAGGAGCTTGAAGAAAGTAAGGAAGAAATAAAAGTAAGGAGCAAATATGAGGGCAACATCGAGGCCTTAGACAAGATGTTGAGCAAACAGAAGCAACCTAAAGATATTGGTGGCTTAGGCTTTGAACAAGGTCAAAGTTCAACCCACAAAGATAAATCCAGCAAAGAAATAAAGTTCACCTCTTCAATTGAAGATAAAGAAAAGAGGACATTCGCTGTAGGCAAGGACACCGACAAAAAGACATATGCAGATGCTGTTGGAAATTGCCACTCAAACCGGTATACAACAATGAACCGGAGGCCACACTCTTTGTACCAACATGCAGATCCAAGGAGAAATACACGAGTTGACCATGAAGGATTCACCAGATTCAACAACATGAAGGGAAGACCCTCGATGAGGTAGTCCCATTCAGGATCAAGGCAATCTAACCGATATGTTTCAAACTTTCATGGCTACTGTTACCAGTGTAACAAATTTGGGCATAGAATAGCTGACTGTAGATTAATCAATAAGTTCTCCATGAGTTATGGAAATAGAAATCCATTTAATGCACTCCAGGATATGAATGTTGTCTGCTATGAGTGCAATGGATATGGTCATAAGAGTTTTGAATGTAGGAAGAATAAACCAGTACCCTACAATATTTTTTAAGGATTTACCCTCCAATGAAAATGTGAAATGCTATATCTGTCAAGAATTTGGACACATAGCAAGGTTGTGTAAAAATAGGAAGATCAAGCAGAAGATGACAAATCTTGATCAAGAGTCGGTAACAAAGTATGAGCACAATATAGTAGCTTACAAGAAGGAAACCAAACCGGTATGGGTTGAAAAAGAAAAAGAAAAGGCATAATCAAGTCTCATAGAGCAGACTGCCTTACATGCTGAAAGGAAAAATTTGTGGGTCGTAGATAGTGGATGCTCCAACCACATGATTGGCGACAAAACAAAATTCATCAAACTTAAGACTAAAATGGTGGTTCAGTAAGATTTGGAGACAACTCATCCATCAAAATAAAGGGAAAAGACACTCTAAGTATTGATGGAAAATTGAAGGCACGTGATGTATATTATGTGGAAGGCCTAAAGCACAATATGCTGAGTGAGTCAGATGTGTGACAAAGGTTATAAATTCACCTTTGACTCAACCGGTTGCCAGATAAAGAAAGATAGTACCGGTCAAGTTGTGGCAAAAGGAAAGAGAACGATGGGAATGCTTATAATCTGAAGGAATGTTATGAGTCCTAAAGCATGTTAGGACAGGTTGATGAAAGTTGGCTGTGGCACCGAAGACTGGGCCACATAAACTTTGATAACCTAGTTGCAGTAAGCAGAAAGGGATGTGTGAGGAATATCCCACCCATCATCAAATTGGTAAGCACATTTTGTGATGAATGTGTGAAAGGTAAGCAAACTAAGGTGAGCTTCAGGACAAAAGAGCACAACACCTCAAGACCACTTAAAATTGTGCATAGAGATCTATGTGATCCAACTAGGACAAGAGCACTTGCAGGTGAAAGATACTTTATGGTCTTTATTGATGATTACTCAAGAATGACATGGGTCACCTTCCCGCAAGATAAGTCACAAGCATTTGAAAGATTCAAGATCTTTAGGAAGATGGTGGAGAAAGAAAGTGGGTGCAAGTCAAAATGCCTAAGATCATAACGGGGTGGAGAGTTTACATCAAATGAATTTGAAGATTATTGTAAAAAACATGGAATTAAAAGGCAATACTCATCTCCTAGGACACCACAACAAAATGGTGTAGTAGAAAGAAAGAATATGACACTTAAGGAGATGGCCAAAAACATCCTAAATGAGGCCAGTCTGCCAGACACATATTGGAAGGAAGTTGTTCATACTGCTGCATATACTTTGAATTGTGTTAGACACAATACACCACTAAGAGGGGGAGGGGGTGAATCAGTGGTTCTCAATCTTTGTCCCTTTAACTAACTTATGTGTGTTTACCGGTTATGGGACCTAACCCAATGGAGACAGACTTATCGATTAGTGAGGAGACTAACTCAAATGCAAACATACAAAAGGGGACATCACATAACACCAACATATATGAGGAAAACCCAAGATGGGAAAAACCTCGGTGAGCAATGCTGTTGGAGTCTACTGCTCCAATCCAACCTCACAATGAAAACACAGTTACAAAGTTTAGGGTACCAACCCAATGAGCATCAACCCCTGACTTTAGGGCACCAACCCAAGGAATACCAACCCCTACTTGATTTATGGGCTACAACCCAAAGGAGCACCAACCCCTATCTTTAGGGCAGCAACCCAAGGAGCTACAACCCCTGCACCGAGCTACAACTCAGTGATCACAATATAAAACATCAAATACAAAGGTCGTAATCTAGTTACAAGTGAATCTTGTAACAACTCAATACAATCTTCCTTGCCGGTAATGTATCTCCTCAGCCTTACCAATTCTCTGCACACTCTGACTGAATCTTCACCAACTCAGTCACTATCTTGCTGGTTCTTCTCTTCTTACTCACTGCTCTCTCTTCTCACTGCTACTGCTTACCGGTTCACCTTTCTCTCTGTCGATTCTCACTTCCTTCAGCTCTCTACTGCTCTCCACTAGTACTATACTTAGCCAGTTCTATGCCTGCCTGTTCTGCATCTTTCTTCACCTTTGCTCTCTCGGTATGGACACTACCGGTTCTGCTCTTCTACCGGTTGAACACTTCAACTTGATTCTCCCTCACTCTTACTCTCTTCTCAGATACATGTTGAGTGCTTGTTGTTTTGCTCTCATGTGCAGAAGTAACACTTAGTCACTTTGCAACAGCATAATCTTCTTCCATTCAACAACCCCGATCTATCTCTTAGGCTCACGTATTTATAACCTAGACTTCCCACCAAAAACCAATTCAAACTTGACGCCTTTGGGTTTTCTCCACTGATCACGAGACACATCGAATCTAATCAAATCTGATCAGGTCACAACTCAGAGATGTGTATCTGTACATATCCGCCATTTACGTGCCTTCCAGAACATGCCTCCTTTCTTCAGCAACCTGCAACCATTCTATCAGCTTTGCTCAAACAATCGCCATATATGGCCCAGCTGTCTCCTTCGCCTACTTCGATCCGCACAACCAATTTGTCTTGGATCTCGAGCCGCACAACTTTGCAACTCTACCTCGATCTTTGCAGTCACCATTAATGTTGGACCAATCACAACTACCTCACCGACCTTACTTCACCGACCTGTGCATGTTTCATTCGCCACTTTATGCACGTTTGCCATTTCATCCTTATGTGGCATCACTGTCGGTATCCACCTCATCACACTGTTTTGTCGGTTCATGCCTAGTCACCGAACACCCACATAACCAGTTTCATTTACCGGTTAGCAAACCCTACTGGCTTATGACACCTTGCCAGTTGTCCTTCTTGTCATGACCTTTCCTGATCTGTCGGTGTAACCCTCAAACCGGTCTTCAGACATGTCAATCCAATACACACACATTCTCATCAAGTAGGAGTCTTCTGCACCTGCACCTTGTCAACATTACCGGTGGGCTTTCATACTGGTTACCACTCTTGATGGCATCATGTCATCAACATTCAACGAGCTCCATCTTTATCAGGTGAGAACCTTATCTTCCTTGTCTCTTCTCTGATGTTTCACCGGTTGACATAACATGTCAACTATCACTAATGCATATTCCGGTTAATGTGTCTGCCAGAGGGAAACATGCTTTCCTTCTTGTCGGTGAGACACATTGATGACACCAAGTCATCACACTCCAACTGTTCTTGCATCAACCTCTCTTCAGTATTCCGGTATCCCATGTATATTCCTGCAAACTCCATCATTCTTCTTCATCAACTTGATTCTACTCTCATCTGGTTTGTCAAAATGACAAGCACATTATCTCAACTTCTCATTCATCCTTCACTGTCCTGGTAGCACACCTAGCATGTCTGATGTGTTTTTCTGATCTCATACTCCTACTTCTCCTTCGGTGTACCAAGCAGTATTCTGCCACTTCAGCATGACCAATGCTCATCATGTAATCTCTTCACCTCGGTTGTATGCAACATCATATCGAGAACTTCTTGTTCACTAGTTGACATGAATGTCAGTGATACCGGTAACATCCTATACCGGTTGACATCAATGACAACACAATGCCAACAAACCGGGTTCAATTAAGAGCAAACAACAAAATGCACCTTATGAGTTGTGGTATGACCGGAAGCCATCAGTCAAATACTTCAAAGTATTTGGAAGCAAGTGTTTTATCAAGAAAGATATGGATGGTCTAGGAAGTTTTGACTCCAGGAGTGATGAAGGAATCTTTCTTGGTTACTCATCTAACAACAAGGCCTACAAATGCTACAACAAAAGACTAAGAAGAGTAATTGAAAGCGTGCATGTAAAAGTTGATGAGGATATGCACAAAGGATGTCAACCACAAGCTAACCGACATGATGACTTTGTTGATGAAAATGATGAAGCTCAGTCAGACAATGAACCAGAAGAAGCATTCAAGAAGGCTCCCAACCGGTATGTACAACTGAATCACCCGAAAAAGCAAATTCTGGGAAATAAGAGTGATGGTGTGCAGACTAGAAGAAGACTTGCCCAGAATGATGAACAAGTCAACCTCTGCCTCATGACTGAAGTTGAACCCAAAACATTCAATGAGGCCAACAAAAGACAAGAATTGATGGATGCCATGGAAGAAGAACTGCAACAGATTGAGAAGAACAAGACTTGGGAATTAGTCCCTAGATTGGAAGACAAGAACATCATTGGCACAAAATGGGCCTACCAGAATAAGATGAATGAAGAAGGTAAGATTGTTAGGCATAAAGCTAGACTAGTCTACAAAGGATACTCTCAGGTAGAGGGGATTGACTTTGAAGAAACATTTGCACCGGTAGCTAGATTAGAAGCAATTGAAATGTTTCTAGCCTTCTCTGCCTACAAGAGTTATAAAGTATAACAAATGGATGTAAAATCTGCCTTCCTAAATGGAAATTTGGAAGAAGTATACATGGAACATCCTAAAGGGTTTCTGCTACATGATGATGAAACATTTGTGTGCCGGTTGAAGAAGGCTCTGTATGGTCTGAAGCAAGCTCCCAGAGCATAGTATTCAAGATTAGATCAGTATCTAAAGGAGCAGGGATTCAAAAAGGGGAGTGCTGACAACAATTTATACATAAAGAAAGATGGGAACCACATGATCATTGTGGTTGTTTATGTAGATGACATTATCTTTGGAGGCAACAAGGACACCCTTTGCAAAGAGTTTGCTAATCAGATGCAGTCAGAATTTGAGATGTCAATGCTTGGTGAATTGACACATTTCCTTGGTTTGCAGATATTACAGCAAGATAAGGGAATCTTTATCTCACAAATCAAGTATGCAAAGGAGATGTTAAAGAAATTCCAATTGGAAGATTGTAAACCAGTTAGTACCCCCATGGTGACCAACAGTAAATTAAGCAAGAATGATGACTCACCGGTGGTGGATTAGACTCTATATAGATCCATGATAGGCAGTCTATTGTACTTAACTGCCTCTAGACCAGATATAGTACATGTAGTATGCATGGTGGCCAGATTCCAAGTTGCACCTAAGCAGTCACATATGAATGATGTAAGCAGAATCTTTAGGTACCTATAGGGGACACTCAGTTATGGATTATGGTATTCTAAACAAGGTGATTTTAGCTTGGAAGCATACACTGATGCTGCTTGGGCAGGTTGCATTGATGATCGGAAGAGCACAAGTGGTGGTGCATTCTTTCTAGGATTGGTTGGTCTCATGGCATAGCAAGAAGCAGGACTTAGTCTCTCTATCTACTGCTGAAGCTGAATACATTGCTGCTGCTACATGCTGCTCTCAGGTGCTTTGGATGAAGCAGACCCTCAAGGACATACAGGTAGACATCACAGATCCTATTCTCACCCGGTGTGACAATTCGAGTGCAATCAACATAGCAAAGAATCCAATAATGCATTCCAGAACAAAGCACATTGCTATCAAGTATCATTTTCTCAGAGAGAAGGTTGAAGGACAGGAGGTGAGGATGGATTATTTCCCTACCAGAAAACAAGTAGTAGACATTTTCACCAAACCATTACCGGTAAGCACTTTTGAGTACCTCCGACACAAGTTGGGAGTTGTGTCATCTACCTAGAAAGGTTTTATGTGGCTCAGGGGGACCTTAGTATGGATCAAAGGGGGAGTGTACAGTACCCTTTGTCATTGTGTCAAAGGGGGAGAAATGTACTAGTATGAAGTGTCTTGCGATAAGTTGCCATCAATGCCAAAGGGGGAGATTGTTGGTATTTTGACATTAAGTTGTCATTGATGTCAACCGGTTTGGCAAGGTCACTTGGAAGAAAGGAGCGACTTGTATGATGGCAATTCATATGAGGGTTAGCAGAAGAAGAAGGTCTCACCGGTAAAGAGATGTACCGACATAAGTTTGATGAATGTTCAAGAATGAACCGACTGGGTGTCGATGAGCTAATTGATTGACCGTTGTAATGCCATGTGGAGCTGAGGTGGAAAACATGCAGAGGTCGATGAAGCCTCCATCGACATGGTTGTTGAAACAACCATAAATCACGGGATTGTGATTGACTGATGCGACTTGAGGAAGAAAGAATAGCAAAGGAAGATCAGAAAGCAGTTGGCGTCAAGATCAATGCAAAGGGAATAATATTACAAGAAGACCTCGAAAAGGAAACAATTGGGTGCTTTATGAGTTGATAGATTTCAAGGTAGGAAATCTTGTACGTGATTGCTATCTTTAGCAAGTATGCATTGGATAATGGAAAACGTGCACAGATGCATCTCTGGAGTACAAGTGATCGATCCAAGACAGACTGGATTTGATCTCATGCAGATTGTGTCAGAAAAAGGAAACCCTAACTACTCCAAATTTGAAGTGCTTCTTGGCGGGAAACCATGGTGATAAATATATGAGCTCGAGACAGAGCAAGATGATGCTGCAGAGAAGAAGAAGAGAGGAGAGATGAAGTGCAGAGAAGAATTGTTGGCCTTAGAACTTATTATAAGAAAGTTGCAGAGTAAGTGAGCAAGCAAACTGGTGAGAGGATTTAATCGACAGTGATTAAGTACCGGTATAACTGTAGTTCAACAATTAAGCAAAACCGACAAGGTGTAGTAGAGAAAGACAACATCCAAGTGTGACATAGTGTGTGGTGGGACTGTGAGAGAAAAAGAGTGATAATAGAGGTCAAGAATTAGAGAAAGTAATCTCACAACCGGTAGTGTGAGATTTAGTGGAGGAGAAAAGACTATCAACCGACAGTAAGGTATTTGATCAAGAGTTGCAAAATTCATTTGCAACAAGAAGCCTTAACCGTATCTAAATCATATTTCAATATACATCGCCAAGTTGGAGCTTGGTGAAGGGGTTGGTGCCCTAAAACAGAAGGGGTTGATGCCCTAAATCTTTGTAATGTGAGGCTGGATTGGAGCAGTAGTCTCCAACAAATTTTCTTATCGAGGTTTTTCCCATATTGGGGTTTCCTCGTACATCTGGTGTTGTGAGTTGCATTTGTGTGATTGATCTCTTTGGCTTTCCTTCCTACTTTACCGGTTTGATTGTTTAGTGCTTAAGTTAATAACAGGTATTTTGAAGTTGCCTTGAATGGTAAAAAAGTTTAGGAACCACTGATTCACCCCCCTCTCAGTGGTACTCTGTGTTCAACACAATGAATTGACAAACCAATCATTATCAACTCGGTGTTGGGACAACTTAACACTACAAGAATTGTTATGCACAACACTTGACACAGAGACATATAATGCGATGTCATTGGCACACAATTTTAACAAAAGTCTTAAAAGAAAATTTGCTATGTGAAGGATCTATACGATGCAATGATGATTTGCCAACTATTTTCCATCACATCAAATATTGTTGAGTTGGAACCCAAACCAACATGACTACAATAAATACAAATCCATTGCACATAATAGAAATGAAAGTGGGGTACACATTCAAAATTGCAATGCGAGGGATTCGTAGGGTTCCCTATATCAAATTGATAATTTAGGTTGATTGGGTTAGCTTCTACAACTTAGGGATGAATTCATCATACATCGAGCAACCTCTAATGGGGTATAAGGTACATTTAATTGTCAAACAAGATTTACAAACTTGGAATGCGTCAACATTGTATGTGCTCTATGAGCTATCTAAGTTGCAAAATTCTAGAAATTCAATGATCTTGTAGCCTACTCAAAAGAAAAAAAAACTATTCAAAATAAATTGCATTTATAGAAAAGATGTTAACTGTAGTAACAACTGATAAATGATCAAAATAATAAACAAATAAATCTATATTGAGCTTGTTCTAATGAGAAAATATTGCTACAAGAATTGAGAAACACAAAATTGTTAATCTATAAAATAGTTTATTCAAACCTAATCATAACAAGAGTTGTGATACAACTAGAGTCCCTACCTATTTGCTAAAACTGACGAGTTATTGTTTTTTGTGAAAATAATAAAAGGATTGCTTCTTGTTTAGATTTCATTAGGAACTTAGCGATTGATGGAGTAATCTAACACAAATGAATAGAGGGACACATGTCTAGAGATTGATGAATACTAAGAGGGAGGGGTGAATTAGTATGCCCAAAAACTTAACCAAACTCTTAAGCAATTTTACTGCAGACTGGTATAGTAGTTTAAACAACAAACCGGTTAAAACATAGATAAGCCAACTAGCAAATAAAGCATTCACCCATAGAAGCACAATCACCATAACACAAAATGTTTTTACGTGGAAACCCAAATGGGAAAAACCACGATGAGTAAAAATCACAAGTCAACTATCTGCAGAATAGTAACCAGATCGGTTAAGGTCAGACTGGTTAAGGCCTTACAATGTTCTTCACCAGAACAGATCCTATTAGGAATCTAGATCCTGTTAGGAATCCAGATCTCTGTTAGGAGATAAGTCCTATTAAAGACTACCCTATTAAAGGATTTCAGATCCACAACTGTGAACCACCTTGTTAGAGGATTTACAATAAGCTTGACTGGGCCTACCTGGTTAAGGGTTTCAGACTTGTTGAAGAGATTAGTAATCAACAAGTGAATGATCTAGAAAGTAGCACATAATACTTGATTAGATCCTTGACTGCTCCCTGTTAATGCATTGCAGCATTACTTCCGTCTTCTATCCTTTGCATGTTCAATCTCTATCGTACGATGCTTCTATAACAACTTCACACTTCAACACACACAGGCACATTAAAATCCTAGACATGATGTCCTTAAATAGGAAGCTGATTTCATGTCAGTCTAATGAGATTGGATTACAATTTCCTAGTTTCAAAGCATCTAGACAGGTTTGGTAGCACGACACAGAAACACCGTCAAAGTGTTGGTGGATGATAACTCATCACACTATACAAGTTTATCGGTTGAATCACCGCATCGGTGTTGGTGGATGATAACTCATCCCACTTTACAATTTTAACGGTTTATCATAGTATACCGATTACTGGTTAACAAGCAAAGACTGGTAAACTGGAACATAGTGTTTTGATAAAAAAGATTAACTGCCGCTAGGGGTCCTCGTTCTGCTTGAGGTCTTCATATCGCTTGAGGTCTTCATACCGCTTGAGGTCTTTGGTCATGCTTTGACCAATAAGCTTCTTCTGCAAAACACTGATAGTCTTCTACAAACAAAGACTATACATATAATGACATATAATACTGGTGTGAACAATACAACACATATTACTGGTGGAGAATAACCCATACATAAAATAAGTGTGTGTCCATCAATGACAATCGCAACTAAACATGCCAACAACCACCTCAACTAATTACAAACATTATCAAAATGCCAACAATCTCCCCCTTTGGCATTGATGGAAACACTTAGGAAAATTTTGACATCTAAGTGCTTCCAAAACAAAAACAAATGTCATAATCAAAATTACTCCCCCTAAGCATATACACTACTCCATTTGCCAAAAATTATAAGTATGTGCAAACTCAATGCTATTCCCCATAAAAAATTTCATACTACTCCCCCTTTGCCAACAATGACAAAGTAATGGAAAATCATACTACATTAGCATGAAAACAAAGTATAAGGTTATGACAATAAGGAATAAAAATTCTCAAAAATAAATTTGAAGTCTTTCAGGAATGCCTTCATGTCTATGGACCAGGTGTTTAGAAGTGAGGCCGCAATTTAACTCCGTGTCTTCATCTGAAAGGCTAGCTCCTTCGTGGCATCCATAGTGCTCATCTCCTAAGTAACACTGATAGCTTCCATGTTCAGAAAGCACTTCTGAAGAATCTGCAACTTTGGTAGCAACAACATCTATAACTCTTGCAGATCATGGTTCTGCTTGTAGATCTCGAAGTCAATTCTGGCTATCTATTGACTGAAAGTCTTTACTGTCTGCCCATACACAATGAAGGAATCATAAAGAACTTTGAAAGTCTCCACATACTTCTTCAGTTTCGATTGGAGTTGATCTTTCTTTTTCAGAGCATCATCACAAAATAGGTGAGGTTGACAGATTTTGCTCAAGAGTATGTTGCCTTCACCCATAGCTAAATTTATATCATCTTTCTGCTTAATCAGTTTTGCTTTGTCTTCATCCATTTGCTTTACTAATGCAACTTTCAGAGTTTTTTAATGCTTCTTCTCTTTAGAAACCTGGGCAACATCTTATAAAGATTGCACTTGATCACCTACGATAGTGCAGAGGAGTTTTAGCTGGGCCATTGAAGAATCGGTATTGGGAAGAGTGGAATCGGGGATTAAGCTCGAGAGAGTATCAACAACAAATTGGATAACATCCTTTCCTTTCTTCTTCCTTAGTTCCTCCAATCGTTCTTGAGCCAGTTGAATGCTTCGGAGTAGCTCATTTTCATCTTCTGACCCGGTGAAATAGGCAAGAGTCAGGTCACTGCGACCGGTGGGATTAACTTGTTTAGTCTGATCTTGCTCTCTGGTTGCCTTAGGAGTTTGTCCTCCCTTTTTTGCTTTGATCTCCTCTTGTCTCTGCTTCTCCTACTCTTCTTTCGCCTTGGCCTCCTTGTCAACCTTTTCTTTTTCCTCTTTCTCCTTCTCCTGTTTCTCCTTCTCCTCCTTCTCTAGTTTCTCCTTCTCCTCTTTCTCCTCTTTCTCCTTCTCTTCTTTCTCATTTTCTTGTTTTTCCTTCTCCTCTCTCTCTGCCTTCTCCTTCTCCATTTTTTCTTTCTCAAGTTTTTCCTTTTCCGCTTTCTTTTTCTCCATTTTCTCTTGCTCTGCTTTCTCTTTGTCAGCTTTCTCTTTTGCCGCATTATCAGCTTTTTCTTTCTCCACTCTCTCCTCTTCAGCTTTCTCCTTCTCTGTAGTAGTGCCCTCAACACCTAGTGCATCAACATCAATGGGGTCATTTTGTTCTACTATTCTTTCAACTTGACTGTTGAAGACTTCATCTGGTTTAGATTTAGCAAGATCAATTGCTAGCTCAGCCTGCCAATTTGCTTCGGCTACCTGTTCCGTTTTGATAGCTTCTTCAGCTCGCAGATGGGTGTCCTTTTCTACTTCAGAGGTTTTGCCTCCGAGTAACTGAAGTCTTCTCCTTTTCAAGAAAAAGGTACCTTTGTACCGATTAAGAATCTCAAACAATTCTGAATTAGAAGCATCAGGAAAATATTGGGCAAAAATTTCTTCCTAATTGCTTGTTCTTTTCTAATGACAATGCGCCATTTGTTATCCAAAGAATCATATAAAGAATTAGAAACAATAGATTTAATATCGGTTGGTGACCGATCATTTTTACACAAATATTTAAAGGCCTCTAGCTCTACCTCTTCCTTTTCAATATCGCTAAGATCATCAAAATAATCTTTTAGATCATCAAGAATTTTCCTTCTAATATTCTTCACAATCTTTTGAAAATGTGTCGTAGGCTGGTAAGAAGCAACATGTATATTTATTGGTGCAGAGGTTGCAAGTACATTACCGGTTGGCTTGTTCTTCTTACTTGGTTACCTTGTCTTCTTCATTTTTACCTCCGGTTCAGTGTCTTCTGAATCCAGTGTGTTATTCTTGGTTTTTCTCTTCCTTTCAAATACCTTTGGCAGAATAGCCTCCAGTTTCTTCTTGGTTGGTGACCTCTTGGTCACTTTAGGACTGGCAGCAAATGTAACCGGTGTTGATACCGATGGCACAACTTTCCTCTTCTTCTGCTTCGGTACTATAGTAGGACTAACCCTCTTAGAGTAGGTACCGGTCCTCTTCTTCTTTGGATCAAGCGGTGAAGCTAGTAGGGTAGAGGCATACCCTGTGAATATATCATTTACCACTTCATAGCCCATAGGCTCAACTTCATCTTGTCTAGGCTCAACCGCTTCCATTATCCAATGATCCACTTTGATTGTGAAACATATATCATCTTCATACTTTTTAACTAGATCACCTGATAATCTTGTTCTTTGGTTCATCTTCAATTTGAACTCATCAAAATACATGTTCAGAGTCTCCGGATAAGTAGATCACATTGCTTGCAGACTCTCCTTGATTTTTCTTGTGACCGGTAGGTCACTTGACCATTGAACATCACCGACTCTTGGAAAATACCCTTGAAAATAGAAAAACAAACCGACAAGTAGTTGACCGAATTTGAACCTCAGAGACTTGTCCTCTTTGATGGACTTCAGATTCTCCATGAGTTGTTTTTGCATATAGGTACACAAGTCGTATTCTGCATTCTCCTTGATCATCTGATAAGCGGAATGCATTGCAGTTGTAGGAATAGAGTTCATTCTGCTAGCATAGAATACTCTATACCTGATTACCATGTGTGCATACTTCACCAAATCATCTCTAATGGTATGAACAGTCATTGCCCTCTTGTCGCTCACAGAACCGGTGAGCTCTGTCACTTTGGTTTTTGTGACCTTGTGAAGAACAGGGATTTCTCCGACATTGCAGAAACCGGTCACGACATAGATTGCCTCAGGTGTGATATCATGAGTTCGTTCAAGATACATTTTGTCACCATGAACCCTGCTGAGAATGATTCTTATGTGATCATCTGTGAATTCTTCGAGAAAATACACTGCATTGTGAAATTTCTTCTTCTCGATCACACTATATTCTAGTTTAATCTTCTTGTGTTTCCCACAGAACAAACTTAACTGGGAGTGAATCACTAGAGACCCTAGGTCTTCCAGTCTTCAATCAATATAACCAAAAACATCCCCTTCAACAATGTCTCCGGTGGGAATTTGAGATAGGGCATTATATTTCACCTTCTTCCTAAGGGATTCGTATGACTCCGCAGGTGCGGAAGAACTAGAAGAGGCTTTGGATGTAGAAGCCATGTCTAAATAATTTCGAATGATGAGAGTGATTTGACGAAAAATACCTTTTCACTCCGAACTAGGGTTTGTCGATGTCGAGCACAACACACTTCTCCAAGAGCTTACTTTACCGATCTGAATTCCACACTAATAGCTTGAAATGGTTGTAAAATATTGTGCAAGATTTCTTTCTGGATTCTTTCGAATGCAAGATGAATCGCTCTTGTTGCGCTGCTCAAGCTAGAAAAATTCTTCTTCGAAAAATAGGTAAGTAAAAATGACGACAAGAGTCACTTTTAAACATGCTCCTACCTACCATAATAAATGCATCACCGATAGGGTACAAACCCTAACTTTACCACTTTATTTCTTCTATCGGTTGACAGGTAACCGATATCGATAAAAACACTTTACCGATATACATCGAGGGTCTGAAACATTGTTACCGATATGTTCCCCCTTTAGCTTTTCAAAGCTTAATTTGCCGGTTTAGAGGTCTCCACACTGGGTGGAGAAACAGGTACATCTTGTGGCATCTCTTCAAACTTCTTCTTCCAGGTTTTGTTCATATCAGCCCGAGTAGTTTCAACATCGACCTTCCTTTTACCTTCAGGGTCAACTGGTTTGTCTTCCGGTGGATTCTTTTTCAGTCTACATATTCTAGCAATATGGCCCGATTTGTGATAATGATAGCATACCATACTAGGTGCTCTCCATGGCCCGGTGTTCACATTTCCATTCTTCCTCTTGCATGTTGTAGCAATGTGATAGCTACCACGAGAGATCAAACAGGTTGCTCTCCAACTGTTTGCCGCTCCATAACCATTTGACCAGTAGTTATAGGTTCTATACCAGTTTGGGTTCCGGTTCATAGGAGGTTCCAGGACAACTCCTTTAGATCTTGGTGCATAACTTCCAGGGTTGTTCATAACCGATCTGCACTCAAAAGATCTATGCCAAAACTTGTTGCATGCATAACAATGACCATTAAATCTACCGGTTCTAGCATTGTGGTTGTACACATTGTTTTTCATGTAAGGAAAATTATTGTAAGTCTTACTCCTACACACATTGGCAGTATGTCCCTCCCTATGACAGTTAAAGCATACAAGTTTGAAATTTGGCTTACCTTTGCTTTTATCGCTGTTCTTATGTACGAGTTGCTCTTTTAGTGCATCAGTCTTGGTTCTAGAGGATTCACCTTCCTCATATGCAGAGAAACCGAGTCCAGAGGTATCCTTTGATGGCTTCATTGATTCTACCTTTTGGTCCAATTTCGCAGCACTTTGGTTGAACTTTGCAAGTATCTCCTTTGTCTTAGCAAGTTCCTTAGAAAGAGCATCGTTGGTCTTCATCAAGGTTTCATTCTGAGAAATGGCTGCATTGAGTTCTGCTTGCATTTATACTTTCTCTTCCTTACCCTCTTGTAGATAAGCGACAATGGTACCAATTTCTTTGTTTAACTTAAAGATCTCATGCTCCTTGTCCTTCACTAGATCTTTAGCTTTTTTTCTATTTTCTAGCTCCTGACTCATCCTGATAGTCAGTCCTTCCAGCTCCCTCCTTAGATTAGTTTTGGACTCATTTAGTTTCTCTACTTCTTGGACTAGGGCATCCATGTCCGCTTCATCAGAAGAGTTGTTCTCAGTAATTTCCATCATTTGCTCAACAAGCTCTCTTCTTTTGGCTAAAGAGGCTTTATACTTGACCTTAAGTTCATCATAGGCTCTCTTAGATTCAGCCAAACGGTGAGTGAGTTCCCTCATGTTGTATTCCCCCATATCTCCTTTCAAGTGGTTAGACTTAGAGAAAGGTTGGTTGTAATACCAATTGATGAATACTAAGAGGGGGGGGGGGGGGTGAATTAGTATGCCCAAAAACTTAATCAAACTCTTAAGCAATTTTATTGCAGATCAATATAGTAGTTTAAACAACAAACCGGTTAAAACACAGATAAGCCAACTAGCAAATAAAGCATTCACCCACAGAAGCACAATCAGCATAACACAAGATATTTTGACGTGGAAACCCAAATGGGAAAAACCACGGTGAGTAAAACTCACAAGTCAACTATCTGCAGAATAGTAACTAGACTGGTTAAGGTCATACCGATTAAGGCCTTACAATGTTCTTCACCATGACAAATCCTGTTAGGAATCCAGATCTATGTTAGGAGATAAGTCCTATTAAAGACTAACCTGTTAAAGGATTTCAGATCCACAACTGTGAACCACCTTGTTAGAGGATTTACAATAGGCTTGACTGGGCCTACCCAATTAAGGGTTTCAGACTTGTCGAAGAGATTAGTAATCAACAAGTGAATGATCTATAAAGTAGCACATAATACTTGATTAGATCCTTGACTACTCCCTGTTAATGCATTGCAACATTACTTCAGTCTTCTATCCTTTGCATGTTCAATCTCTATCGTACGATGCTTCTATAACAACTTCACACTTCAACACACATACACACATTAAAATCCTAGACATGATGTCCTTAAATAGGAAGCTGATTTCATGTCGGTCCAATGAGATTGGATTACAATTTCCTAGGTTCAAAGCATCTAGACACATTTGGTAACACGACACAGAAACACTATCAAAGTGTTGGTGGATGATAACTCATCACACATACAAGTTTATCGGTTGAATCACTGCATCGGTGTCAGTGGATGATAAATCATCACACTTTACAATTTTACTGGTTTTAACACAGTATACCGATTATCGGTTAACCAACAAAGACTGGTAAATTGGAACATAGTATTCCGATCAAAAAGATTAACTGCCGCTAGGGGTCCTTGTTCCGCTTGAGGTCTTCATATCGCTTGAGGCCTTCATACCACTTGAGGCCTTTATACCACTTGAGGTCTTCAGTCATGCTTTGACTGGTAAGCTTCTTCTGCAAAACATCAATAGTCTTCTACAAACAAAGACTGTACATATAATGGCATATAATACCAGTGTGAACAATACAACACATATTACCGGTGGAGAATAACCCATACATAAAATAAGTGTGTCCGTCAATAACAATCACAACTAAACATGCCAACAACCACCTCAACTAAGTACAAACATTATCAAAATGCCAACAGAGATGGAGGGAGCAGGGGGAAGATATGAGGAGACAAAAAGGGAGATAAACATATATATATAGATATAGAGAGAGGTGGGGAAAGAGATAAAGATAGAGAAAGGTAGGAAGATAGAAATAGATATAAAGAAGAAGAGATAGCAAGATGTAGAGGAAGAGAGAGAAGGAAAGATAGATCTATATGGTGATATAGAGTGATAGAGAGTAATAAGGATCCATTGCCAATACACACATGTTATGGCTATGATGGGGAGAGTGTAATGACCCACTTAACTTAATCCAAAAATCTCAACTAATTTTTTTTTCGATATAAAAATATTGATATGTTATTCTTACTTATTCTTAATTGTGTTTGATTCAATCGCATCCTCTGGGCATCTATCCAAACGAGATATGTATCCATCCAACTAGGATGGGCATCTAACCATACGGGTTAGGCATCTGTCCATACGGGACAGGGAGTTTCATCTATCCAATTCAAGATAGGCATCTACCCAAACGGAGTAGGCATCTATTCAAAGAACAGGTAATGTTTTGGCCAGAGACTTTAGACTCATCGGGACCATTCAGATCCCGAGTCACTCTCTAAAGACTACACTCCCCTACTAGGAATGCACCGAGGTCGCCGTCTTTAGGAGTATATAAAAAAATTTAAAATAAACTAGCTTGAGTTCCACCTCAAAATTTGGCCTAAAGCCTCGGGAAGTCAAGCGAATTCATACAGGATCCCTTCCGAGTGTGCATTGAATTACTTATAATCTTCCAATTAGTGTTACTATACCCTTTCATTGAAAGACCAAGGAACTTTAATAAAAAAATGATCAACTCATCCTTAACCAATTCGTAATCCCCATACTCGAACCCCTGAGTACAAGGGACAACTCCATCCCTAGATTGCCTACATACCTGTTTCGGCATGAGATCAAGGTGTAAAGTATGTAGTTCTGGTTTCTAACTATGGTTTAATGTAAATTGTTTGGTGGGTACACAACCCTTTCTAGCGTCAATGTCCCAAACAGTTTCTCTGCAGTTGCTACCCACGATGGTAGCTCTATAGAAAAAAGGCTCAAGATGGCCTAAAACAACTAAGTTCTATTTCCTATTAAATACGTCACCCTTAATCCGTTATCATTCGTTGAAATCATCAAGATAAAATAAAATT
Source organism: Cryptomeria japonica (assembly GCF_030272615.1). Classification (NCBI taxonomy): domain Eukaryota; kingdom Viridiplantae; phylum Streptophyta; class Pinopsida; order Cupressales; family Cupressaceae; genus Cryptomeria; species Cryptomeria japonica. The sequence continues at coordinate 353,124,858 of NC_081409.1, forward strand.
TTAAATTCATAACACACAACCAAGCCCTATTAGGGTTTTCTAAGGCTTAACTGAGCGGATGTAAATTCATTTAATATTTATCTTTTTAGATTATCAATCCAAGAGGGATTACTCGCCCCTTGGATTTTAACTTCCAAATGACCCTTATTTCTCCTCAGCGATTTAGAGGGATGATGCCACAGACGCTGTTATTGCAGCTTTATTAGGTGTTAAGTGCAGTAGTTCAACACAATGACATTACCCGTAAGTGTGACCCAAAGGCACCATAGATACCGAACACTGCTAATTTTTGGTTTCAACTCCTCTTGTTTAGTTATCTAACTAGGAATTAAACTTTGAATTCATGAATCTTAAATGAAGCAATATACCAATACAATTATGAAAAAGAAACTATTATATACAAGGAATTATTGCTTGAATTTAAAACTAAAGTATAAATTTTACGTAAGTGAAAGGAACATAAACAAATCGACTACTTGGGAATAGTATTTTCTCCGAAGGAAAATTACGATAATAATTAAAAATTTGAAAACTTGAACCAAATACATGAAATTACTAATTGCTTGGAAACCATGATACTTTCAAAGATAACTTATGAAAATGATTTGAATTACTTGCAAGATATAATTGTTTTGGACAAACCATTACACAATAAGTATGAATCCTAGTACTGATTTGTTTGAAAGAAAATTAAAAGATTGAATAGCAAGACTTCGGAAAAGAATTATAACACCTACTTGTTTGAAGTGAAAAGTATTTAATAATAAGCCCAACTAATTCTTCCATATGAAGTAACATAAATTTCATCTACAAATGATAACACTACTTTAAATGTGAATCCTAATACTTGAAAGGTACTAAATTACTTGAAATAAAATTTAAATTATCGAATAATTATACTTTGGAAATGAATTTAATATTCACTTGTTGAAGGGAAAAGAAAAACAATTATTCAATAATAAGCTTCAAATTAACCACATTATTCTTAATTACGAATTGTTTGAAAATGAGATTAGAAAAGAGTCTAAACACTTGCTAGTTAACCAAGTAAATAATACTAAGTCTCCTAATAAACAATTCTAATCAATAAACTTCTAGTTGCTTTTGAACTAATGCCTTTGCAAGATTATAAAGTGATAACTAATTACTCCTTATATTTCTTCCATAGTAGTAATTAGGATAATGAGCAATTATTTACTTATATCTAAGATGAAATATTGGTTGTTTTTCTCAAGTTTCACATGTAGGTATTATATTGTACATGCATGTAAGTGGAAAATGCCATAAAATTTACAATGAATTATATAAGTAAGATAGATGTAAAAATAAATTAAAAAATGATAGTATTATTATTATGTGAGGTTTTAAATTTGTTGCACCCAAAACTAATATATTTACTTTTATACCATGCAAGTTCTAACATGACATATTCTTCTTGTTTGCTAAGGCATTTATTAAAATATTAGACATATATGAACTTGTATACTAATTTAACATAATTGGATTATAATAATTAATATTGAACTAATAGTTATAAGCCATGTCAACCTCCAATTCAATTTTTTTTCCAAAACCTTTTAAAAAGAAGTTAATTTTTTTCTTACAATTATACATTTAATAATACATGAATCAAAAGATAATATATAATGTTAAAATGATCCTAAAAATAATAATTTATAATAGCTAAAAGATTAAAGTATGTTTTAAGTAAAAAAACTGACCTTTTTCCACTCCAGGAAAGCCATGTATTCCTATTTAAGTGGAGATTGAAATTTAGAAAGCCTAAGACGTTTAATTACTATCATTTAATAACCTTAACATTATGGCAGGTGACATTACTATCTCATAATAAAAGAATAATAAGTTTCTTTCTTTTTAAATTTTCCTTAAGATCATCTTCATCTTGCATTTTTTTTATATTATAATATTATGTATAGGATATTTAATTAATTCTTTTATTTTTTTGAAAACTCTATAATATGGATTAATTTATTTGTCTATTACAGATGTGATGCTGGAACTGTCTGCATCCAGATTTCACATTATATCATTTATCTACTATCTAAATTTTATTTATATATATATAATCTAATGTTTTAAAACTCATCTAGTTTAATTACATAGAGTATAAATTAGAGCCGGACAAGCAGAGGGGAGGAAAATTGTTTTGAGGAAAAAAAATATTTATATATACATAGAGGATTAATTTTTGAAAGAAAAATAATTCACAGGAGGATAAATTGCTTTGAGGAGTAAAATACACAGAGGAATATATTTCTGAAAGATAAATAATCATAGGAAGATAAATTTATTTGAGGAATAAAATACACAGGAATAGATTTTGAAAGATAAATAATCATAGGAAGATAAATTTCTTTGAGAAATAAAATACACAGAGAAATAGATTTCTAAAAGATAAATAATCATAGGAAGATAAATTTCTTTGAGAAATAAAATATGCAGAGGAATAGATTTCTGAAAGATAAATAATCATAGGAAAATAAATTTATTTGAGGAATAAAATACACAGAGGAATAGATTTCTGAAAGATAAATAATCATAGGAAGATAAATTTCTTTGAGGAATAAAATACACAGAGGAATAAATATTTATTCTCAGAGACAAATTAAATAAACTGAATATAGATTTGTGAAAGGATTTTCGTAGAGCTGATTTCCCCGCAAAGATATACACAGACAAATAGTCATAGAGGGTAGTATTTACACAGAGAAAGATAACCATAGTGGTGCATAAAATCACAATATGGATATCTTCTGAGATAAATGGATCAGAGATATGCACTCACAATAATTGAATTTTGTAAACTAAACATATATCTCTTATTTTTTAAAAAGATTTTTTAGATTCAATTTTTCACAGAGGGGCACATTTTCACAAATTCAATCTTAGAGACAAAATATCATCGAGAAAGATAAATAATTTTTGAGATATTTATTGAGAAAAAGATAAAGATGTTTTTTTTGTTTTTTTTTGTTTTTTTTCTTCTTAGAAGAGATCTTTCACAGAGATAATCAAACACATGTTATTCTATTCTAAAAAAAAGATCTGATTTTATTTTTTCTTGATTTACTGTGGCAAAAGAGGATAATTTGTTCCTAAAATATTTCACTCTTATTCCTTGAAATCTAAATTTTTGTAAAGAAATAAAAATCAATGTGAATGGAAAAAGAAAGAGTTTAAATGATATTCTCATTTGGATTCTAAAAAGGAGTCTACTAATTAATGGCAATTATTCAAATTTTATTTCCTATTTGCATATAAAACTTCTCTAACAAATTCTACACAAATTTACAATAGGTAAAGCATACAAGTGAATAGAATTCTAATTTTTCTTCAACTACAAAAAAATCCATTTCAAAACATGAGAGTAGCCAAGAAGGAACCTGGATAGAACGATTCACTTGTTATTGAAATGCCTCCAATCTCCCAGCTATCCTTCTTCACTCCTTCCTTGTAGCTTGATAAGATCTCTTCAAAAGCTTGAAAATCCTACCATACAATGTGACTGCAAATTCCTAGTACTACTAACAAGAATTTGCAATAATTCAAGAAATTACTTCTTTTCTTTTTCCAAACCAAAAATGAACTCCCTTCTTTGAAAGTTTACCATGCATTATATAGAATAGGTGCACTATTTCCACTATCAAAAGAATTAATTAAAATTGACTTCATGCAAAATTGATTGTTGACATAGAGGGGGAGTTACATGCAAGAAGATGAAATTTTAAATTCACTTCTAGAAACTTCTCATTTCTTCCTACAACATGTGCTAAATTAACATATTGAGAAAATAAACAATTTCTAAATTAATTTCATGCAAAAATGATTGTTGTCATAGTGGGGGTTACATTTGACCATGCATTCAAAATTCAAATTTGAATTCTCCTCCATTTTATCAAAATGCATTTTGTAAATCCTTTGTCATAAAAATGTCATGAATAGAATTATTCTTGTCATAGAATAATTTTGTAACTCCCATGTCATATATTTGCTAAATATAATATTTATTCCTTAAAATTTTGAATTTAAAATTTATTTTCTAGAATCTTCTTATTTCTCCTACATCATGTGCTCAATTAGGATATTGAGAAAATAAGCAATTTTAAAACAAATTACGACCTCATGTGTGTGTCACCGCTTAAATTCCTTTTTATTTAAAAACTTCAACATCATTTCAATATATCTTTTCTTTCTAACATTACTCATAAAATTAATATTGTAGTAGTAGTAGTAGTAGTAGTATCAAGGTCCAAAAGGTCCAAAAAGAGGGTTATGACAAAGAGGTGGGAGAAGATGATACATGTACATAAAGAGGAAGGGATAGAAGCAAACTAAAACTATTAACTAAATCAAGGCATAATTTTGACTCGCAAACAACAAACAAAATTTATTGCTTTAAATGTATGTAAATATAATTATATCAAAAGGCCATAAGAGCGGGGTTGACATTTTAAAGAAAGATTAAAAACTAGCACTTGCACCAAAATGAGGTGCAATGGTTAAGATGATAGTGAAATATACTTTGAATTAATTTTAGAATATAATTCTATCATTTAAGTTAAAATTAAACTATAAATATTTAAACAAGGCAATAAACATAATTGAAGTCCTTTGGATATTTAAACAAGACAACAAACACAATGTATACTTTTGATAAATAATAAGTCAAAATCTTGTAACAAATTTACCAAGATTATAAATGATATTCATTATGTCACTTTTTTGTAGATTTGTTACAGTCAAAATGGTGAGCATCATGCATGCCTTCCATCTCTAAAATGGAACCAAGTGTGTTGATCTTGCTAGAGAGGATGTCACCTTGATGGCATGGAGCAGAAGGTTGAAGAGAAATTTGAACATTGTTTGTATCGTCTACAATATATTATCAAGGAAATTATTACTAAATTAAATGACTCAATAAGAATTACAACAAATGCAAAACGTTGACTTTCCAATGAGACACATTGAAGAGAAGTTTATTGTGGCTTTAGCGTCTTGAATTTGAAATTAAAAGTTGGCTATTGGCATTCTATCATAAGTGATGGAGTCTACATTGACTTATGCAAAGAAGCAAGAGAATAGTACTACATTGCACATCAATAATATAAGGAATAGAAGAGTGTCCTTGATTACAATGAGTAGCAAAATTAGAATGTGCATTTCTATGAACATAATAACTACCCCAAATAGATGTTTATCATTATAAACGTGGACAACCATTCTTTGCTATTGTGGACTGTTGTATTACTTCAACAAATTGGATATGACATAACACTATATGCATCTTCTATTTTTATGTCCAATACAATATGTATTGCAAAATACATACCACTTTATGCACTCAAAATTATAAGTTTATGAAAAAACAATACTTGGACAATGCTAGCATAGATTATGATTTGTTGAGCCTGTACAATGGAGTATATCAGTTATTATTTGTACTCGTAAAAAATAGATTCAAAGGTGCAAATTAGTAAAGAACATATTAAATGTTTATTACAAGATAATGCATATTTGCTCTTCTAGAGAAAAAAAGTAGCATTTTGTAAACTACATTAATTAATTGCCAAGATTATGTCCATTGTGCTATTCAAAAGTGTAGGAGAGATATTTGATCTTGTAGACCAAATAAGTAATTTGTAAATTACATTAATTAACTAGCAAGATTATTTCTATTAATTAACATTGAATTTTACACTAGGTCTCACTATGTATATATAGAAATCATTTTAATGCCACACATTATCATGAATAAGTTTCCAAATATGCACCGAACTATTATAACCGGATGAACTTGAATTTATACATGAACTCAAAGAATTGAAGTTGTATCATCTTGATTACTTTTTTAAGGATATGCTTAAAGTATAAATGAGATAATTTTGAAATTTGATGTATGCATCAATTTTCATTTCACCTAAGTAGAATACTATGTATTAATTACCTAATAATGGGAACATAAAGACGAATTCAAGGCAATAGCAAAATTAGGAAAACACTGGGTCATTGACATCACCTTGTACTTGGGTGTTCCAAAATTAACTCCAATTGATTCTTATTTGAACTTTTCCCTTTCTATACAAGCATTGGTATTTATTTTTGTTCACTATAAAAGATAAACCAATTCAGTAATGATCAATAATGAAATAAATGAAATATGCTAAACACTTAGTTAATAATTCATTTTATTTAAAAAAATGTTTTATTTTCCTTTTTGATAAATTATATTTGTTTTGAAATAGTTATTGATAAAAGACTATAATTTATAAATAAAATTATATATTTTAATGTATGCACTTTATGCATTTTTTAAATAAAGAAATATTAAATAAAACAAAGTATTTTTTTTTATATTTAAAACAAAATGTTCTAATGCATGTTATATAAAGTAAAAGTTTTTTTTTTTAAACAATACTTCGCAGAGGAAACACGTGACTTAAAAAAGCAATTGAACAATATAATAACACAAAGCATCATTTAAATAAATTGGATTTTGTATATCATAAATTATATGTAAAATAATAAAATAATAAATTTTAAAAATTAATAGAAGTGTCGTATATTTGTACATTTACATAATTGTTTGGCTATAGCTATTCTGGCTCCAAAACGACATGCCATGCCATGATGCGGCTCCAAAATCACATGCCCTTCCATGCCATACAACATGTTCTGGGACCCACCATCGGGCTTTTGACGTGGAGGCATGTTGTCGTTTTGCGGTTGACGGAAAGCATTTGCATGCGACTAACATTTGCTGACCACTCTCCTGGTCATGCCTCACAGGAACGACTACAGTTTGTAGCCACTTGTGTCCAAAAAAATTGAATTTGAATTTTAAAACTTCTCTCCCGCTCCTGCCCAGACATAATTTCAAAAATATTTGTTTTGAATTCTACTGCTATTGCTACAATTCCATTTTCATATTTTCATTTTCTGATGCTGCATATTCATTTCCATTTTTTGATGCTAGGTTTGGATGTCGCAGGTTGTTCAATCTATCGGATGTGGGTTGTCGAGATCTGGTGAGCAATGAGCATGGAGGAGCAGCCGGAGCATTCATGTGATGGGCCAACTGAAGTCTTGGTTGATGATCTCTTGATGACAACTGAGCCAATATAATTGCTCACCACAGGAACATTTGTGGCCTGCATCCATTCAAAAAATATGTAGAGAGATCGAACATACCTTTTCTGTTTTGGTTGTTGAATTTCTTGGACTTTTGATACAAAGATTCAATGTCGCTGGTTGTTGGGGAGTGTTGTAGATCTCTCTCAAAGCACTCACAGGCTAAATTGTACTTGCCAAGTGTATGCAGAGCCCACCCCTTGCGACATAAGGGTTTGAGGTGCTCAAAATCCAGATCTAACGCTTTATCACAATCCTCCATAGCAGTGAGAAATTATTTGAGCATCAATCTGGTCCCTACACGATTAGAATACGAATACAAATGTGCCTCCTTTAGATCCTACCGAATGTTTGACGAGCCCATAATATGAGTGGACCAAGTTTTCAGCCGAAGAAGAAGCATGTCTATGCAAGTGGAGTAAAATTCTATGGCGCCTTCCCACTTGCTATCTCTGAAGCATTTGTTACCTTCACCACACAATTGGAGCAGGTCAACAAGGAAAGTATCTTGTTGAGGCATAACAAGAATCTCAATGTTATTAGGGTTATCAACACATACCATAAGAAGACGGTCGTCGACTCACTTAAAGTTGGGCTCTTTCACATTATCTAGGGGATTCGAACATACTCCGGTTAGGGGATTAGATGGCATGCTTGGGATTTGAACATGCTTGGAATTTCCTGCTGAAATTACTAGTGTCATGGAGTCAAAGTTTGATTCAACTTTTCCACCTATAGATCTTAAGAACCCTCTTATTTATTTGGATTGTTTTATTTTTCTGTAATTAGATTTGAGTCGCTCATATATATGATCACACACAGGGGGTTTTGTAACGGGGGTAGCGGCTGTTAGGGTTTAAATTCCAGATGAAAATGGTAATGTGTATGGCCTCATTATAGAGAACTATTCAAAGTGTACTATGTCGGTATTATAGGCACTTTTACAGGTATTTAGAATTCAAACTTATAATTGGGGTGTATAAATTTGGGTTAATTCTTTGGTATGTTGTCGTTTCATATATGGATGTATTGGAATAAGCCATGGCAATGTCTACTTGTTCAATATTGAGGGAAGAAGATCCAATATGCTTTGACACCACTTGATGCCGATTGAAGAAGCCTCTAGTGAATCTTTCTCCATCAAGTAGTATCCGAGCGTGGAGGTTGAGTTAGAGAAGTATAGGAATGCAGGAAACTTGTGAGTTTAAGTGAAGAATTGCCCTGAAAATTGATGGCTCTTGAACCTTAAGATGCAGCAGCAAGGTGAGCGTGAAAAACAAAAGAGCCTGACTCAAAATTTTGTCCATTGAAGATGCACGCTGAAGTTGTCATCAAGAAGACATACGCATGAGTTTAGCACTGGATAAGGGAAGAGTTTATGTACTATTTCTGTCTCTTGAAAGATCTGAGGATGCAAACTTATTTCACTTTGTGACTTATATTGTTTAAATGATCTTGTAACTTTTGTAATTTTGCATCCTCCAATTTTTTCGTTTGTCTATAGAAATATCAATTAACCTATGCATGCTAGAAGGACTCAGCAGTTTAGAAATTTGATCTTTAATAGTCATTTTTAGACTGGGATATAGTGCTTACTTCTTTCTATCTCTGGTAGGGTAAAAAATGCAAGAAAATCAAATGCATTCACATTTCTGATTGTGGGTTTAGTCCACTAAAAAAAACATTTGTAAGGACCTCAAGATTAGAATTTTGTTTGGACAAAAAGCATGAATAAAATAAATTGATGATAAAGAGACCTCTCTTATTGGTGTTGCATTAGTTGCTTTGGTGTGTTATGTTTGGGTTTGGTCATTTGAACTCTTTCTTTAGTAAAGAGTTGGTTTCACTTAATCTTTGAGGGTGTGATCCCATAGTATTTTATTAATATTGTAGTATTATATTTTTAATTAAAAATTTGTATAGCCTTATTTATAAAAAAAAAATGAATAAAATGGATGGAGGTAAGAAAGTAAATCTTAGTGATAACAAACCTTAGGTCTAATAATAAGAAAGAGAGATTTTAGATATACAAGAATTATTAGGAGATGTGAAACATTCATTAAAATATATAATGAGTTAAACTTTCAAAGTCTATTGAGTGATCTACATTTACGATAAGAACTAGATGACTCACTTCTCTAAAAGAAATGCACAAAGGCAAGATGATTTCTAGGAACGTATTAGAAGGGTAAGATGGAATCATGTATGTTAGATTAGACATGAGACCATGAAGATGACTAGGATATACTACTAAAGAAAAAACTAACGCATACTACTAAAAATATAATACATGCTAAATTAAAGTCTAGGTAGAATGAGAAATAGTCATGAGAGATACAAAGTTCTCATGAATTTCAAGATAAAATCTATCTTCATTCTAATTATGAACACCTAGATGCAAGATATATGTAATTAAATTAAAAATGTCTACACAAATAAAATAATAACAAAGGCTTCATATTTTTTTTTTTAATGTTAACTCATTTGATGTTATCTCAAATGAATGGTTGGACACCATAACATTCCTCTTTAGGTAATAGAAGTCTTTGCACCCCAACAAAAGTGTATTCCTCATTTCATGTTTTTGTAGGTTTGTGATAAAATTGCATCGTAAACACAAAGTCATAGGTTAAATTACACATTTTATCTTTTAAACATGCACAAGCTTAGGTCATGATTGGCAAGATGTGTTTTTTTTTTTTTTCACATTTGATGTTATACAAAATGAATGATTTATATAATAAAATGTTCCTCTTTAGGTAATAGAGGCATTTACACATGAGATTGTTTGGTATAATCCTTGCATTCTTATCACATGTTTATATAATAGAATGTTCCTCTTTAGGTAATAGAGACATTTACACATGAGATTGTTAGGTAATTATCCTTGTATGCTTATCACATGTTAGTACACATGAGATTGTTTGATATAATCCATGACAAAATCATGGAGTATACATTGTTTAAATTAGGGATTTTAAAATGCAATAAATTTCTAGATTTAGGGTTGAAGGAGTCATTTTAATTTATCTTAAATATTGTTTTATTGGTGGTGGTGGAATGGAGTGGGTATATATAGGATTCATGCATTTCACCAAAATCTTCTAGCAGTCAAAAGTCTTCAATTTTTTTACAAAAAACTAAATGATAGAATTCATTATATATAGTTTTTTAATATGAAAACCTTACTTGTTATATTTAAGAGAAAAATATTAAAATTCTAAAGCAAATGTAACAAGTAAATACAATCACATAACTTAAATGTATTAACAAAAAGATGCGTACTAGAAAATTGATTTTAAAATATTTAAATGTTTAATATTATAGAGGTATCCTTATATTTTGACTGAAAAAATTAAAATATCTTCATATCCCGACCTAACCATCTTTCCCATCCCATGTTTGATCGAGACCCAACCATATAGTATTATCCCATTCATGTTCACTTTCCTTCTAATCCTAATATCCTCCAATCGTCCTAGCTCCATCTACTATCTAACCTTATTACTTGCCCATAATATTTACCCTCTTTTTAGACTACCTTATACCAAATCATGCCCCTTTCCACATGTTTAACCACCACATTCAACTTATTTTCCAAATTGATCCACTCAAGTATCTTATAGAAAGGACTTCCCAACAAGATGCATGGTTAAATAGTTTAAGATATTTAGTGATTTTGGCATTGAGTAAGTAGATTGCAAAGAAATTAAATAATAGATTTTAGTTGTCACCCCCCACCATAAAGACAATGCTCACACAAAATAAATTACATTACTAGTTTTCATTGCCAATAGCATATAACTAATTAAGGGCCAACTAAAATATAATTAAAAATAAATAATTCCAAATTAGTTGTAAATACAAAAAGGGTTGACTAGATGATAGGTCTTAAGGTAGTGATTACCAAACCTTGCCTTCATGTAGTGCTTGATGAAGAGAGACATCTCTTACCAAATGAAGGGGTGTTATGCGCTCTGCTAAGATCTGTTATTTTCGACTTACCTTTGTGTTATGCATGCATTCTTCTTTCTCATGTTGAGTTCATCATAACTCAGATCTAGGATATATTGTAGTCTTCGAACATTATAGGTTATTGATAGGATATCGTATAACATGAAGGTAACCACAAGATAACATTGCAGATTATTGAACAGATTTCGTATAACACGAAAGTTATTATAGGATAACATGACAGATTATTGACTGTATTTCATATAACACAAAGGTTTTTTACATGATAACATGACATATTTTTGACAAGATTTTGTAATACATGAACTTTATTAAGAGATAATATGACCGGGTTTCGCCAAAGTCAATGACACAATGTTTATAACCACTTTTACCCCCACCGGGACACAGATAAACTGGCTCCGCAAAGTGGTTATAAAACTCGTGTTATTGACTTCCAATTTCTTTTTGAAAATCAAAGCCACAACTAGTTCTGGTGATCATGATCAACGATCTGTAATTTATTTGACATGTTATATTGTGAAACCCTACTTCTCTATTGAGTCATTTAGGGTTTTTTTGTAAAGCCCTTGTTTCTGTTGGTTGATTTAGATTTTTTGCTTTGGGGTTAATGGGCTTTTCTCTCTTTTTAAACCGCTTCTCAGTTCTCGACTCAAGTTGAAAAGAAAGTTGGAAAAAGTTGTTATGATAGATCAGGCTCTGTTGGTTCCCAAAATAGTAGGTCCCTAAATCATGTTATTGACTCATCATGTTATTAAACATGGAAGATTATTGACCATATTGGTATTAAACATGGCAGATTATTTACCATATTGGTATTAAAATGGCAAATTATTGACCATATTGGTATTAAACATGGCAGATTATTGACAATATTGGTATTAAACATGGCAGATTATTGACCATATTCGTATTAAACACGACAGATTATTGACCATATTGGTATTAAACATGGCAAATTAATGACCATATTGGTATTAAACATGGCAGATTATTGCCCATATTGGTATTAAACATGGTAGATTATTGACCATTAAACATGGCAGATTATTGACCATATTCATATTAAACAAAGGAAACAGATGAAATTGCTTTTCTCGCGTCGATCTCAAAACTGTAGTAAGGGATCGTGGGATAAGAACGATAAAAGGATGACCAGCGAGGAATGCTTATCCCATGTGGTAAAAAAACATCCCTAGGCGAGGCCTCGTGACACGACCATTAACCCCTTAGAATTCCCCATGTGCTAAATACATTCCACTTAAGTGTCAGCCTAAGTGTTTCTACAACACAGGATAAGCAGGTTGGGCGAGACAAAGGAATAACCTTGCCCTGCAAGTGCAAATTGGGTATGATCTATGTGAGCGGGATAAGCAGGTTGGGCGAGACAAAGGAGCGAAGAAGTGTTATCCCGCGACATCCAAAGGGCATCAAAGAAGCAACATAGGATAAGGAAGCAAGTAAGAAACAAAGGGAGTTTCTTATCTCGCGTAGGTTTTAAAGCTACAAATATAGACCGTGGGATAAGTAAGGTAAAGGGAATTATCCATGGGAGACCTTATCCCACGTGGTAAGGTTACATTGCTAACAAGGATGACAGAAGAATGAAGAAGTCTACCCTGTGGGATAATAAAGGAGAGGCTACTAAGGAAATCCTTATCCCGCATGATCCTATTACATGCTAGTAGACAAAATGTATCAAACAAAGGAATAACCTTTCCCCGCAAGTGCAAAGCAGATGGGATCAACCAGTGTGGGATAAGGAATGGTCTAAAGGGACGAAGAAGTGTTACCTCGTGGAATTTGAAGGGCACCGAAGAAGTAGCATGAGATAAGGAAGTAGCAAGGGTAAGTAGAGTAAGATTAAAGCAACACGGGATAAGGAGACACAAGGACACGCGAAAGCAAGAATAACTTTCTTATCCCGTGAGGGTAAAATAGACTTGTCCAGGACAACGCGGGATAAGAAAATAAGGCGAAAGCAATAGGAGGCTTATCCCACGTGCGTGTCAATGGGTCACAAAATCCTGTGTAGGATAAGTTTTTAAGCATTTAATAGTAACACTCATGTTATACTACAACGCAGTCAATAATATGTCATGTTATCCAGTACTAACCTTCATGTTATTCGGCAACTGGGTCAATAATCTGTCATGTTATCCAGTACAAACCTTCATGTTATTCAACAATTCGGTCAATAATTTGTCATCTTATCTAGGACTAACCTTCGTGTTATATGGAAACACGATCAATAATCTATCACATGATCCTTGCAAAAAATTGTTTAAGCAGGGTGCACTACTCTTGATAAACTGACTCCAAAAAGTGGTTATAAAACTCGTGTTATTGACTTCAGAATTTTTTTTGAAAGATCAAAGTCACAACTAGTTCTGGTGATCACGATCAACGATTTGTAATTTTTGAGTGATCTCAGTTGCGGAAATCACAATTCATTGTTTGATATGAACATTCAATTTCAATGTCTTTCATCTAAATTGTAGACAGTTTTTAATCAAAATGAAATAGTAAAATGTTTATATTCATATATGTCAAATATAACAAATAAGTACACAAATTTTACTTAATGTTTTCTATGTTTTATCTAATATATTTTAATTATATTTTTAGTATAATATTTTTTTTAATAGATTAATAACTGTAGAGGGATAACACCCTTGTATTAATCAAAATTTGAAAAATACAAACCTGGTTCAGAAAGAGTCGTAGGGGGAAAGAACCAGGAAGAAAACCCCCTACCATTTCTCAAACAAAGACCAAAAACCAACTGAGTTGGCGAGGATCCTACATTGCTAGACATAATCAACCGGAGGAGAACAAAATGCAGGCTGTAATTATGCCTAATTTGGCCAAAGGCCTACAATCATATTAATAGTACTAAGAACTTGAGAAATGGAATTCCCAAGAGAAACGACACACAGAGCCGAGGAGGTCAAAACATTTCAAGAATCTTCAGAGCTTGAATCTGGGTCCTCGTCACCGAGTGTAGGAGCAGCAACAACATCCAATATTACCAGACAATCATTCCCACAAGCAGCATGAGCCATCAATTCCTCTTTTTCCCAGGGGTGGTGGACATCGTTTGGAAACCACTCTTCTCCACGACCAAGACCCCAAGAGTTGCCATTGTCAATGTCATCGTTGGCCAAAATACCAATGCCTCCTCTTCCCGAAAGCCCTTCATCCTGAATATAGGTTCTTCTCCAGGCAGTCATGAAGTCAGGTAGTATTCTGGCAACCTTGAAAAGGAACTCAATATTTCTGTTAATGATAGGCCAGGAGGCCTCCAAGGTATTGAAATCCAGAGAGGTTACTATGACCTCTTTCCTCACCTCCACACCATTTCCCAAACTCATATAATAATTATGGAGAAAGGGCATTCTGAGATTGTCATTGACATTATCCAGTACGACGTCAATTTCCCCAAGGAAGCGGTGCTCAAACACCATTTGAGTGAGCAGCTTCACCCTTTGCTTGCTAGTCCCCATGTAGAGAAACATCGCTAGAAAGAAAGCCAAAATGTCTGCATTGGCTCTATATTTGTGGTATGCATTTAAGAATTCCTTCCCCAAAATTCTTTTTACACAGTGCAAAATCAAAGGGTGATTTGAGGAAAGAACCGATTGTAGGCGCTTATCAAAATTTTTGCCTAGAAACACCATCTTACAACATGTTGCCTCCAACAATATCAGTGTATCCATTGTATAAACAATAGAGCAATAAAGGGGGAGAGTTTGATATGTTTAAATTAAGTGGGCCTTCCTTTATTTATCTCGACAACTCATAAAGGTTCAGGAGTTTGAGGACCTGGCTAAATCGTGCCAAATTACTTCGCACAAACAAAATACATCTTAAGCATGTCACCTTTATTCGCAATTGATTGCCTCTTTGATGTCAGCCACCGTCTGACTTTATCATATCTAATAGTAATTATGGACAATAGATTAACTTTCTGACAACATCTACACCAAAACATGAGTTAATGACCCTGGTACGATCATATTTTTGGAACCATAAAAAATACCGGTAGGAGACAAATGCAAGAGACCTATGCAACTGACAACATAGCCAATCATTAGACCTTGCAGCCGAGGGGGATACCCCTACCAGTAAGAGCCAGAAGGAAACCACAATCAAAGAAAAAGCCCACACCCGGTAAGAATTCATCACCTGGTAAGTACTACAAACCAGTAGAGGCCAAGACCATCACGAAAACAAATCTATTTCATTCTTAGACCAAGATAGGTTGCATCACTTAAACCATATTAACCATCATAATCAAATACAGTTGTGCCCTAATCGTATGTCTCGGATCAAGGCCTCCATCCACACAGGGTGACTTGAGGAGAGAACCGATTGCAGTTGCTTATCAGAAATTTTGCTAGATTATCTTCCTGACAGCATCTACCGACAATGGAGTAAATCACCTGGGTAAGACTATATTACCAGAACGTAATAAATACCAATAAGAGACAAGTGCAAGAGACCTAAGCAACTGACAACATCGCCAACCGGTAGAGACCGTGCAACCGGGTGGGATACCCCTATCGGTAGGAGCCAAAAGGATACCACAATCAAAGAAAAACCCACACCCAGTAAGAGTTCATCTCCCGGTAAGTACTACAAACCGGTAGAAACCAAGACCATCGGGGAAACAAAGCCGGTTCATTCTTCTGCCAAGATAAGTTGCAGCATTTTAACCATATTAATTGCTATAATCAAAATTTATCTATACCCTAGCCGTAAGCCCTGGATCTAGGCCTCCATCTATAATTGTCATCTTAGATAGTCTGTTTGCTTCCATATTACCTTCTCTATAGATAAGGCTAATCCAAAATTCTTCAACGGTCTCAAGCAAATCCACCATTGGTTGGAACCATAGATTAAGACGACAACTAGGGGTTTGGTTACTACGAACAACATTGATAAAATTTAATGAATCACCCTCCAAATGGATTCTTTTTATCCCCAACTCAATCCCCAATTGCAAACCTCTTAATGTCGCTCGGAATTTAGCCTCATTGTTAGAGGCCATACCGATATCTTCAGAGGTTTCCTTAATACAGATGCCTTCAGAATCTTTAATAATACATCCAATTCCACTCCGCCGTGGATTCCTTGTAGAGGCACCATCAAAGTTAATCTTATGCCATCCTGGATTTAGGATTTCCCATTTAACACCCAATCTTGGATTAGTCAGTATCTCAAGGTTACCACTTCCAAAAAGCGGGGGGGTGATCAAATTTGGGAATGCAAGCTTTAACTTCCAATTCTAGTCAGCCTATAGATTCTTTTTCAGCGATTTGGACTTAGTCGATTCATTCAGGAGCTCAACCAGGTGATTCTCAATTTTCCCACAGAGGCAATCTGTCCCATATCTTTATCTTGGAAAATTCTTGGATTCCTCTCTTTTCAAATTTCCCAAATCAGCAGTGAGGGCAGGATTACAAATAAGTCCCCAAATAATGCCTTGCAGTTTGATTTAGGCCATAGTAGAAACCAATCATCCAGACCTTTCGGAAAAGGGCATGCAAGATTTAATTTACCCATAAAATGCCACCAACAGTTGCTAGAAAATTTGCAGTGAAGCAGAAGGTGATCAATTGTCTCCTCTTGATTTTGACATAATACAAATCTACTAGGCCCATTAATACCCAGTTTAAGGAGTCTTTCACCGGTTAGAATCTTCCTCTAGAAAGCCATCCAAGCAAAGGAACCTGCTTTAGGAAGTAGATGTATGTGCCAGAACAGATTAACCGGCCAATCCTTCTTATCTATAACAACTTTTTTCAATTTATAGCCAGAACATACCTTGTACTTACCATCAGATGAGCCACACCATATAATGATGTCCTCGTCCGGGGATGGGTGAATGATTCGATTCCTTAAAATACCGACAAAAATGTCTTACTGATTTTGGACTAAGTCCAAGGGGTCTAGAGAATTCCACACCCATCTGTCAATACCATTCTCCTTAACTGAATGACCATAATCACAGACTTTGTGTCCCCAAAGCCGACATGTTTCTCTCATTATAGATTGAAGAGTGGGTTTATGATACAAGGCTTCTTCACCGCTCCAAGAATCCAACCAGAAGGATGCATTCCTCCCATTTCTGACATCCCAAGTGACTTGGTCACTTATGATTTCTCTGCATTCCAGAATAAAATTCCAAATGGCCAAACCCCTGGGTGGGTTGATAACTGTGAGAATCCTTTTAGGCTCAAATGAGTCCTGATATTTGTGTTCTAGGATTCTTACCCTCTTCTGATTACCACCTCTACAAATTTTCCAAACCAATTTTGCTCCCATAGCCAAATTCATAATAGAAATTTGTCGAATACCAGCACCCCCAGTATTTTTTGGTTGACTTATTTTATTCCAGGCAATTAGGGGAAATTTCCCTTTGTCATCCGACCCATTCAAAAGGAAATTCCTCATTATAGAAATTAACTCATCTTCTATGGCAGCCGGTAGTCTCAAGCAAGCCATGGAAAAAACCAGTATGGCAGAGAGGACTAATTTTATCATAGTAAGCTTACCGGTAGATGATAACCACTTTCCTTTCCAATTTTCAAGCCTAGATTTACATTTCTCAATAAGATGCATCCAATAGCAAATCTTATTACTGCCAATGAAAAGAGGAGTCCCAAATTTTTAGTATAATATTTAATATACTTTATTTATATTAATTTTTTAAACTTTCAATAGTTATAATTTTTAGTATAAGTTTTAATATATATTTTAATATTTTAATTATATTATTTTTATTTATTTTTTATTTTAATTAAATTGATATTACTTAATATGTTGATATTAAGTTAATATCAATTTAATTAATATGAAGTTAATATCAATTAACCTAAATGATATTAAGTTAGTATCAATTAAGTAAATATCAATTAGGTTAACATCAATTAGGTTAAATCAATTAGGTTAATATTAACCAGGTTAAATCAATTAGATTAATATCAATCAAGTTTAATATATAAGTTGATCTAAAGATTAATAAAACATTATTCAAATTGATATCAATTATTTTGTTCATTAGCTATTTGGGAATCAATTAGATGCAAAAAAATTATTGTGGAAACTTAATGTCTTTGATCAACTATTTTTTGAATTATTAAGTTAATAGAAATAAATATAATTAAGTTAATACTAATTAGGTTAAATCAATCATAACCTAATTGATTTAACCTAGTTGATATTATCCTAATTGACTTAACCTAATTGATATTAACCTAATTTTAACCTAATTTCTTTTATTTATTTTATTAAATATTGTGTTAATTTTAATAAATTTAATTGAGATGGATATAAAATGGTTTATAAATTTGATTTTTGTATCTTATATTCATCTAGATAACATTTGAATAATCATTGAATATGTAAAATTTTGATTAAAGCATTTTATGATAGGTAAATTATTACATTGCCAACTGTAGTAAGAACACGATGTTCTATACTTCATGATGCATTGTAGCTTTAGCAAAGCACTCTAATCTAAATAGAAGAAAAATTCCTTCATACCATACAAACTTGATAATTTAAAAATAAAAATCACCCTTTGATGACTAATAAGATATCCATTCATATAATTTTTTTGAGTCTTATGTTGTTTCTAAATTGTTTCATTTAATTGACACTAAGCTTCTATATTAGATAGATTGTTATTTTGTTGTCAGATTATAATATTTTTTTGTATTTATTATAATATAACAATTAATTTGATATTGAAAATATAACTTATTATAGACTTTCGCAGTCAAAATTTACAAATGTATTTCAAAATTTTAATTCTTAATATATGAAATGTGTTTAATGTATATTATTTATTTAACTAATTTTTATTACTAGATTTTTGGAAGAAGCAAAATACATTGAAACTAAACTAACCATGTAAGACATGTTATAGTTAAATAAATAAGTGTCTTCAACATTTATCTTTACAATGTGCCATACACATTTTGTCTTCTGGTGTGACTAACACGAGTGCTATATGATATTTGCAACAATACTTTTGCCAACCTAGGACAACACCATCTTTGTCAATCTGATCTTTGCAAGTCTCTCCACTGCATCTTCTCAATTGTTGACATCAATGATGTTTGCAACAATACTTCTGCCAACCTAGGACAACACCATCTCTGTCAATATGATCTATACAAGTCTCTCCACTGGATCTTCTCAATTGTTGACATCAATGACAATCTAATGCCAACAATATCCCCCTTTGGAATTGATGTCAACACATAGACTAGGCAATGCTTCTACCCCCCTTTGACAACAATGGCAAAGGGCTTGATTTCACTCTTTATGTGTGATCCAAAGAAGCAAATAGATTAATATTCTACTGGAAACATGCATTCTCCACCTATGATATAGTTTAGGGAACATAGGGTTGAAGGTAGTGGTTGTATTGATTCCTCCCTCTATCTCTCCATCTTCCTCTCTCTCTCTCTTCTCTCTCACCTCTCTCTCCATGAACCATGGTCTCTCCCTTCCTCTCCATCTCCTCCTTCCTTACCCTCATATATATCTTCCTCCCCTAATCTCTCATACTCTCTCTCTCTCTCTCCTCTCTCCATTGTCTAGTTCGTCACCTCTTCCTCCTAGCCTCTCTCCCTCTCTTGCCTTTCTAGGGTTCTCCCTCCTCTCTCCACCTCTATACCACTCCATCTATGTCTCATTAGGCACCTCTCTCTATGCCCCTGTATGTATGTCTCCCCTCTCTCTCCCATCTAGGTATAGGGTATAGGGTATAGGGTACAAGAATGATGGAGCATTGTTTAAGGTAGATAGGGTTGAGGGTAGCATGATGGTATTGATACTTCTCTATATCTCTCCATATTCCTCTCTCTTTCTTATCTATCACCTGTCTCTCTCTTCTCTGTCACCTCTCTCTCCCCTCCCTATGTCTCTCCCTCCATCTCTATCTCCTCATTCCTTACCCTCATATATGTCTTCCTCCCCTACTCTCGCATACTCTCTCAATTTCATCTATTCTAACACATGCGTTGTCCCTTACAAAGATACCTAGAGGGTGAGAGAAAGGTTAGATAGCTAGATGAGAAGAGAGGGGTGAGATAGATAAAGGGGGATAGAAGAGGATTGTTGATGACTTAGGAGAATGAGAGAGAAGAGGAGGGAGAGAGAGAAAAGAGAGAGAGAGGGCTAAGGAGGGGGAGAGGGAGAGGTATACATGGAGTGAGAGACCTAGAGAGGTAGATAGGTGAGGGAGAAAGAGAAGAAAATGATAGAGAAGTTCAAGAAGAGAGAGAGAGAGAGGGGTAAGAAGGTAGGGAGAGAAGTGAAAAGGGGGGGAGTGAACTAGAGATGGGTTATATAGAGATACAAGATACCCAGAGGGGGAGAGAGACATGAGAGACCAAGATAGGGGGAGAGAGAGAGAGGGTTGAGATAGATGGAGGAGGATAGAGAGAGGTTGGTAATGAGATATGGATGGATATGTAGAGAGGTGGAGAGAGAAAGAGGGAGAAACCTAGAGAGGGGTAGAGAGGGTGTGATGGAAAGCTGATGATGTAGATGGTAAAGAGAATACAAATTAGTAGGAAAGGGGAGAGAGATGGGGATAAGGGGGAGAGGGGGATATAGAGGGAGAGATGAAGAAAAGAAGGGTGATACCTAGAAATGGGAGGGAGGGATAAGAAGAGAGATGAAAGAATAAAGAGAGAGGAGTATGACCTAGACAGTGAAGATAGAGAATAAGAGAGGAAGAGAGATGATGAGATAGTGGGGGAGGGAGATAGAGATGGAGAGAGGAAGAAAGGAAGGGAGAGACGTCTTAAGGGGAAAAAAGTGGCATCTTAAGACCTCCTTTTGGTACTACAACTTGGTGCACATACCCTTTGTGAATAAGACTTGTACTTATAAAAGCATATAAAATATATAAAATGTGCCTCAATGTATTATCAAGTACAAGGCTATATTAAAAACATTCCCTATTCAAAACCTTCTTGATGGGTGTTCAGGGTCACTCTTAAGGTACCAATAAATTATAGGCCTAATAGGCAAAAATTTATTAAGATCTAACTATGAAAACCCCATTAATAAATCATCAAAGAAAGTATTAGAAAAACTCTTTGAGGTAAATTATACTAGCCTTAATTGAAACCACTATCCTATGGATCTTTGTTATATTCAATAATTTGAAGACTTTAATAATGCTATAATAATTTTAGAATTAGGTAAATTTTTAATGTTGTTTTTAGTTGTGTTTGTCCCTAATTATAATTGGATGTACTTGTCCCTTATCATATTTGTTGGGTGATAATGATTGGATATGTTTATTCTTAATCATATTTGTTGATTATGAGTGGATGTGTTTGTGTCAATCATAATTACTATGAATAGAAGTGTGTCCTATTCAAAAGTAATGATGGATAGAAGTGTTTGCTCACATCCAAAATTTGTGTATGACCTCAAATAGATGTGTTTATCCCTATGCTTGGTTATATGAGTATATGTGTTCTTCCCTATCCTTGGATGAATTCCAATAAGGTAAATCCTAATAAGAAAGCGTAGTGAGGGTAGATCCACTATTGCTTGTCACGAATAGTGTATTTTTTATGAACTAATGAATGTTTCATCAAGTATTGTTAGTCCAATTATCCCCATTGAAGAGTGATGTAATAAGGGAGGTATTGGGAATATCACATCATTTCCATTGGTTTGTTGGTTTGTCATAAAAATGTTTTTTGAGGAGTGCTTTCTTGTATTATGATTTTTTAAACAACTCATCTATTTTCCTATAGTATAGGAGATAACAATTGAATAATTGAATAGAAGTACAAGATTGTTTTATTTATAGAATTTTTTTTTTGAATCCTATAAACTCAGCCCAAAATCTTAAACAAACTTGGGATTCATCATTCTTTTTGGAAATATGGGGTGTGTATGCAAGGAACGCCATGTTTCTAGCTATCTTTGTAAGATATTAGTGAGGAAAATGAATAACATAATCCCACATTATTAGGATGGTATATTGTCTTTCCAAGTAGGTTTAGATGTTTATTTTGAGTAGTATATGGTGAGCTTCAAAAGTAAATAGAATAACATTGTTATTCTATTAAATTTGATAAGGAAAATACTAGCTAGAGCATCACATACCAATAACACGATGTGTTATTGACTAAGTCGCATTATTGACTGCCTCATGTTATCTGCATGGCGTGTTATTGATCGCCTAGGCGGTTTCAGGTTTCCCTCTCGTATGGATAAGAAAAAGAAAAATGTCATGCGGGATAATATTTTGGGGTATATTCCCCTTATCCCGTGCTGAGCAGAATATAAGGCCCGAAGGGCCATAGAGGGTTGCCCCCTTATCTCGTGGTTGAGTGAAAGTCAAAGAAAGACCACATGAGATAAGAAAGTGTTGGGGAGGTTTTCTTTTCCCTTATCCCGTGACCAAGGAAAGCACAGAGCGACATCGCGCGAGATAAAATTTATTAAAAGGCAAAAAGGCTTTCCACTTATCCCACATACATTCCAGGGAGACATGAGGGCCGTGCGAGATAAGCTAGCCAAGGACAAACCATGTGGTCCCCCCTTATCCCGCATCAAAGTAAGTGCAACAAGTTGACTGTGCGGGATAAGATAGGCAAAGTGCGGGAGGTGTTCTCCCTTATCCAACCCTAAATGCGTGGTTATTGACCTAAGTTGTCAGCCCTATGTGTTATCATACAAGTATAGTAGTGGGAGATAATTGTCTCCCACTACTTTCCCACCCACCCAACCAAGCCTTCTACGGTCCCAGCCCTGGTGGTTTGCAAAGGACCAATTGCATGTTATACGCACCTTGAAATCCGACAACATGATGTGGTTTTTGGACGTCCTTTTCGGTGAGTTGACATTGTCAGAGCCCTGACCTATGATGTAGGAGCATCCCCAGTTCATGGAAATCTTGCATCAACCAAAAAATATTTGCTTTCTGTTTGCAGTTTCAACATTTCTTTCTGTGTTTCCCGGATTTGGCTCACTGAAACCTATGGAGTTGGATTTTTTTTTAAGACTTAATCATCTTCCTTATTCCCAAACTACAAATAATTTGGATAATTTTCTGACAAGTTATTGCTACCGGTTTTCGAGACAATTTTCTGTTACTGGTTGCTTGGACCTATTTGCATTGGTGATCTACTAGATCCTTTTCGTAGCTTGCAGAGCCCTGAGCATTGATTTCATTATTCCTTGGCGTGTGGCCGAACTTCCCTTTTATTCTCACTTCCTCCTTTGGATTTTCCTAAGGATTTCTTTGTCAGAGGCCGACGTTGTTGGTTTTTACATGTTAGGTCTTGTTCTTCGGGTTTTGATCCCTTTTGGGTCGACTGGATCCCCTTGGATCGTATAAATAATTGTAAGAGAGCATTAAAATGCATCTAAGGAGTTAGATAGAACATATAAACAAAATCTTAAGTTTGAGGTCCCGATTGTGACCTGTTCTGTATTTTGAGCATGTTTTAACAGGCATGTGAGCCAATTACTGTGACCCGGTTCTTACTGGTTGGTTGTAATCAATTTTCATGATATAATTCAATCTGTTATGCATTGCCTCCATCATGTCCTTGTGTTTCTGTTGTGTTTACGCTTGCAGACCAATTTGGATTGATCTCTTTGAGGTCCCTCCTAACCGGTGACTACACCAAGTGGTATCAGAGCGAGATTTCATTCCGGAGATTGTGTGGTCCTAAGAATTTTTTTTGTAGGATGGCAGACTGTGGATTTGACCTACAACTGTAGAGGACTAGCATGAAGATGACGCAAAGAGGAAATAGGAATGGTGGAGCATGTGGGAATGCAAACCCTACTGTGATAGCAATGTTGCGAGGAATAGTAGCCTGATTGGAAGCAGTGGAGACAACCTAGAGAAGAGGCCCACATATTGAAGATGTAAGTGAAAATGAAGGAGAAGAAGCCCTAACAGAACAAGTAAACCATCGACGATTGATCCAGATGAAGAGAGATTTTTGAGGGTTTTGAGTAGGGTGAATACTAAACCTCATTTTACCCCACCGAAATATGATGGAAAGTTGGATTCAAATGAATTCATGGATTGGATCTTGGAGATGGAGAAATATTTTAATTTTGAAAACACTGTAGAAGAAAGGAAGGTGAAATATGCTTGTACCCGATTGAAAGGTCATGCATCTCTTTGGTGGGAGCATTTGTAGGTTGATAGACAGAGAAGAGGTAAAGAGAATATCAAGACATGGGATCAGATGGTTGCTAAGTTTAAATCAAAATTTATGCCTGTTGATTATCAAGTAAATCTGTTTTGGAAGTTGCAGAATTTGAGACAAAAGGAATCTAGTGTGAAGGAGTACATCGAGGCATTTTACAAGCTGAATATTAGATCCGGACATGTTGATGATGAAGTTGAACAAGATGCAAGATATTTGATTGTATTGCAGGTTTCTATACAAGATGAACTCAATTTTATCAAGTTGTAGAGTGTTGAAGAAGCTTACCAATATTCCCTAAAAGCATAAGAGAAGCTAAACAAAAGGCATGAGTAGAGGCAGAGAGGTAGAGGTGGAAGGTTTTCTGGAGGAAGATTTCAAGGAGGAAGAGGATATACCGAAGGTAGAGGAACCTGTACGGATCAGAACAAGGACAAGGAAGTGAGAAAAGAAGGTAATTCACAACGGAAAGATGATAGAAATGTCTACTGGAGGAGAGAACAGGATGGCTGCCAGAATAAGAATTTTGGAAAAGATGACAGAAGACAAGACAAGATAATGTTTAGAGGAACTTGCTATAAGTGTGGAGGAGAAGGACATCATGCTTTCGAGTGTAAGAAGACAGAGAATACCAGAAGAACAATAGTGGTGGAAGAAAACCCCACCAGATCAGCTAATAAACTAGAAGATGGAGAACTGTTGATGATGAGGAGAGCTTTGTGTCATACTAGGAGAGATGAAGAGCCCTTGCAGAGGAAGAATTTTTTCAAGACCAAATGTAAGGTATCCGGTAAGTGATGTAAAGTTTTCATTGATAGTGGTAGTTTAGATAACCTTGTTTCAAAAGAGATGGTGAACAATTTGAATTTGGAAAGATTGAAACACCCTAAGCCTTATCAGATAGCATGAATTCGGGATCATCATAAGTTGTTAGTAAGTGAGCAATGTTTGGTGAAATTGAAAATTGGGAATTATCATGATTAAGTCTTGTGTGATATTATGCCTATGGATATTTGTCACCTTTTGTTGGGTAGACCTTGGCAGTTTGATAGATAGGCAATACATGATGGGAGGAAGAATACATACACTATTGTGGCCAATGGGATGAAACAAACCTTGTTGCCCTTGGAGTAACCTTTGAAGAGTGAATTTTGTATGAATGCTAGAATCTATTTGGTGGATGGAAGAAAATTCTTGGATGGATTGAGACATGCGAATGTGTATTTTGCCTTAGTTCCTAAGAAGACTGATAATCCAGAACATGAAGAAGAACAACCAAAAGAGATAAAAGATTTGTTGACAAAGTATAAAGACATCATTTCAGATAATGTACCTAATGGATTATCACCTATGAGAAGTATCAATCATTGCATGGACCTGGTTCCCGAAGCTAGTTTTCCTAACAAAACTGCACACCGGATGGCACCGACAGAGCATGAATAGTTGAATAGACAAGTGCAGGAGTTGTTGAAGAAAGGTTTGGTTAGAGAAAGTTTGAGTTCTTGTGCAGTACCAACAATATTAGCACCTAAGAATGGAGAATGGAGGTGTACCAATTCCAAAGCAATAAACAAGATTACAGTGAAATATCGGTTTCCTTTGCCTAGGATGGATGACATAATAGATTGTTTGAGTGGAGCCAAATACTTTACAATGGTAGACTTGAAGAGTGGATATCATCAGATCAAGATCAAAGAAGGAGATGAGTGGAAGACAACATTCAAGACAAATGAAGGACTGTATGAGTGGTTGGTGATGCCTTTTGGGCTAACTAATGCACCCAATACTTTCATGAGGCTAATGAATGAGGCATTGAAGAAATTCTTGAGTAAGTTTGTTATTGTATATTTGGATGACATTCTGATTTTTAGTAAAACAAAAGAGGAGCATTTGTTGCATTTGAGATAAGTTTTTCAGAGGTTGAGAGAAGAAAAGTTACTGATAAATCTTAAGAAGTGCACTTTCATGAAGGATGAGTTAGTCTATTTGGGATTTGTGATATCTGAGGATGGTTTGAAGATAGACCCTAAGAAAGTAAAAGCAATTGTTGAATGGACTACACCAGAAAGCATTGGAGAGGTAAGATCATTTCATGGATTGGCTAGTTTCTACCGGAAGTTCATCACAAATTTCAGTTCAGTTTGTAACCCTATGATTGAGACAATGAAGGGAGATAGGAAGGAGTTCAAGTAGACCACCAAAGCAAACAAAAGTTTTGAACTGTTGAAGTGAAAAGTGACTGAGCAGCTTGTGTTAGCTATACTGGATTTCAATAAAGTATTTCAAGTGGATTGTGATGCAAGTGGAACAACAATAGGAGCAATCTTGACTCAGGAAGGGAGAGCAGTAGCTTATTTCAGTGAGAAATTGAATGATGCCTGGAGGAGATATTTAGTGTATGACCAATAATTTTATGCCATAGTTCAAGCCTTGAAGAAGTGGAGACATTACCTGTTTCCTAAGGAGTTTGTGTTGTATACGAATCATCAAGCTTTGCAGTATTTGAATAGTCAGAGTAAGTTGAATCAGAGACATATGAAATGAGTAGAATTTTTGCAGAGTTACACCTTTCTGTTGAAGTATAGAAGTGGGAAATCTAACAAAATTGCTTATGCATTGAGTAGGAGAAGAAATTTGCAGACATAGATGAGAGTAACAGTATTAAGATTTGAGGAGTTGAAGACCTTGTATGATGATGACCCAGATTTTTTAGAACCTTGGAGAGCATGTAGAGAACCGGTTATGGTAGACAGAAGCAGGTGGTTGGATTACTTCATTCAGGATGGGATGTTATTCAGAGGAGTACAATTGTGTATACCTAAGAGTTCTATGAGGGATAATTTGATAAAGGAGAAACATAGTGGACGATTAGCCAAACACTTTGGTGTTGATAAAACAATAGCACTGGTGAGTGAGCATTACTTTTGGCCCTAGATTCATAAGGATGTTAATAAATATATGCAAAGTTGTAGAGTTTGTCAAGTTGCAAGGGGCAGTAGTCAGAATGTGGGATTGTATAAACCTTTGACAGTACCGGTAATACCTTGGGAGGATATAAGAATGGATTTCATACTTGGATTGCCTAAAATGTAGAGAGAGAATGATTATATATTTGTAGTAGTGGATAGATTCTTGAAGATGGCTCATTTCATACTTTGTAAGAAGACATCAGATGCATTACATGTAGTAGACCTATTTTTCAGGAAAGTAGTGAGATTGCATGGATTACCTAAGAGCATAGTTTTAGACAGAGACACTAAGTTTGTTGGTTATTTTTGGAGAACAATTTGGAAGAAGATGAAGATAGATTTGAAGTTCAGTTCTACTTTTCACCCATAGATTGATGGACAGGCAGAAGTAGTTAACTGGAGCTTGGGAAATTTGTTAAGATGTTTAGTTGGAGACAAAAGTGGAAGTTGGGATTTGATTCTTGCACAAGAAGAGTTTTCCTACAATAATTCAGTAAACAAGAGTACCAGAAGGACACCTTTTGAGATAGTTACCAGAGCACATCCTAGAGGTATATCAAAATTAAGAGATATTAGTAGTGAAGAATGGAGAAGTTCGGAAGTAGAAGAATTTGCAGATCACATGAAGGACTTACATATTCAAGTTAAGTAACATTTGGAGGACATGAACAACAAGTATAAGGAGAAAGTAGATGAGAAGAGGAGACATAAGGAATTTGAATTTAGCGATGAAGTGATGATGTATCTGAGAAAAGAAAGATTCCCGGTTGGAATTGATAACAAGTTGCAGATGAGGAAGTTTGGACGTTGCAAGATTTTGAGAAAGTTCAGTTCTGGAAATGCATATGAAGTGGAGTTACCGGATAGTCTGAGTATTTCACCTATATTTAACATTGTTGATCTTCATCGGTATTATGAACAAGAATTCAGTGAGAACAATATTGCAGACTTGGAGAAACAGTTGCCCCAGAAGGAACCAGATCTGATTGAAGACATTTTGGACAGTATGATTGGGCGTAGTACCCAGAACAATCAATATAAGGAGTATCTTGTGAAGTGGAAGGACATACCAGTTGAAGATTCATCTTGGATTTTTGAGGTAGAGGTAGACCGCCTTGGTTTTTCTCTGACCCCAACAAAGTGAGAGACTCACTTTTTCAACAACCCCAGATGTTTGATGCAGGAGCATCCCCGGTTCATGGTAATCTTGCATCAACCAAAAAATATTTCCTTTATGTTTTTCTTTTTGTTTGCAGTTTCAATATTTCTTTATGTGTTTCCCAGATTTGGCTCATTGGAACCTATGGAGTTGGATTTTGCTTGAAGACTTGATCATCTTCCTTATTCCCAAACTGCAAAGCATTTGGATAACTTTCCGATAAGTTATTGCTAGCGGTTTCCGAGACAATTTTGTGTTACTAGTTGCTTGGACCTATTTGCATTGGTGATCTACCAGACCCTTTCCATAGCTTGTGGAGTCCTAAGCATTGATTTTTTTGTTCCTTGGCATGTGGTTGACCTTCCCTTTGATTGTCACTTCGTCTTTTGGATTTTCCAGAGGATTTTTTTTGTCGAAGGTCGGCCTTGTTGGTTTTTACACGTTAGGTCTTGTTCTTCGGGTTTTGATCCCTTTTGGGCCAACTGGATCCCCTTGGATCGTATAAATAATTGTAATAGAGCATTATAATGTATCTGAGGAGTTAGACAAAACATAGAAGCGAAATATTAAGTTTGAGGTCTCGGTTGTGACCTGTTCTGTATTTTGAGCATGTTTTAGCAGGCCTGTGAGTTGGTTACTGTAACCCGGTTGTTACCGGTTGGTTGTAATCAGTTTTCATGATATAATTCAATATGTTTTGCATTGCCTTCATCATGTCCTTATGTTGCCATTGTGTTTAATCTTGCTGACCGGTCTGGACTGATCTCTTTGAGGTCCCTTCTAACTGGTGACTGCACCAACCTACGTGATGTACCGCCATGTTCAGCTCATCACCGCTTGTGCGTGGGACCACTAGCAATTGGGCATGGGTATGCATGTCTTCGGTACGACACTAATATCTGGAGGCAGAATAGCTGCATCCCAATTGTTTCTTGGTAAGAATGTAAGACAAAAAAAGTGAATTTAAAATTGTCATTTAATGTGTTACTAGATTAATGTAAAAATGGCTTGTTTTCCTCTCTAGGTGTTGAAAAGAACTATCACCAGATATGCAAGGCAATCCACGTGCCTTATCCATGCTTTTTAACTTTTTAATGTTTGTCTACATTGCACGTGGACTTTTTTTTATTAAGATTCATGTCCATGAATGTAGTGGCAGGGATGAGGACTAGAAAAACAATTTTATTTTAGCATAGTTTTTTGAATACTCTTATTTTTTAGCAGGTTGAATGCTATTTTCTGAGTTCATTTCAAAGGATTATATGGTTGTGGTAATGGTTGGAGTTGGACTTGTAGAAGATCAGAGCACATTCCTTGTATCACTCTTTTAATCTTGAATTAGTTGTCTTCTCCAATCAAATCACTTTCAGGATAATAACTCCACTCTCATATTATTGTTGCAAATTAGTCTTACATTGTTGATATGTCCTTTGAGCAATCATTTAGACCTATGCATGCAATTAATGGGTTTATTGCTGCAATGATTATGGGAAATGGACTAAAAACCATTTGTTGAAGCTTTATATTTATATATTGTTATTAGGAATTTATATTTATATATCATTATTAGGAATTTTATGATAGTGCATGGCATTCCTAATTATTGCTGAAATATTTATTTTACGTATGGGCATGTAACTTTGTAAGTGCTTCTTTTAAAATGCAAGCAGAAACAATAATAAAATGAAATCTAGGATTAAAAAATTGGATGATTGTTGGGTTGGAACCGATTAATTTAATAATGGTTTCCATGCCTCACTTGGGATCTGAAGGAAAATAACAGGTAAGAATATTTTATGGAGCTGCAATCATACAAGTTTTCTTTTTCATCAGGGAACCATGGTCTCAATTGAATGGCTTTAGTTAATATTTTTTAACTTTCATATTTTTGTTTTGTAATTGTTTTCACCTAATTTAATCAGTATCATAATCTTATTTTTCTTTTGTGACTAGTTTTAACAAATAATAGTTTTTATCAAAAAATAAAAAATTACACGATTCTAGTTAGCGATTTGTTTTGCTCATCATTTCACTTTTGCTCATCATTCCATATGTATTGTTTAGAGAGTGAAATGTGATCTTTTGATGTAGGATTCAATTCCCCAATCATGGTATATCTGATTTTTTGGTGTTTATATATATGGTTGCAATTTTCTTATAATGCCACATTTAGCTGTTGGATCTCCTTTGATATTTGGTGCCTAGATATAGAGGGAATGATAATTCAATGGTTTTTTAAATTGGGTCCCAAGGCTTAATGAGAAAGTAGAAGTCCAAGTTCTCTATGGTTATTTATATTCTATAAAGCCTTAGGAGATAATCTACCTTGATTGACGAGTCAGAGTTCACTAGTTTAGGATTTATCTTTTATAAAGCCTCTAGTTTTTGGCATTCTAAAAAAGTGTGAGCTAATAGTTTTATCTATATCTCAAAAGCATAAAATACAAAATGTCAAATATGAAATCCTGAAAATTCCTTAGCAAGCAATGAAATGCCCAAAATGATTAAAAATTTAGCTATTTAGAACAAAATATAATTTGAGGGTCATAAATACTAGCCAAGCTAACAAAAGAAGAGAAAGTGACTAGGGAAAATTTGCAGACTAGACAAATACACAATACTAAAAAAATTCTTTGTTACTTTTGCACAATTTTTTCTTTTAAATTTTATTTCAAGTAAACAATTAAATATGTAACATGTTTGAAGACTAAATAAGACCAAACAACAAGAAATAAAATACCTGCAATAACTAACAATTTGACAGTATCATTGTAGGTTGAACAGTTTGGGTATGACAAGGATCTCTATTATATTATATGCTTCTTAGATAAGGGAGACTACTTCTAAGATCATTGAGAATGCTTATGAAATCGCTAAAAAATAACAAGTGCACTAGCGTCCAAAACAAGAAGAGAATACATACATCTGTGGCTTATATACAGTACTCATTGGAAAGATCAAAAAAGTAAGATACATTTAATATGCATTAAAAATTTGCATTCAATATGTAGCTGGCTGATAAATCTATCGTATACTTACTATTAATAATAGATTTTTTGAAATTTATTTTTACTGTAGACAATACTCACTGTCAGATCAGTGATGTACGGTTGAAATTTCAATTTTTACACAAGACATTAGGGAAAATAAATCTGCTCACTTTTGATTGGTCATTTTCTTTTTATTTTAAAGAAAAAAAACAAAACCCCAGGAAAAAGTATACCCCCCAATCATAAAAATACAAAATAGAGAGAAAAAAACATTAATAAATAAATGGTGTGTCAAGCAACTCTCCCGCCTTTAGCTCTGCAACTCTCCCGCCTTCTTACCATTTGAATCTGTTCCCTTGAATGACCGCCCCCTCTGGGGAGGTCCCTCCCTCCCTGCAACCGGACCTCCAACCCAATACCACGATCGGTTCACATGCTATTGTTCCTACTGCTAGGACCCCATGGTCTATGGGTCATATGGAAGAAACCATCAAGTTTGACACTCCTTCCGCCATGCCAGTTCTGACTAACTTTGGCCTTGGCGATGAAGGGAAGAATATACCCCATCCCGGACCGGAAACTTCTATCGGACATGGGAATGCGAAGAATGGGAAGAAGGATCCCAAGTCTAGCTAGAAGAATGCCCTCCTTGGGTCCACTAATTCGACCTTAGAAGCAGCCTTGGCCAAATTTACCCAAATGGAGGAAGGAACGGAGATCAAGCTCCCAGACAATCTCATGGACAAAATTCTCTCTTCCCTTCACCTGGCGATTGTTGGTCGTTTCTTCTCCTTCCAACCATCTATCGACATGATTAGGTGATGGGCAAAATCTCGATGGAAACTCAAAGGTAGTTTTGACATCTCTGCAATGCCTAGGGGACTCTTCCTGTTTAAATTCAATGCTTAGGAAGACATGATCTTTGTCCTATCGAGATCCTGGGCTTATGGTAAGCATTTCCTAACTCTGGCTAAATGAAAGCCTGGCTTTGATCCCTTAGCTGAACTCAACCGCATGGCCCCTGTTTGGGTTAGACTTCCTGACCTTCCATTGGAGTTCTAGGATGAACAAATTTCTGTTGGATCGGAAACTCGTTCGATGGCTATGTTGTAGTAGATTCGGTCACTCTCAATAAATCCAGGTTGGTTTATGCATGCTTTTGTGTCAATGTTACAATTAATAAGGCTCTCCCAAACTTTGTTTCTCTAAAGTCAAAGTGCGGAAAATGGTCCTAGGCTATTGTCTATGAAAATTCTACCCTCTTTTGCTAGAAGTGTAATAAACAAGGACATACATACATTGAGTGTAAGACCCCAGTGTCTGCAGAACCCAAGCTTAAAGAAAAGGCTATCTTGGCGGAACCCATCAGCCCAAGTGCACCCTCATCATCTGCTCCCTTGGAGCTACCCAATGTGAATGAAATCCCTGAGGACAACCCCCACACGGACATGATCCTTGAAATCTTAAAATCCCCAGTGGGTCCTGAAAAGATTGTTAATCCATCTATTCCCCTGGAAGATGGTGAAATCCCACCGTTGATGAATTTCTGACTTTCCCCAAAACCCTCGCCACCCCCCAGCTTGCCTTCGGAGAACATCCCCCTCATGCCCTTTGTTATTCCTACCCCCCCAACTCATCAAGCTTCCACTTCGGATGAAGCTATGTCTCCTACTGCTGAGATTAAGCTGCTAATCACAACCCCCCGTTTCTCCCCTGGTAAGGAGGAAAGGTTTGTTCTAACAGGAAACTCCCTGATAACGCCCCCTCTTTTGAAGCTTTCACCTCTGGGATCTCCTCGGGTGGATAATGAAGAATAGATAACCTAGAAGAAGAAACCTAAGGCCAAGAAAGCAGATGTGGGGGGTACTGAAAATAAAGTCGGTAGACCCTTGGAAAGAGTTCTAAGACATAAAGTTATGGCTAGGGACATTGCAAGGGGCAGGCAACTGACCCTTGATGGAATCAACAATAATAAGAAATGAAGTTCCTCTCCTGGAACATAAGGGGTCTAAACATCCCTCAGAAGCAATTTTCTATAAAATAATACATCTTGGAAATGAAAATTGATATTTGCCTTCTGTAGGAAGTCAAAATGTCCTACCAAACTTTTGCTACAATTGCTCATAAACTCTGGCTGGGGGTGGCTTTTTTGTATGTGGATGCTTTGGGAGCTTCTAGAGGTATTGCCACCCTCTGGGACCCCATTAATATTCAAGGCAAGTTTTATGCTAGCTCCTAGAATTTCTTAGCGGTTAATTTCCAACAAGGCGAGCACTACTGGGAGCTGTTTAACATATATGCCCCCAACTCCAAGGTGGGAAGATGACTAGTGTGGGAGGAAATATCTCAACTCATCTTGGTTAACCAGAAGGCCCAGTACATGTTGGTGGGAGATTTAATTCTCCCCTCTACCCCTTTGAGAAGTGTGGAGGTCTTGTCGATTTTACTGATAGTATGGGAGATCTTGCCAGCCTCATCAATGTTTCTAGCCTTGTTGATATTGACCTCCAGGGTGCTCCCTTCACCTGGTCGAACAATAGGAAAGGCAAGCACCTAATTCAAGTCAGACTAGATAGATTCCTGGTCTCCACCAACTGGGACATTAGCCATAATTCCTTCCTGAAAATTCTCCCAAGGACTGCTTCTGATCATAACCCCCTTCTTCTCCATTGGAAGGATAGACCCTACCAGGATCCCCCCCCCTTTCGCTATGAGATTATGTGGGACTCTCACCCAGATTTCAGAAACCTGGTTAGGAACTGGTGGGATACCCCGGTTCAAGGGACTGCTATGTTTAGAATCGTGGAGAAGTTAAAACTCATCAACAAGGAAGTCAAAGGTTGGAATAAGGCTACCTTTGGAGATATCTTCAAGAAAAAGAAGGCTCTGGGCTCCAGACTGGAACAACTTCATAGTATTATGGCTACTAGTAACCCCCCCGACCCTATTTTGATGGAGGGAGAGGAGTGTCGCAAGAGTTGGAAGGATATCCTCTCTAAGGAGGAATTTTAATGGAAGCAAAGATCCAAAATTCAGTGGCTGAAGGAAGGGGACAAAAATTCATCCTTCTTCCATAGATCGACCTGCATCCATAGGAGAAGGAACTACATCAAGATTCTAAAAGATGACTCTGATCAGGAGATCACTGGTGACTCCTTAACGAACAGAGTGCCACTGATTTTTTCATAAGATTATACACAGAGTCTGGAAGGAATGATGTATCTCTTCAAGATAGCCTTTTGAGCAAGATTACGAATGTCATTGAGGAGGATGATAATTGTCAGCTAACTGCTCCTATCTCCTCAGAAGAAGTCCGTTTGGTTGTCTTTGCGATGGGTGCTTATAAGACCTCGGGCCCAGACGGTTTCCCCCTGACGTTCTTTCAAGATTATTGGGACATTGTTAATTATGATGTTACAAAAGTTGTGAAGGATTTCTTCAAGATGGGGAAATTATTGAAAAAAATCAATAACACTTATATTGTTCTTGTCCCTAAGACTGCAAACCCAAATTGCATGGAGTTCCGACCCATAAGTCTATGCAATACCATATACAAGATAATTTCCAAGGTCCTTGTGAATAGAATTAAACCCTTCCTCGTGAAGTTTATCAGCCTGTCCCATAAAGGTTTTATCTCGGGTCACCAAAATTTGGATGCTGCCATTGCCACTCATGAAATAATTCACTCCATGGATAGGAGCAAGATACCAGGTATGGCTTTCAAACTGGATATTTCAAAAGCGTATGATAAAGTTAACTGGTGTTTTTTACTCAAAACTCTCTTAAAGCTTGGCTTCAATCAAAAGGTAGTGGATATGATACGAGAGTGTGTTACCACAGTTCAATTCTCGGTCTTGATTAATGGGACTCCCAGGGGTTGTTTCAAAGCTAAAAAAAAGGATCCGACAAGGTGACCCTCTGCCACCTTACCTTTTCATCATGATTGCTGAAGTCTTGAGTAGAAATGTGGTTGACCTGGTTACCAATGGTAGACTTTAAGGATTCAAAGCTTCTTCCACACTCCCCCCCTCTAATATTCAACAATTTGTCAATGACACCTTTCTTTTTGGTAAGTCATCTATCATGGAGGCCAAACAGTCGAAGAACTTACTGGCTGATTACACCAAGGCCTCGGGCAATGTATCAATTATGAGAAGAGTACTCTCTTCTTTTTCAACACTCCTAATGACCTCCAACTCATAATTATCTCAATTCTTAGATGCAAAACTGTTGCTCTTCTAGGGACTTACCTTGGACTCCCCCTCACGGTCAAAGAAGTCACGCCCACTTTCTGGAACACTATCCTTGAGCGGATGCCAAAGAAGCTTGTTGGTTGGAAAGGAAAATTCCTTAGTAACGTGGGAAAGCTCCAACTCCTCGCGGCTTCCCTACAGGGAATTTCGGTGTACTTCCTGTCCATGTTTAAAATATCTGGAGCCATGGGGGAAAATTTTGAGAAAATCCAAATAACCTTCTTGTGGACGAGCCCGGAGGAGAAAAAACGCCTTGCTTTGGTCAATTGGGACAAGGTGTGCTTACCCAAGTCAATGGGTGGCCTGGGTATAAGAAAGATAAATGCCCTCAATAAGGCATTAATGGTGAAAATTGGATGGGCCTTGGCTAAAGGTGAGGTGGACTGGTGTAACATTATCATAGCAAAGTACTTGGATCATGAGCAATTCTATTACAATTTAAGTATGGGAGACCTTCCCCGAGGATCTAAGCTATGGAATAACATCCTGAAAAGCAGATTGATAATAAGAGAAGGATTGAAATAGCAACTTGGAAATGGTAGAAATATTAGATTCTGGGAATACTTTTGGGTGGAAGACAGGCCCCTGGCTAACACTTGCTTCCACCAAATTATGCACCACCTAAAGTAACTCCTGGGGGATTATATTGTTGGTTATATGGAACTAAGAAGGAGAGGATGGAAGCACATTGTCCAGTTCTTCAGCAACAAGCCCAACCTGCTACCTATAGCTCAGGACCTTTAGAATATTATGTTGGAGATTAGAATCCCCTTGGCCCCTCATGAAGACAGTTTCATTTGGAAAGAGACCCAATTTGGTACCTTCTCAGTCAAATCTGCTTACAAACAGCTCCTAAGACCCCCTGCTGATGTTGAGTGCTGGAAGAAGATATGGAATTCCCAGCTAATCCCCAAAATCAACTTCCTCTGGTGGTCTCTAATACATGGTAAAACCCTAACCTTGGACAACCTAAAAAAGATAGGCTTCCAACTCCCCAATAGATGCATCCTATGTAAAGTTGATGAGGAAACTACTGACCACCTTTTTGTCCTCTGCCCCTTTGCTAAACATCTGTGGATTAACACCCTCTAGAAATGTGGTCTCCATTGGGTCTTCCAGAATGACATTAAGTAGTTTGTTTTCGGATGGAATCCCCCCTCCCACCACCCCCTCGTCATCCAATTATGGAGACAAATACCACCGCACATCTGCTGGGCGTTATGGAAAGAGAGAAACAATAGAATCTTCAGAGATACTGAAACCCCTCTTGAAAGTGTCTTACACAACTGCTTTAAGATGATTTCAGAAAATATATCAGTGACAAAGTGGAAACCCCCCCTCCCCCCCCCCAATCCTCCTAATTGGATGGAGAAAAAAATTGCTGAAACTTGGAAGCTCCCCCCAGAGTTTTAAATCTTCAACAATTGTGCCAAAAACAAAAGGAGATTGCCCAAATGGTCAACCCCAAAACTCCATTGGTTTAAACTAAACTTTGATGGTTTCACCCAAAATGCATGTCAGGCGGGGGGTGGAATCATCCGCGACCGCTTGGGGAACATTGTGGCAGCCTATGCAAGCAATCTAAAGAACAATACTCTCACTGAAGCGCAGGGAATGGCCCTCCTATGGGGTCTGAAATTTGCCAATTCCATAGGAATTAAACAACTAGAAATTGAAGGAGACTCGCAAATTATTGTGGAAACAGTGAGGGGGAGATCTACAACTGGATGGAGAGTGGAGTCCATTTTGACAGATGTCAGGATCCTCCTGACCAATCTAGATGGATTCACCATCCAACATGTCTTTAGAGAAGGGAATGTGGCTGCTAACTCCATGGCGATGGTGGGAAGGTTGGAGAACGACTTACGATGTTGGAGGGACCCCAGTCTACTGTCGGTAACCATCGAGGTGATCTTGGAGAGGGAAAAAAACTAAGTCCAATGAGGAATTTGTTTATATGTTTTCAGATGAAGAGAGCCAACTTTCAAATTTTAAATTGGGACAGGAATCCCGCCCATTATGAACCTAGGATGCCATGTAGCCACGACAGGCCTTGTCACCACCCTCACAAGGGATGTATTTATGATGACTGTATTGATATCGGGAATGATTATTCCCTAATTATTACCCGGACGGAGCCAACTGGCAGAGATAAAGGTGATAGAAGGGAAACGTCAAATCACACTGGCTGGATTGAAGGTCTGCACGTTTCTAGTAGAATTCCTAATTTTGATATCTACTCAGACATAAGAGATAATAATCACTCTAATTATTATGTGCTATTATCTCAAGTTTAGCGCAGATATTATATCAACTTTGCTTTAGCCCTGCCTCAGCTCTGTGTTTCTGCTAGAAGGTCTCACATTTACTCTGTTAAACTGGAGGAAACAAAAATGGGGGGGACAGGCTCAGACTGGAACCCAATAAAGTTGATGATTTTAAAGCTAAGTCGGCGGTGTGGTTCATCTGTTTGAAGGGCAGCATTGGTAAATTCATGGAAAGTATGAAGGGGAATGATGAAAGACTTTCCAAGCAATTTGTGAATTCCTGGGAAGACAAAAGAGTTACCATGGGGGGTGTCTCGTTCGAAACTAATGAAGAGGTTATTGCTTAGGCGACAGGTCTTTCTATGGAGGGGAGGAAATGGAGAAAGCAGAGCCGTATTGCGGATACCACCAGCCTGAACTAGTTCTTCCGTGAGGGAAAAAACCCAGTTAAGAGGGTAGGCGGATTCAACTGGGAGGAGCTCCCTTCTCCGTGGGATGAGGTCTATTACATTGTGATGAAATACTACACGCTAGAGGGAAGGTATGGTATCTTCTATAACTACCATCTCCCTTTCCTTAACCATTTGAGAAATAAGGACTATATTTCCATTCCATTTTTCTTGCTGCATTCTCTGGATGCTAATATAAAGGATATTGTTGAGGCCAAGAAAAAGGGTAAATATTTCCCCATCCTTCACTAGGGCCTCATTCTTTGCCTTTACAACTTCCACCTCGCTCTTTGCCCGCCCCGTTCTATCTCTGTCCAGAATGTGACTAATACTAGTCCTTCGGCCTACCCCACTGCTAAAAATGATGCTAGCCCCCCTCGGCTCCCAGAAATTGGCTCTTGTAGCAAGAAAAATAAAAAACACTCCCTTGAAGAGGTCAGAACCCCCAAGAAAGTCTGAATCCAGGAGATTGATTCTGACATGGATATCACTGATGAGGTCAATAGCCCCCACCGCTCAAGCAAACTTGCCTCTAAACCCTAGGAAAAACCTCTGAGAGACCCCTCCTCTTTGCATGACACTGAGAATTCTAACCCAACTGATAATATGGTTCTGCTCCACCATAACCCAACCCCTCTCTGTCAATTCCACCTAGGCTTTTGAAAGCCCCACATCTTCAAAGAGTCCGGAGCCTGCAAATTCCCCCTCCCCGACTTTCAGGCTGGAAAAAATGATGGTTGTGGAGGAGGCGAGTAGCATAAAAGAGGAGGACGACAACAACCTAGTAGAATTGGGGAAAAAAGTGGAGGCCCTATTTGATAATATGCAAGATATCACCAGCAGACTGGAGGCGGCGGAATCCAAAATGCATGATGTTTCTAAATTCGCATTGAATGTGATGTGTTGCTCAGCTACCACTTTGTGCCTCATGCAGGAAATTGCTTCCAAGGGTAAAGGCAAGGACGATGAGGACTACAAGGCCTTGTTCAAATTCCTCACCAAGGAATGGGCAAGAAAGCTCCTCCCCAAGAGGAGCCATGGGAAAAAGAAATGATTTCTCTGTATGTTGTGGAAAGCTGGTTTTTTGTCTACTCTTAGTACCATATGGGCAGATAGCATTAGCCTATGTTTTTATTTGAATTTCTATGTTTATTGCCCTGCATGCTATATGTATAAAACTTTTTTTTTTACTGCTTTATATCTTCTAAACTTACGTAGAATGATCATAGTTTTTGATAGAGGTAAAGGGCTGTAACTCTGTTGATTATATGTGGACAGTGGTTCTGCCATTGATCTCCTTGTTGTTCCTATGGGTCAACCCCCTTGTTTTTGGCTGCTTCTAATATCAAAAACATTAATAAATAAATGATGATAAATTATAGATTAAATATTTGATAGAGGTTTCGAAGAAAAATTAATTGAAAAACTGATGGAGATGAAAACATTAGTCTCGGCCTATAGATAGGCAGGACTAAAAATTGCTATTAAACTAAATTGCAAAACTAAACTATAGAGTGATGCTTTACCTCAAGTGGGCCTTGACTTTGGGTGAATGCACTCTTCAAATTAATAGTGGATGAAGTAGCTAAATCAGAAACTGCCCATATGCTCATTTATTCATGAAATTGATCATCCATGAAAAATGATATGTTGTTACAATGAGAAAACTTGTACAAAAAGTGTTGTTAACTATATGTGGTCTTTCCACAACACATTTATAGTCTAACTCATACTAACTAATTGACACTAATTTGTCACTCATTCCAAATATTCAAGAAGAGGATTATTAGATCTAGGGAAGCATAAACAAAGAGTTCTATTGAAATTGTCCAACCTATTGAATTATTGTCATTGATGTCAAAGGATATAGTTGCTTAAGGCAAAATTAAAAGCAAATTTATTCTATAAATGGCAGAAATAATATTTTTTAAAGTTCCTCATTTCATGTGCTGGGTCAATTCGTCTATAAATGACAAACATATTAAGAAGTATTTTAAAATGGAAATAAAAAAAATTCATACAAATATAGTTGACCTCCTCATGATGTAGCCCTAATTTTAGGAAAATAAAAAATGCCTTTAAATATTCTTTTATAAAGGATGATCCTCCTTTTGAAGTAATTTAAAAATTGTATTTTTTATTTAGCCGACCTCAAGGTGTTAGGCACCCAAATTATGGAGGCAAATTTCAAATCAAATAAAATTATTTTATTCTCCTTGGCTAACTTAATTGAGGTGTTACAACCGTTTGTGAAGGGGCATGTTTATGGATATAAAGAGGTCATTGGGGT
The DNA here is from genome assembly GCF_030272615.1 of Cryptomeria japonica. Taxonomy (NCBI): domain Eukaryota; kingdom Viridiplantae; phylum Streptophyta; class Pinopsida; order Cupressales; family Cupressaceae; genus Cryptomeria; species Cryptomeria japonica. Next base: position 353,165,576 of record NC_081409.1, read on the forward strand.
TCATTCTAAGCATGAAATCTATCGAATATTATTCCTATTCATGGTAAAATTTGGAGGGTGAATTGGAGCAGACTTAGGTGCAGATTTAGAGTAGAATTTAAGGTCAAGCTGGAGCATACTTATGCGCAAATTCAGAGCAGAATTTAAGGGTGAATTAGAGCAGACCTAATTGCATATTTAGAGTAGATTTTAAGGGTGAATTGCACCATTCCTAAGTGCATATCTATAGTAGGCTTTAAGGGCGAATTAAAACAACCCTGAGAGAATTTTTTAAGCAATTTTATAGCAAACTTTTAAGTAAGTTGCAAGTAGATCTATAGCAGAAGTTTTCTCGTGTTTTCAAGAAGCAATATTCAATAATTATCACTTTCTAAGTTAGTGCCTCTACATAGAAGAGATTGGTGTCTCTTGCTAAGTTGGTTCTCAATTATGGGGATTGGTTTCTCTAGTGGGTTAGTGCCTACAAAATCATTTTAAGGGGATTGGTGTCTCCTATGGGTTGGTGTCTACAAAATCTGTAAGATGTTTTTGATAAAAATATAATATTTTGTCATGGTTTTCTCCTGTAAGGGTTTTCACATAAATCATGTGTTATTTTGTGTTCTTACTTGCTAGATCTTGCATGTGTAGTTGATTAAACTTTTTGAAGTATTGTAATTCTATCTAATCAAGTCTTGAAAAGGAAAAGTAAAATATTGTTGATGTACTAATTACCCCTTCCCCCACCCCCTCTCTCAATATAATCATGTGCTCTTCAATTGTTATCATAGCAAGTTGCTTTGGAGATAGCCTAGCTGCTTGAAGGGAGATCTATAAAGAGCACTTATGGCCGAACAAGAAGGACATGGATTCTCATAAAAAAAGGTACCATTTTTTGATGGAACACATTGTGGCATTTGGAGCATGAGGATGGAGAGCTACTTGAATGTCCTAGGATGCAACAAAAACTTTAGTGGCAAATATTCATCAATTAACAAATATTTTCCATCGACCATTTCAAAATTGGCAAATAAGTTTGACCGAATGGGGTGATCGGATCACCCCGATTTTATCAATTTTAAGTCAAATGTATTTCAATTCGTCTTCATTTTTATTAATTATTTGTAATGATTTAAAGTTTTCGCCAATAAAGTCTACGTTTTCACAACAATCTATTTAATATTTTCACCTACAATTTTGGAAGTGTGACTTAATTCACCGCCATATTCACCAATAATAGTCAATAGTTCAATTCACATGATTGCCCAATTCACCTAACATTTTCCGAAGCATGTCTTAATTCTCCGTAATATTTGCCAATACCTTTAATCATTCAATGTTGTGGGATGATTGATTTCACCAATTCTATTATAAGTCCATCCCAACCGATGGTCCATAATCGCCTAGTAAATTACAATGTATATGTTTTGTTGAGGTTTGATTCGTCGTACATTTCCATAAGATGTATTAGAATTAAGTGGGATTCACCAAATATTTGTATACCTTTTAAAATTCCCGTTGAATTCGCCAAATATGGATTGGTATAAGGATGTATGAAAGAACAAATTTATTTTCACACAATTTGGTTAGTTCCAAGATCTCATTTCAGATCAATAGCCAAGTTACAAACAAGAACAACCATTGTTGCATTGCCGACTACTAGTGCTAGTCACTGATAATCTAAAGGTAAGTGACCATTTCTTTGAAGTGTTATAATATTATTCATCTCAATATGTTTGCAATTTTTATTTCATTCTTATTGAGTAGGGAGACCTCAAACATATAGATTCTAGGCCCTAGGGGCAATGAATCTTATAGTCTATTATTGCTTCTTAAACAAGTAGAAAGTTTTTTTCAGCCTTTATTTCATTGGTCAAATGGGAAGAAGGGTAAGACTCTTGAATGTGGTGAAGGCTAAGAGAGGCCAGTAAAACACATAACCTTACATTCGTACATTAGCAATGTTTGTGGTAAAAAAGATGAAGGTACATTATCACAACTACCACATTCACAACTTACACCGAATATTGAAGAAGGCAACGAATGTGATATCTTAGATGACAATGAAGAAGAAGATCTGGTAGATACCTAGGGTAGTGGGAATGAGATCATTGGCTTGGTTGAATATGTCATACATGATGATAATGCATGAAAGGGGAAAATAAAATCCAAATAAAACAGGTCGAGAGTGGGATTTGGCGAGGCATTTTCAAATTGATTGGGTGTCAAAGTATCCATTCATTGAACCGGTGGAGAATCTAGAGAAAGGTGACCCTTTAATAGAATGTAGGTGTAAAATTTGTAGTTGAAAATATAAAAAGGAGAAGAGGTTGCAGTTGAAGCTTGACACCATAGAAAAGCATATCAGCAAAGTTTATGAAAAACAAATCATAGATGGAATTGAAAAATCAGTGATAAGATGGAAAATAACGATCAATGTCAGCATGTTAAGTGTGCCTTAGAATATGATGCACATTTGAAAAGACAGGCAAATCTCGCTGAATGTGGAGGTTCTCTTGAAGCTATTTTTGGAAAGGCAATGCCAATAGCACACTTGGGAAAAGTTGTTTAGTAATTGGGAAAAACTGTTTAGTTAAGTGTTGTTTTTCATATTTTGATCTGAGGGCATCCTATGACATACTACCCAAAAATTAGTACTTTATTATACTTTTGGGGCATTCCTAACTTTCCTAACAGTCATTGGTCAGTAAATAGTGGATGGGAATGGGCAAGTTGTCTTGTTGAGGTTGAAAAATAAGATATAAAGGAAAAAATAAGAGATTCAAACTTAATTGCATTAGCTTTGGATGAAGTTACGACAATAGTTAATATGTCTTGGGTATATATGCATGTTTATACTATACAAAATCATGTCTGCCAACCTCATCTACTATGTGTTTCTAAGTTGAAGGAGAGTGTGACAACATAAACTCTATTTCAACTAGTTAAGAATTCTTTAATTGAATATGGAGGTATGGATGTCTTGACAATTGCAAAAAATTTGGTGTGTGTAGGAGCGGATGGAGCTTCAGTAATGCAAGGTCATAGGAACGGTCTTTGCATAAAGCTACAAACTTCTTGTTCACGCTACATGATTGTCATTCACTGCATGGCCAACATAATGAATCTAGCCTTTAAAATTATGAGCAAGTATCCTCTAGTAGCTTTACTCATAAATTTTGTCGAAGTCCCAAACGGTTTTTGAAATTTCAAAATTTTGTCGATGGAATAACTGATGGGAACAAGCTTCTTAAGGATTTTGATACTAAATGGATCTCCTTGCATGGTCTAGCGCATCGAGTTTATTATAGAATATCAATCCTGGATTGGATTAATGTATGAACATCGCCACACGGTCGACAAAGCTCCTGACCTGCTTTGTAGGTTAAATGATATAGAGACAATCTTAACTTTTGGAAGTTTTCTCCCCATGCTAGAGGAAATGAGCTTTCTTGTGAAAAAAGAACAAGAAAGAGTTATGTATATTGCAAAATATGCTAAGCTACGTAAAATGACATGCATGGCCCTAATAATCTCTATCAATCACAACAAACATTTATAAATGAAAATTTTTCTAGTTGGTAGACATTGACAAATTTGAACAATCCTAACAATTTTTTTTCAATTTAATACAAACAAGGAGTTATGTGTCAGTGTATGTGGCTTTGAGATACCAATGAACTACCTTGCCACAATGATGAAACCAAGAAAGCACTCTAAGAAGAAAGAAATAAGTGTCGCAAGGGAATATTTTAGCAAGATTGTTGAGTCTGTGACTGCTAGTCTGAAGAAAATCACCTCTTCGGTTTCCTCTAAAATTAGAGAATGATTCTCTCATGATGAGTTACTTGAAGCCATGTCTATTGTGTTTCCTCAATATTAGGAACTCAACAGTCCAACTGATTACCGTAAGAGGATAATGACTTTGATAAACCATTTTTGCAAATATGTAGAAATCAATGGACAAACTATAGAAGAAATTTTAAATGAAAGAATTCTTAGAGAGCAATCAGCCTGTTTTGCAATAACTATGAGGCATCAATTTAAAGATTCAAAAAAAATGGAGAACCCCTTGGAAGAGAGATCAATAACAAAGGTTTGGACAAAGATAGGTCAGAGCACACTTTTGGCTGATTCATTATCAAAATTTCCCAAATTTGTTGATTTATGTCAAAACATGATATTGGGTTTGGTGGAGGATGAGAGAGTTTTCAGTGCTTTGGGGTTCTTAAAATCAATGATAAGGAACAAACTAGACAAGAATTTGTAAAATTGCTTGTAGTTGTATACATCGAGGTATGATGTACAAAGTTTTCTTTATGAAAGGGCACTAGGAATATGAAAGTCCAAAATTGAAAGAAGAGGGTTGGGCAACTCTACAAACCAAAGTGGGACAATTGACAATGACATAATGAATGTCGGTGACACATGTGATAAAATTATAAGACACTGAGAGGGGGGGGTGAATAAGTGCAAGCAAAAACAATATGAATCTAATCACCGACTTAAATAGCTCAAAACTTAACAAGCATAAGAAGAATATCACCACATAAGCTAATGCCCAATAAAATGAATTCCACATAACACAAGAGATTTATATGTGGAAACCCAAAAGGGAAAAACCACGGTGGGAGTTAATACCCACAAGATTCACTATCCACAGAATATAAATCTTGACCGATTAAGGTCTTACAAATATACCCTATTTGGAGAAGACCTGGTTAGGAGTCACCCAGTTAAGGGATTTAAATGATGAGCCCTGATAGAAGCTTTGACTTGTTAGGATCAACCTCACAAGAGGATTTAAGACTCCTCTATAGAGCTACCCGGTTAAGGGATTTACAATGTAAGGCTTGTTAGGACCTACTCGGTTAAGGGATTTTGCTATTGTAACTATTAGGATAACAACATTTCAAATGATATTCATATAACACCTCTATGTCAGATAAGATCTACTTTAGATCCTCAAAACTTCAACAACACATCAATACAAATCTTAACTAATCACTGCACAATCGGAATCTCAATATTCGCCTTTGATCTCATCAACATACACATATCTATCTCATAAATCATCACACCTTTTTATAGACATCAACTTAGTCGGCTACAACCTTGGAACAATTTCCTAGATTCAATGAATCTAGACAAACTAACATTGCATGCTGAACTTATGTTGTCCATCGATATAACAAATAAAAAATAAAACAAAACCTATGTCGTTTTATTGATTTAAGTGACTATATCACTACTGATTAAGGTGTTCATCATAATGTCTGCTCTGTACATCAAATCTCACTTGTCCGGTTGAATCTACCAATGCAGTCATGAACATAGCTCCAAATACCTATCTCAATCATTTCTTTAAAACCGCATCATCCAACTCTTCATCACTCACCTGTACCGGTTGCATGAATGCAACTCCGATCATGTTTACTAGTTGAGGACCTATTTACCGGTTCTCTATTAAACTGTCTTTTGTACCTGTTATACATTACCGGTTGGCTTCCAAGACTTAGATGACTACGAAAACATTGTTGCCATCAATTACAACACAAGACTTAGTCATCAAACATGAATCTCAATCTCTTCATCACATTCACCAATCAATCATTTGCCGGTTGCATATCACCAACAGTCTTTACCGGTTCAGTCAAATGTCAACATTCTCCCCCTTTGGCATTGATGGCAACACTTAGGAAATTTTTTGTCAACTAAGTGTGCAATACAAAAATTGTCTTCATGACATATACTCCCCCTTAGCAATTGCGTGCAATTAAAAGACTTAAACTATTACTCCCCCTTAACTTTTACATACAAAATTTTGACTAACTCTTCAACTTTTACTCCCCCTTTAACAACAATGCCAAACAAAGAAGTAAAAACATGAAAGATAAATACATGTTACATCAAAATTGAATAAAAAATCGCATAGCATATATATAGATGTAGGAGTTCAAAATGATTTTACAATGCAATTTTTAAAAAAAGCATCACTAAAATGTGATTTCAACTACGTCATATCATTATGCCAAGTCTTCGAAATAGTGTCATTTATCTCCACATGTGTCCTTATCTGTCCACCAAACTTCTCCATGACATCTATGGTACTCATCTCTGGTGTTGCAAGGATAGCTTCAAATTCTTTATCAGCTCTCTGCAAGATTTCCACCTTAGGTATCAGCTGTGTCTCTAATTCCTCCAGTGATTTGATCCTCTTAACCTGTTCATTTTCATAAGCTTTTAGCTTATGCTGAAGTTATACAACCGATCTTCCAAAATTTATTACACAGTCATTCAGGAGCATAAATGACTCACTAAGAACTTCAATTTCTTGCTCAGCTTCCTCCTCCTTCTTCTTCAAATCAACACAAAACAATGAAAATTTAGAAACAGTTGAGAGGATTTTACCTCCGGTCTCAATTCCTTCTTTCAAATAGTCCTTATTGACAGTAAGAGCAACTTGTCCTTTATCAATTTCAGTCATTAAGTGCTATGTTCTCTTCTTCTTGTAATCTTTCTCAACATTGAAATAAGTTGCATCTTCAAATAATTTCATTTGCTTTCTAGCATCAGAAACAATTTGTCCAAGCTTGTCAATAGGAGTATCAAAATTATCAGTATCAGTATCAGTCTCCGGTAGGAGACTAGACAAAATTTCAACATCATTCTTTATTGTCTCTATCTTCTTCTCCTGTTCTTTCATCCTCTTCTTCTTGGCCTGGGATTGCATGACTGTTGCAATCTCCATCAACTCAGTTGAGCTCAAATTGTCCATGTCTAGTGGTCCTTTGATGCTTATAGCATCATCATCATCTTCACCTACAATTTTTCTTTTTGGAATCAAGTGATAAAGGTGTCACTTTAGGTTCAATCTTCTTTGACTTCTTCTCCTATGTTTCCTCTGTCTTCAGTTTTCTCCTCTTTCTTTTCTTTTTCTTTTTCTTTTTCTTCTATCTTCTTCTTTGCATCTTCAGGCTTATCTTTTGTCACTTCCTCTTCCTTTTCACTTTCCTTATTCTTTTCAATTTCATGTACCAATGGGGGCTATGTATCAACAGTTTGAGTTACTATCGGTGGCTCCTCATCCTTCTTTTCTTCTTCATCTTTCTTATCTTCCTATCTGTGTTCCTGTTCATGTTTCTTAGACATTTGAACATCAACATCTTGTACATCTACATTGTTAGTGGCATCAACATCAGCATTATTATCGGTATCACCATCATCAGTGATAATCACAAGTTCAGTTTATGTGTTCACCTGTTGAACTCCCATCACTATTTCATCAGGTTCAAAATCAGTTATCTTGACTCCTTCAGGAAGATCTTTAGCCTCAAACCTCTCTGGTTCATCTTCCTTAACTTCTTCCTCTTCATCCAGAATCAGACCTAGTACCTTCTTCAAAATTTGTTCAGTCTCTTCATGGATTGATTGGGTCTCACCAATTAACATTCTTGTTAACCTTTTCTTCGACCTAAAAGATGACTTTGCCTTAGCAAAAATTTCATCTAGCTCTTCCTTAGTAGCTTCAGGTTGCAAGTTTTTTAGAAAATATTCAATGTATTCTTTATCTTGTTTCATGGATGCCTACCATCTAGCATCGATTATATTATACAATGAATTTGGAATTTTCCCTTGCGATTCAATTATCACCTTGCTATATTTACTCATCATGTAAACAACTGCATCCTCAATCTGCCTTTGTTCATCTTCACTAAACTTATCATAGATTTTTTTCACACCAATCAATAAACCATACTCTTTATATTTATTATTGAATTTTCAAGAGGTGTGAGCTTGATTACTAGTTTCTTTTAAGATTTCATAGTTGAAATACCAACACCCTTTGACCTTTTGCCACTTCCCCTTAGGAATTTCTTTTCTCCTTCAGACTCAGTCTCTTCTTCATCAGCATCTACCGGTTTTTGCGCTTGTTGTTTTTTCCTTTTATCAGTCTTAACCGGTGTAGTAGGTGGTTCAACAATCTTGCCTTTTCTCTGGAACTGAATCTTTGATGGTTTCTCCTTCTTTATTGCTATTGGTTTCTCTTTCTTAATAGCTACTGGTTTTTCTTTGTCAACAACTTTCTCCTTCCCAGCTCTTGTCTTCACACCGGTGGGGGTACCGGTTGGTGCCCTTGATATTCCAACCTGTTGAGAAACATGTCTTGCTCTTGCTTCTGCAATGGCATCCTTTGTGAATCCTACTTTCTTTGCAAATGCTTCAACTTCTTTTCTAACTTTCTTTGCTATTACCGGTCTGTTGAGTTCTGAATGCACTTGAAGGGATTTCTCCTTGTAAGTGCCAAAACGTTTTATTGTTGTATCTACCGGTTGGGCAAGCAAATGATTAGCATATGAAATCAGAAGATCTTTGTCCACTTCATATCCCATGGGCATAACCAGTGCAGTTCGAGGCACAAGTGCCTCCATCATGCAAGTATCTATATCAACCATAAAGAAAATTGTGTTTTCATATCGGCTGACAACCTCTGTCGTTATCCTTTCCCTTGCATACATTTTATTTTGAAAATCTTTAAAATATCCCCATGTAATTTTGTCAAAACCATTACTAAGCATTCTTATGCTATTCTTCATTTATACCAATGCTGGAGTGTCATCTATCCATTGGATATCACCAATACCAAGGAAACATTTCTGAAAATAAAAGAATAGACCAAGAATTAGTTGTCCAAACTTAAACCTTAACCTCTTATCCTTCTTGATGGATTCTAGGTTCAACATTAGTTGACTTCTCAATGCCTCTGACAAGTCATAATCAACATCATCTTTTATCATTGGGTGGGCAGTGTGGATAGCAACAACAGGGATGTTGTTCATCCTACTAGAGTAATAGATCCGGTAACCGATCACCATAGAAGCATAGTTTACTGTCGGATCATTGCTATTATTCACCACCATTTCTCTTACATCCCATTTAGATCTTGTTAAATGTTCTACATCATTCTTAGGAATGGATCTGAGTACAGGATCCTCACTGGTGGCACAAAATCTGGGGACTGCGTGAATAGATTCCTTAGAAATCTTATGTGGTCAGTCGAGCCACATAAACTGGTCATGAATTTTACTAAACACATATCTCACAAGTTCATCATCAAAATCATAAATGAAATTTAGGGCATGGTGAAACCCTTTCTCAATAACCCTTTTGAATTGTTCCTTTATCACTCTGATCTTATCACATAATGCTTTATACTGATAAAAAATAATAGCAATACCAAGATTCTCAAGTTTGCAATGATAGAAAGATCTAGCATCTTCAACATATAAGACACCATAAGGAACTCCAGATAGGGTTCCGACGGGATCATTTGCCTCAGACTTAAACGGTTGCCTCTTAAATTCAGGACGGGGTCTATCGATAACATCCACTAGATGTGGGGTGTCCATCTTCAATGATTCAGAAAGATAAGCAAATAACAAGATTTCTGGATAAATACCTTTTACCGCTTCTGCACTAGGGTTCCAAACACCAACAATGCTTTCTCACTGATTGTCGATCAAAAACCACACCAGATCACTTCAAATCTCTATCAATGCTACAAACACAAACTTTGATCTTCTCTATTCACTCTCCAAGTGCCCACAATAATTCATTGTGACAAATAACATTCAAAAAGTTCCTTTTATTTGCCCATTATCTACTGCATTAAATGTTATTACCGGTAAAACCTTAAAATGTCTTCCAACATACTACAGGTTCTCATAACACATCAAACCTACCGGTTTCGTCACAAAATCACTTCACAATATCATAATACATCAAAGTATGTAGATTTAACATACCTCATGGTTCTTCAGGGGGTTCTGAAATAGATCTAACATTAAGTTCCCCCTAAGCTTTTTAATAGCTTAGTTTGCCGGTGAAGGGTTCTCCACACTAGGTGAAGAAATAGGATCTTCAGATGGTTTGTCTTCGGTTTTCTCACCATCCTTCTTTTTCCAGATTCTATTCATTTCAACTTTGGCCTCCTCCACATCAACTTTCATCTTCCCTCTTTGATCAACAGATTGATTCACCTTAGCTCTACAAAAATTTGCAATATGTCTCGGTTTATGACAATGATAACAAGCGATACCAGATGCTCTCCAAGGTCCAACATTGCCTCTACCAGTCCTTTTTCTATTGCAGTTCATAGCTACATGACCGTAGTTATGATAGATTGTGCAAACCACATTCATCCTCTTTTCCATCTCATAGGGACTAGACCGATTAGCATAGGGTCTCTGGTAGTTAGGACTTCTCTGGTCATTAAAGGTTCTTTGCCAACCACTACCAAACCTCTGACTCGTGTGAGGTGTCGAATTATTTGCTCCATACTTGCACTCAACAACTCTATGTCCATACATGTTGCAAGTGTAACAATAACCATTAAAGGTTCTAGGCTTATATCCTTGATATGTATTAGCCCTATAACCATTAGTAACATAAGATATGCTTCTACACACATTAGCAGTATGTCCTGGTTTATGACAATTGAAACAAATAGACTTAAATAGGATTTCTTACTAGTGAGTTTCTAAATCTTAGGCACAAATTTACCTTCATGCATGTTGTCCTTTGTACCAGAAGGCTCACCTTTCTCAAATGTATTGTAACCCAATCCAATTGTATCACTATTCATCCTTTGAGATTGGATCTGTTCATCAAGAATGGTAGAATTTTTGTTAAACTTTGCAAGCTTCTCATTAGCATCAACAAGTTCTTGTGTAAGGTCTTCATTCCTTTTCATAAGAGTCTCTCTAAGAGACATTTCCATATCTAGTTCTGACTTTATCTCTTCTTTTTCTTCTTTTCCCTCATGCCAATGTGCATATAGAGTACCATTTTCCTGATTTATCTTGAAGATCTCATGTTCTTTCTCTTTGATCTTTTCTTTATCTGCCCTCCTTGCTTCAAGTTCCTGACTCATCTGGATGGTTAGGGCTTCTAGCTCTCTCCTCAAGTTGGCCTTCTCATCATTCAGTTTCTCCACTTCATCAACCAATGCACCTATATTTGCTTCATTAGAAGAACTGTTCTCAGAAACCTCCAACAGTTGTTTGGTTAGCTCTCTTCTCTTAGTGAGTGAAGCTTTATACTTGCCTCTCAATGTTTCTAGAGCTTCCTCAGTTTCTGCAAGTTTAATAGAAATCTCTCTATAACTCATATACCCCATGTCTACCTTAGGAATCCTCTCAAGTGGTTAAGCCTCAAAGAAGTTTGGCTCTGATAACAATTGATAAACTTATAAGGCACTGAGAGGGGGGGTGAATTAGTGCAAGCAAAAACAATATGAATTTGATCACCAACTTAAACAACTTAACACTTAACAAGCATAAGAGGAATATCACCACATAAGCTAATGCCCAATAAAACAAATTCCACATAACACGAGAGATTTATACGTGGAAACCCAAAAGGGAAAAAACACAATGGGAGTTAATACCCACAAGATTCACTATCTACAGAATAGAAATCTTGACCAGTTAAGGTCTTACAAATATTCCCTGTTAGGAGAAGACTCGGTTAGGAGTCACTCGATTAAGGGATTTAAATGGTGAGACATGATAGGAGCTTTGACTTGTTAGGATCAACCTCGCAAGAGGATTTAAGACTCAGATATAGAGCTACCTGGTTAAGGGATTTACAATGTAAGGCCTATTAGGACCTATCCGGTTAAGGGATTTTGTTGTTGTAACTGTTAGGATAACAACAGTTCAAATGATCTTCATATAACACCTCTGTGTCAGATAAGATCCACTTTGGATCCTCAGAACTTCAACAATACATCAATACAGAGCTTCACTAATCATCACACAATCAAAATCTCAACATTCGCCTTTGATCTCATCAACATATGCATATCTATCTCTTAACTCATCACACCTTTTTATAGACATCAACTTAGTCGGCTACAACCTTGGAACAATTTCCTAGGTTCAATGAATCTAAAAAAACTAACATTGCATGTTGAACTTATGTCGACCATCGATATACCAAATAAAAAATAAAACAAAACTTGTGTTGTTTTACCGATTTAAGTGACTGTATCACTATCGGTTAAGGTGTTCATCAGAATGCCTACTTTGTATATCAAATCTCGCTTGTCCTGTTGAATCTGCCAATGCGATCATGAACATAGCTCCAAATACCTGTCTCCATCATTTTTTTAAAATTGCATCATCCAACTCTTCATCAATCGTCTGTACCGGTTGCATGAATGCAACTCTGATCCTATTTACCGGTTCTGTGTTAAATTGTCTTTTGTACTGGTTATACCTTACCGGCTGGCTACCAACTCTGATCCTATTTACCGGTTGAGGATCTGTTTACTGGTTCTTTGTTAAACTATCTTCTGTACCGGTTATACCTTACCGGTTGGCTTCAACTGATCTTTTGAGGAAATTGCAGGACTATTCTGAAGACTTGCTTGTTTTGCAGGCTTGCTTGTTCTTGTCACCCTTTTTAGCTCACTCTAGTTTTTCCTTTAGCGTTTATAGAATAATTTGTTTTGATATGAAACCAACCTGAATATATTTGTAGAGAATGTCGTTTGTGAACAATAAATGTCTCGATATGCTAATCAATACATAAGTCTTTTCAAAATTTGAATTGCTTTTGTTGACATGTGCTATCAGTTTTGTCAATACCTCTAAATCTGGCACCACTTTGACACGGTTGTTTCTACAGATAAATATGGTAACATTTCGATGTATGTTATAACTATTTCCTTCATTTGACTTTGACAAAGGTTGCGTTGATAAGCCATTACTCATTTGATCCCTATATTTGGGTTAACTGTGTCGAAGACCTTTTGACAATACCTATCAACATTACTTTAACCATCGACATATCTCAGAATTGCATTCCCGACTTCTTTAGTTACTCCAATAAAAGCCTTGCCTTTAACTTCACTGATCACCATAAGTTATCCCGTTGTTGATTTTCTAGTTACAAGCCTAGGATTGGAATAGATATTCTGATATTGTTATATCCATGCTCTATTGGAATAAGTTACATAGTCGGGGCACCAACAATTCATGATTCCGATCTCATTAGCTATACCGATAAAGACTTTACCTTTAGTTGCCCGTTATCACCATTGGTTATCCTGATTTCGCTTTTTCAATTGTGAATATGTGATCGGAGTAACTTCCTTGACATTATTTTATTTACTTGTCATCGAAACAACTTCCATTGTTGGAATACTATTAACTTGTTATTCTATCTTGAATAGTTATATTGATAACCATGTATAATGCTTTATCGATTAGTCATCCTTTATTTTCCTTTATCGGGATAAGTTGCATTATTTGGGTAACCTTTTAGACTTGTCCCGATCATGTATGTGATCCCGATGAATTCATATCGGAATAACATATTTTGATATCCATATATCGAAATAGTTTGGTCTATCAGGGTTATAAAGATTCGTTGTTCTACCTTTTATAGTTACTCTGATAGACATTTGGTTCTCCTTTCCGACACAACTATTCCGATATAGTGATTCAAGGGTAGTTCATTCCATCGATATTATGTTGGATTTCTATTCCGCTTTTGTTAATCATTCTGATAGGTACCCTCAGTTTCTGTTTTGACAGAGCTATTCTGATATAGCAATATCAAAACAGTTTATTCTGTCGGTATCAATCATCATCCGAGAGATTTTTCTCTACTGTGATTGTGCTTCATTTTCTCTCGCGGATTCTTCTTTAGATGAATCATCCATTTCTTGGAACCTTTTCTTTTTTTGCTCTAACTCCTTCATGAAATTTGAAATGTGTGAACAATGGGTCTTGGATACATATACTTCAGAGGTTTCTTACAAAAGATAATAAGATCATTGGTAGTGGGATGTTAGGTTTTTTAGGTACATCAATTATAAATTAAGGTTGTATACTGTGGTAATTAACTAATTATATGTCGTTTGTGAATTTCAAATTTTTTGATATAGTTGGTCGAGAGTGGGATGCACTACATTTGTACATTGCAAAAAATCTTGATTGGATGACTTTATGGATTCAATGATGTCAACAATTTGGTCGCGCATTAACATGGGAAGGTGTGGCTTCATTGGTTAAACAAGCTCATCGTAACGGAGATTCCAATGTTACACCTTGGGAAATTGATTTAGCATATGGTTTAAGAGATAAACATGTACGTATAAATATATTAATCACCCATACTATTTAATTATTTTCAATTATATTGATGTATATGTTGGCATTTGCATGAAGATTGCATTAATGAAATGTTATGTTGTCATTGATGTTAATTAACTGGTAATGATTTTGTTGTAATGTTGTTTTGTAACCGGTAGGAAGATCTAGTGAAAGGAAACCGTAACCTGCTAAAATGACAGTATAAGTCATTCCAATGACATACTATCAATCCTCCTCTATCGGCAATGGTATCCCAAAATGCAATCCCATCAAAATCCCCAACACTATCGGAATTGCACAAAACGGATAAACCGGCAGTATAGACTAATTCCGAAAATGCACCTTGGAACACTATCGGTATAGCTATACCGATCAAGACTCATCGACCAGATTTATAATATCAAAATAGCACAAAAACTTTAAATCGACAGTAGAAACCATTCCGATCAGCTGGCCATCGACAAAGCTATCCTGATAACTCTTGTCAAGGCAAAAAATAACCATCACTAAATTATTTCGATATGCTTCCATTGAGTCCAGAATAATTTTTTAACGAATATTTTTTTAAAAAAATTGAAGGGTTTTGTCGAACATAGCTATCGGCATATGTTATACCGATAAACAAACTTCCTAAAAGATGACCTTTTCGACATAGTTGTATCGATCATCAAAAGGATAGTTCTATCAAAATAGATAACACAGTCGATATGCCATTTAGAGATCATCTCAACAACACAATTCATTCCGATAACTTGAAAGGGGTACACCGATTCTCAAAGTTATTCCGATTAATTATTCTTGCCTAAATTTCGATGAACATAGCCCGACGAACCAAAAAAAATTGCGATGAGGTTGTTGTACACGCGACGTTGTTTTCGTCATAATGACAACGAAGGTTTGCTCCACCTTGTTGGAAAATGGACGATAGTTGGGTCAATTTTGCGACAAACACCATAAACATTTTCCTTGGCGCTAACCGATGATTCTGGGTCATGGTTTCGACGTATAAGAATTGGTCATTACATCGACGAAATTTAAGCCAAGATTTCATTAGTAAATCGACAATAGTATGTCGATATGTCACCAAACATTCGTCAGAATTTGTAGTCAAATACAATAGTGTTCAATGATGCTAGTGTTCAGTATTTTGATCTGCATTGGTCCGCATTGCAATATCTTGGTTTGCTGATTTGGAATTATGTTTGGGATGTTCTTGTGTGCCTTCAATTCAGGTGGTTCGTGGTTTGGAGCTCCGCAAGTGATTTTTCTAGGTTGACAATCAGTTTAGTTAATGCTCTTGAAGTTTGGTATAATGATGATATAATTCTAGTAATTTGAGTTGGTGTGGATGTTGTTGTGGTAATTTATGATGCTTGTAGATGTTTCTAAATCATGTGCTATTTGTGTTGGTGGTCTGCATTGATCGATTTGTGTGTTACTGATAACTTTCTTTAGTCCGATGGTATTCTTCATGTTCTTGGTCGACATGGTGATTGTAGCGTGTTGCGAATGTTTGATGCACAATTATTAGAGGTGTTTCATATTCGAGGTGGTGATTTAGGTCCATGCTATGTCTTATCCAACATTATTTTGGTCCGCATGTGATATTGTAGCGTGTATGATCATATTTTTTGTAATTAGGTGATATGTGCTGAGCTGACCTTGATGATATTGGTCCAAGGTTGATTTCATGTATAAATAAATGTAATATCTTTGTAATTGAGTGTGGTGTGGATGTGTGAGTGTGTGAATAATGTATTAGTCATTTGGTAGCAAAGCATAAGTGTGGACAAGTGTGAGAGATGTTATGTTCTTAACTGGAACTGTAACTAGGCATTAGGAGATGTTATTTCTTAGTTCATGATCTTCTAGATGTAATTCGAATGTGTTTGTAAGACAACGAGTCTTCCCAGGGTTGTATCCCTTCTTTGATTTTGAGTAGTGAGCTCTAGACATTGTGCTTGAATGCATGTGCATTCCCCATTGTAATATTACATATACTTCTAACAGGGTATCATCATATTGTGGGTAGGTTCCCATCATGGTTTTTCCCTTGACAAGGTTTCCACATCAAAAATATTGGTGTTATGTGTGTTGTTGATTTATGCTTTCATTGTTAATTATCAAATCTGAGATTTATGTAAGTTGATGTAAAATTTGGTTACAACTGATTCACCCTCCTCTCAGTTGTCTGCCCTATCTTCACCAAGATTTCTATTTGCTTTGTGTTGATGAGACCATGAATAATATCAAAGGGCTTAGTAAAGATGTTGATGAGGTCATAATCGTTCAAAAGGTAATAATTTCTTTTCCTTTAAGATTTGATTCCAAACTTTCAATAATTGAGGAAATTAAAGATCTACATACATTGACAAAGGATGGGTTGTGTAGATCCTCACTGCCTATGAAATTAGGATTGAAGACAAACCATCACAAGATGAGGAAACCTTTAAAGCATCAAGAAAGGGAAATAACAAAGTATTCAAACCAAATGAGAGTTCATGCAATGATATAGGTGAAGAAGAAGCTCTTTTTGTGAGAAAGCTAAATAAAGGATCTAGGAAATATCAAGGTGATTTACCATTCAGATTCTTTGATTATGGTTAAACTAGGATACTTTTCTAAAAGTCCACAAGATAAAAATGAAAGTACAACTAGGATGAAGATGACCAATACATGAAGAAAGTAAGAAAGTACTATCAAAATAAGAGCCACAAGAATGGTCAATGTCAAAAGAACTCTTAAAAATATAGGAAAAGTTTTTATTAAAAGAAGAATGATAGCTCACTAGAAGAAAGCAATGAAGAAGTCTCAAGCAATGAAAGAGAAGAAATAATCTTCATGGTAATGGAAGTAGAGAATGATAAGAACAAAGAGGAAGGAATAAAGGAGGTGTTCAATGAAGAAGAGGAAGTAGATCTCGAGGAAGAACTCCACTATGCTTATAGAGAGAATGAAAACACAAGTAAAGAATTTCAAGATGAGCTACAAATTCAAATTTTTTGTGAAGTTTGAGAAAAATCGGATAAATGATTGAAGAAATAAAAGTTCAATTAGAAAAGACAAAACAAACTGAGGAGGTTATAAGAGATCAACTTGACGCAAAGGAATCCAATTTTGACAAATTGGAGCTTGGAATCGTCTCGGCCTTACGAAATGAATTGGAAATATTTGTTGGTCAATTGAATTGAATCTTGAAGTTTGACAAAAGCAATGACATATTGGATAATATAATCAATTTGCAAAGGGCGCCATTTGTTTCCATCACAATAGTATAATTAATGTCCCCCCGTAAGGGAGAAAATGATGATAAGAATCCCCCAAATGAATAAGTAGCTCCTACACCAATGACGAACACCTGGAAACATACCAAAATCTACTGCCTACAAAAAATGTTTCTCCCTTTGGGAAAAAAATAGATCCATTGGAGATATCAAAAGCCACTCCCATAAACGAGAAGAAGTAGGAATCCAAATCCAAATAGTGTGTGCCTCTAGAATATGCTTAAATGTCATTACGTCGATGAAGTATGATGATGCCACAAACTAATCAATTACATGCCCAATCAATATAGAAGGTGACAACCCATGATTATAAAAATTGATGTAGAACAAGCTCCATGGACAATTAAGATGGGTTGACAAAATTGATGAGGTTGTCAACAAAGAGAAGATAAATGTCCTCTATATAATCCTCTAGATATGCAATCTGAGACTCCACAAATAATAATGATATGTCTACAAGATACGAATTCCAAGGAGTTGTGTCTAAAATAACAATGCTCTAATGCATTAAATTAATGGGTGCCATTGATGTGTTAATTCCATGATCATTAGGAATAAGAGAAGATGACGCAGATTGAGATTGTGTCTCGACTTCAGGAGTGAGAATTGAGAGACAAGTCTTTGGTCCATTGGTGCATATAAGAACTATGATCAATTGAAGTATCTCAAGAGTACCATGATCAAAGGATATATAATCTATAAATGCAAGAATAATAAGACAATTTGTTGCAAGCTCCATTAGAAATGGAGAGATATGAGGGTCTCCATAGATATCCCAAAGGTGAGTCCAAAGTGTCTACAGACAATCAATGTTTGATAAAGCATACATAGTGTTAAGACCAACACTAGACAAAATAACTATCACAACATAGCCATTAATGATCCTCGAAGCATACTTACCCCTCAAAGTGTCTAGTTTAGAGATGAGTCCATATAGATAAGGCAAAAAGAAGAGCTACTTGAGGTGTGTTAAGACGCCCTTTCACCAAGACTCATAATTAACCTTTGCCAAGATGATAAAAGAAGAATGAACAAAAGAGATCATGATACCTCGTCGAATGAAATAATCAAACCTCAAAAACCTTAATGTTAGGACCCCGAGGCAACTGATAGGGGGGGGGGGGTGAATCAATTGTCTAATAATTTCATCTAAATATAACTTAATCAAACTTGATACTTAATACCGGTAAACCAAACTTAATGTCTGTAAACAGATTAATAGTTAACAATAGTACCGGTGAAACTTAATGCATGAAACAGAAAGAGAAACAACATCCACAACACATAACACAAAGATTTGTACGTGGAAACCCTGTAAGGGGAAAAACCACGGTGGGAAACGTTACCCACAATCAGATGATACTACTGCAGATAGTATGTGTATACAAATGGGGTTTGCACATGCAGAAAGGCCAGTTGCCTAGAGCTCACTGCTCAATCACAAGAATGGGAGTCTCACTGACTACAATTGGATGATTAAATCCAATGATAATGTACTGCTCAAAGTAGCATCTCCAATGCTAGATTCAGTACCGATTAAGCTCTAATTATCTCCTTCAAACCTTCCTTGAATCTTCAAATGATGTTTGCACGAGTAGCTCTGCCTCTGCTTATATTCACACATACCGGATATCACAACCTTACCATACCATATTGTGTACCATTATATTAATCTCACAAATGAGATCTTACATATATGTCAAAACCTAAGACCAAATGTGTAGGTCGGCTCACTAAGAATATTACAATAAAATCAATTACAAGAAGTCAAGATGTGATGCATCATGTCGGCTCAACAACAATATTAATTGATTAAACCATCTCCATAATGTGTTGTGCTGATTTGGAATAGATAACGCATGCTGGTCCATAACCTAGACCAATTCGTCGGTAATAGCAAATATGTCAACCCGATTAGACCAATAACCAAATCATCAAAACCAAGTGTCCAAACCATGGCTTCGACATGACCAAGTGATCTCCAGATGATAACAAGTTGTCCTCAGTGTCGGTGAACGATATAACCTGTCGGTGAACCAAATACTGGTGACTGTGCATAAGTCACTGAACTTGCTGGTGAACATAACCAAAGATCTCCAGAAGGATAAGTGTTGATAAGTGTTGACATCAATGACAAAACCAATGCAACATATCCATAATACCAACACTTAATACAGGTAAAACAGATCAAATAAATTTCTTCCATAAACAAATTAGTTGTTAGTGTCAAAACGTCTAAGAAATTGACTAGATATTGAAAAGACAAAAATATGAAAAAAATATACCTGGGGAAAAATATAGAAAAAATACATTTTAGATTTAAAGAGCTCTAAATCACCTTTCCAACACCTCAAAAGTTGAAATTAGAGATACTATTGAAAAGATATGAGCTAGTAAGCAAAAACTAAAGATCTAACTTTGACTTGGTATAGTAAAAATCTAGAGTAGAATCTAAAGATAAGACCATTACAGCTACAAAGTGTTCATAATTAGGTTTTCAATGATATCTTGTTTGCCCAATTTCAACATTGTATGCAAAAGTTATGACAAAAAGAAAACTAGACTAAATTTAGCCAATCGATAACCAAAAAATACACTTCTACATTGATTTCTAAAAAAAATTACCCATTGCATGCAAAATTTGATGAATATCCAGATGGTTTCTCAGGGCTATGAACATAACCCATAAATATTTTTTCTCAAAAATTTGCAGCAAAAAAGCTATGATCGAATTTTGTTTTCTTTTTGCTTATTTTGTTTTTCCTTGCAAAATTTGACAGTTTTTGATAAAATCACAAATAGTTTTTCGTAACTATAAAGAAAACCCATAAATTACTTTTCTTCAAGATAAGCTAATTTTTCTTCTCAACGATGGATCTCTCAAAATTTGAATAGGAACTTAGCAGATCTAGAGCTTTAATACCACGTTTAAGTTATTTATTCAACCCCACAAGTGCATGAATCAACTACAAGCAAAACACCCGTCACAAATGGAGATCAAGCAAGATAGATTTGGTCAACAACCTGGAAATTATATTGATGCACAAAAGATTAACGTATAAATGAATACAATAAATGCAACTCTAGACTAAACACTAGAACAAGAATAAAAAAGAGTAGGACAAGTCTCCACATCATGATGAATGAAACATGTGTTAAATAAAACTCAATGTAATAAAAGATAAAAAGAACTTAAGTTTTTCCTTAAATGATCAAAGTAATAAAGACCCTAATTATTTAAATAATTAGATAATAATTTAATTGCTTCAACAAATTTTATTTAGTATTGACCATTGGCTTAGTTTCTTTTTTTCAATGATCTTCAAACTCAAATGCATAAACATAGTGTGGTTTGATATTAACAAACTCAAATAATACAAATCAATGTATTCAAATGAAAGTTTACGAGCTTTCCACACATAGATTGAAACATTGAGCAGTTTCATCTAATAATTAAAAGATGGATGAATTCGACAAGTAGACATTTGACATTTGACATTTGTCATATCAATTGTACTTTCTAAGATATATTGGAGATCACTTACCAATGAGTTAATATTATAGCCCACGATATATATGTAGATTAAATTTTTGTGGTGGTGCTAATTCTAAGATATATGTTGGTCTTAATGTCCCTTAATTCATTATGTTGGTCTAATACAGGAGAGAGTTTTATGTTCATATGGTAAATTTTGGACATTTATAGTGTGGATAGTCTACTTTTGCATCCTTGTACATTAATTGATGTCATTTCTATCTATTGTGTAAGTCCCTATAATATTAATACTCTATGAGACTAATATTTTTCAATGTCTTCTTAGTGATTCAATTGGTGTCTTAGGCTTGCCTTTTGGAACATATATATATATATATATATATATATATATATATATATATATATATATATATATATATATATATATATATATATATATATATTTTAAAATCTAAAAGAAGATGTATTTGAAATATCAATATTAACAATTATTTCATTTTTAAATGATTTAATAATTATTTTATTTTGAAGAGTTATTTTTAATCTAAATATTAAGATAACAATCTTGAGTTGTTTTATTTATTAAAGAATATTTTCTTTTTATAAGCTACTTTAGAATAATTTTATTTGTTTAATTTTAAAACTTTTTTTATAGCTAGTCAGGAATTATTTTATTTTATTCTAAACCAATGGATCAAAATACAAATGTTATTTACAAACAAATCATTTTCTCATTAATATTTAACAATATTTGTTTGGATACACAAACTCAAATTCAATTATGTCATTTATAGTTGCATCTAGTATGATTAACCCTACCAATTGTTATATTCATACACTTAGTAAAATCATGATACATTTAACTTCAGTAATTTGTTGATCTCAAACTATTATCTAGCCTACCTGTAAATTGTTGTCATGACTTATCTATCAAGTACATAACAAATATTACAATCTTATAAAACTAGCAATCACACCTTGGTGTGCAATGGGTATGTCTAATACGCGTGGAATTTGAATTAGGATATATTTGTGTTGTGAATGGTGTTAATTGGTAGACCATTTAAAAAATGATATTGTTTGTGCAACGAAGGGACCAATGTAGAAGTGAAAGATTCAAATAAATTATTTATCCACCTACAAGGATCGAAACACAATAAAAATACTCCATTACAGATAGTCTCATTTTATGTTTGTAAGAGAGAGAGAGAGAGAGAGAGAGAGAGAGAGAGAGAGAGAGAGAGAGAGAGAGAGAGAGAGAGAGAGAGGGGTAATGAGATATGAATAGAGTGGAAGATAGAGATAGAGATGCATATGAAGATGGAGATGGAGAAAGAGATGGAGTGGAGTGATAAAGAGAGAATAGATAGGGACACATAGATATGGAAGAGATAAATATACTATAAGAGAGGGAAAGAATGAGAGAGGGAGAGATATAAAGATAAAGATAGATATGCGAAATGATATATAGAGAGAATAAAGAGATAGAGAAATATAGGGGTAGAGAGATATGGAGAGATAGATATGGTTAAAAGAGATATAGGCATAGAGGTATAGAAAGAGGGAGAGAAAGAGATGGATGAATAGAGAGACATATACATGTGTAGAGAT
The DNA here is from genome assembly GCF_030272615.1 of Cryptomeria japonica. Taxonomy (NCBI): domain Eukaryota; kingdom Viridiplantae; phylum Streptophyta; class Pinopsida; order Cupressales; family Cupressaceae; genus Cryptomeria; species Cryptomeria japonica. The sequence continues at coordinate 353,188,111 of NC_081409.1, forward strand.
GGAGAGGGCAAGATGAAGATACAGGGAGATAGGAAGTGGGAGAGAAATAGATAGAGATATAGATATATAGATGGAGAAATATAGGGAGAGATAGCGAGATAAAGATTGAGAGATAAATATGAAGAGAGAGAGAGAGAGAGAGAGAGAGAGAGAGAGAGAGTATAGATAAGTGAATAGAGATAGAGAGAGAAGGAGAGAAATTAAGTGATATAGGGAGGGATATTGATAGAGGGAGATATAGGGATATATGGTTGAAGGGAAAGAGAGAGAAATATAGGTACATGGGAAGATAAATGGAGAGAGAGGTGAATATAGAGAGATAGATAAGGGGATAGGGAGGGAGTAAGGGAGAGAGAGATGGGGAGATAGACAAAGGGGAAGAGTGTTAGGACCCAGGAGGCAACTGAGAGGGGGGGGGGGTTGAATTAGTTGTCTATTAATTTCAACCCAAATATAACTTAATCAAACTTGAAACATAATACCGGTAAACCAAACTTAATGTCAGTTGACAGATAAATAGTTAATATTAATACCGGTGAAACTTAATGCATGAAACATAAAGAGAAACAACATCCACAACACATAACACAAAGATTTGTACGTGGAAACCCTGTAAGGGGAAAAACCACGGTGGGAAACCTTATCCACAATCAGATGATACTACTACAGATAGTATGTGTATACAAATGGGGTCTGCACATGTAGAAAGGCCAACCGCCTAGAGCTCATTGCTCAATCACAAAATATGAGTCACACTAACTACAATTGGATGGTTAAATCCAATGATAATGTACTGTTCAAAGTAGCATCTCCAATGTTGGATTCGGTACCGGTTAAGCTCTGATAATCACCTTCAAACCTTCCTTGAACCTTCTCTATGGTCTGCTCATATGACCTTCAATATTCACACATACCATGTTACAATACCATAACCTTACATACCATATACCATCACATGTCCATTATTACTTATCTCACAAATGAGATCTTACATATATACCAAAACCTAAGACCAAATGTGTAGGACGACTCACTAAGAATATTACAATTAAATCAATTACAAATAAGTCAAGATGCAATGCATCATGTCGGCTCAATGCATTTACAACAATATCCAATCAATAAGTCATCTCCATAACGTATCATTTTGATCTAGAATAGATAATGCATACCGGTCCATAACCTAGACCAATTTGCTAGTAATAGCAAATATGTCAACCCGATTAGACCAATAACCAAAACACCAAAACCAAGTATCCAAACCATTTCTTCGACGTAACCAAGTGATCTCTAGATGATAACAAGTCATCCTCAGTGCCGGTGAACAATATAACATGTCGGTGAACAATGTACCGGTGACTATGCATAAGTCATTGAACTTGTCGGCAAACATAATGTGCCTGTTCAACATAACCAAAGATATCCAGAAGGATAAGTGTTGGCATCAATGACAGAACTAATGCAACACATGCATAATACCAACAAAGAGAAAGGGAGATATGTAGGTAGAGTGAGAGAGAAGAGGGGAAGAGAAGGAGAGAGAGAGAGATAGGTAGATGAGAGAGAGAGAAGAGCACGATATGGAGAGAGAAGAAGAGGGGTGAGAGATAGCACAATATGTAGAGAGGGAGAGGGAGAAGGGGGTAGATATAGATGGAGGAAGATATAGAGAGATAGGGAAATAAAGATAGATAAGGACATGGATAGAAATAGATAGAGTGAGAGGGAGATAAAGAGAGTAGGAGAGATGAAGTGAATAAGAGAGAGAGATGGATTGGAAGAGATAGATAGAGGAGTGAGAGGGGGATAGAGAGAGTAATAAAGAGGTAGAGATATATAGAAAGAGCGTATATATATATATATATATATATATATATATATATATATATATGCACACACACACACACACACACACACACACACACACACACATATATATAATATATATATATATATATATAGAGAGAGAGAGAGAGAGAGAGAGAGAGAGAGATGTATGTATATATATGTATGTATGTATGTATATGTGTGTATACACACACACACACATATATGTATGTATGCATGCATGTATACATATATAAATAATATTTAGATAAGTAATATATAATTTATATTATAATTATTAAATATAACAAATTCATTATTAAAAATATATAATTTCAATTGTCTTGCATGTTTTGAGGAACATTGTATTAAAAGAATAGGTTGTTCATTTCATATAGGATACACCTTCCGCATAATAAATACTTGTCATTAAAAGCTAAGATACATTAACTTGCAAAAAATTATTATTTCAAACTATTATTTAACTTGTCTTTCAATTAATATTTTACAAATAGTTAATTGATGGCTAACCAATAAATATTATTATTATAATATTAGATAGAAAAAAACTTACTACTACATGACATTAATTATAATTACAATAAAAATATAATAATAAACATCATATAATATAATAAATAAAATATAATAATACAATATTTGTAACACTAATTGTAAGTTTATCCAAAATGTTAACTCTAAACTCAAACTAAAAAACTGAAAAATAAATATTTTAAGATTGATGTGTTAATTTATTTATTTTTAAAATAAGGTAGGGATGTCCCACCAATATAATATAATTTTGATTCTCATCATCTCGAAATGCTCAACATCATCTTTAGAGTGACACTGATGGAGAAATGAAACGTAAAACATTGAACTTGTAGGTGATGGATATCTTGAGATTTAATATTCCACAAATTAACTTAAGCAAGTAAAAGTTTGTAAACCTAATTATTTTAATAATTATGTTTTACATTTAGGGGCAAAATTTAACTCGGGTTAACAATATATTTTTTTAATAATTTTGGTAGAGTATATCCTAATTATTTTAGGAGTTTGAGTAAATAGGTAAATATTTTTAATATTTTTATAAAAAATGTTTGAGATGTGATTTTTATATTTGTTCAAAATTATTCAATTTTATTTTTTAATATAAAATAAAAGAATTTAATTAATTAAAATGTATATATTGATATTTTTGATATATAGATAAAATCAAATTTTAAAAATAATTATTAATTAAATAATTAATAAAATGTAAAAAACAAATAATTTGGAAAAAAATAAATCTAAAACACAATTTTTTGATTGGGAAAACTGCGTTCGCTTGGTATTCAACCCTGACTGCGTTCGCTTTCTAGGGCAATGAAGGACGGCTTCAATTTTAGGGACACAGGGCAATCCAAAATGGCAAATCTGGTGGCTCGCACAGACGAAGTACAAAATCTGGCTGTCGTTTTTTCCACCCCCGCAAACAGTGACAAGATGGCACCTGTTGCTGCTATGGCGATCTCTCAGGATGTGCGTTGCAATACTCAAACAGGAGATACTGCTGACGTCACCAGAAGCAATGGTAATTTTGATGATTCGGCGAATGGACAAGGAATCAGGTGTGATCCACCCTTAATCCCAAACCCTAAATTTAATATGCCTTCTAATTTTTCAGATGTTTCAGTTCCCCGTAGCAGTAATGTGTCTGCTTTGAAATCAATTGATAACTCTGCTAATAATGTGCCTAGACCTAGTTCAAACCCTGGCAACAAGCCGAGATCCTTTCTGGAGGTGATTGCAAATTCATCTCCTGCAATCGCTTCTGGTGCTCGCTTCGCCAAACCTACACAAGATGAAAACACAACAATCGGTAATCCTTCTGCATTTCATGTTACTCCTAACCCTGAAATGTTAAATGAGATTATTAAGGAAAAAGAAAGATTAAGAAATACCGCCATCTTCTTCTCTGCGGTCGAAATTGATAAAGTGCCTGCTAGGAAATTCTTAGATGACTGGTTTTATAATTATTGGAACTTAAAGCTTGGCTATCAAATTTCTTTTTGTAGGCAGATACAGAAAGGATTGTTTGTTGTGTTTTTTATCAATAATGAATCTCAACAAGCTGTGCTAAAAAAAGAATATTGGACAGTTGGAAACACCACATTCAGGGCTCTGGCTTGGAATGCGGAGGCTAACCTTGATGAGGTGGTTGCTCTCTCAGCTCCAAGATGGGTTCTCATTAAACAAATTCCCCCTTTTTTGTGGCGTTTTATTCCTCAGTTGGTTGAACCCCTAGGAAAATTCTTACGAATGGATGACTCTGCTCGTTTAGTCCCTCATTTAGATGCGAGAGTTCTTATTGCTTTGAAGCCTGGGCAGGATTTACCCAAAGAAATTAACATTTCTATAGTTAATGAGCAGGTCTCTTGCCCTGTTGAAACCCTAGGAGGTTTGAACGCGTGTTTTTTATGTAGAAAAGAGGGGCATCTTAGGAAAGATTGCCCGATTATCAGAAATAAAACCCAAAAGAATACTAATCCTTTTAACCTCCCCATTTCTACCCAGTCGGTTCCCCCTTCCTCTGCTAAAACTAATCCTATGCCTTCCCCACTTGCCCCCTCACAATCTCCCCCCTCTCCGCTTCAAGCACCGTTCTCTCAAAATGTATCATTTACTAGCATAGTGGATACAGATGGTTTTCAAATTGTTACAAAAAAAAGGAAAAATCGGTCGAGTAAAAAAGACTCGACTCCAAATATGCCTTTTGTATCCCCTCCTTCTGCAGCTAATATGACTACTAAAGACAATACTAAACCCTCTGTCCCCCCTCTATCTGCTTCTAAGGCTCCCACCAAACTCATTTCTTCAAAACAGAATCCCTCTGTGAAAGATTTTCAAGAGATTTCGGATGATTTCATAGTTGAAGTCATTCCGGCAAACCCTGCTGTTGTTAATAATCAGTCTCCGGTGCTGGAGGCTTCTTCCCCTTCTCTGTCTGATAATGAGGATATCCTCACTACTAGAAGGAAAGGAAGACCTCCGAGATCCAAGAACAAAAACAAGAACAGTAAGAAGCAGAATCAAACTGACTCTGAGGATGTTTCTCCTATGGAGGACATCGTGGGTGTTGAGGCGTCTAATTCTCTAATTCTATCTCAATGAATTGCGTCTCTTGGAATATTAGAGGACTGGAATGTCCTGATAGAAAGTTTGTTATTAAGAATTTTCTCAGCTCTCGAATTAATATTGATATGATTATGCTGCAAGAAATTAAGTCTACTGGATTCAATCTCGAATCCAATCTTAATTTTATCTGGAGAGATGCTATCAAATTCTCCACTAATCACCCTCAGGGTAGAGGGGGAGTGGCGATTTTACTCAGCCCCAAATGGGGACCTAAAATTAAAAGTTTCAGTTTTTCACCTTGTAATAGAGCTATTTGGTTGATCTTTAATCATAATGATATGGATTTTGGTATATCTTCTGTTTATGCTGCCAATGATTATACGGAAAGGAGTATGTTTTGGTCTTGGCTTAGCTCGCTTCCTGACATTCCCTGGATGTTTGGAGGTGATTTCAATATGATTGAGAATCAAGAAGATAAACTAGGAGGTCTCCCTTTCTCTTGGAAAGAGCAAGAAAGACTTACCTGGAATAACTTTAAAAGGACTAAATCCCTTTTTGATCCTTTAAGGGGAAGCAAGAATAATAACCCTGGCCTCTGGTTTACTTGGTGTAATTTTCAGAAGGGTCAGTATAGAATCTACTCTAGACTTGATAGATTCTATCTTAATAGCAATTTCTTTTCTGTGATTCCGGATAAGAATAATAACTTGGTGCTTGTCTCCCCTACCACTCTTTCAGATCACCACCCTATTTCTATATCTCTTAATCTCGGCTGCTCACCTATTTATAGCAATCATTCTAACCGTAAATTCATTCTCAACACTAGCCTTCTGGAGGATAATGACATTCTTGCTGCCATTTCCATTATTAGACTCATCAATGAGTCTCATTTTCCCTCTTTATCCTATATCCGTAGGTGGAGTCTAGATGTCTCTGCCTGGCAGAACTTTTTAAGAACTATTGGTCAAAAGAAGGCCAAAGATTATAGATTTAAGGAATCCTGGCTTAATGATAATCTTTATAATGCTGAAATTGATATCCAAAATAACCCGGATGATCCTTATCTCTGTCACTAGCTTGCCCATGCTAAGAATGCTCTCAGAAAACATCAACATCAAAAAGCTCTAGGGGTGAGAATTCGTTCAAGAGCCCATTGGTTACATTATGGAGATAGAGGTAGTAAATTTTTCTTTAATCTTATTAAACATAAGCAAGCTAAGGAATCTATTGATAAACTGCTTATTGACAATCAATTGATTACTGATATTGATATTATCAAGAGTGAATTTGCTAAATTTTATAAAAATCTTTTTACTTCGGAGGATTCTCAGGAGGCTAGGGCCCTTAGAGATCAATGTATGAATCTTATTCCTAAAAGGATCTCGGCTGAGGATGCTTCTATTCTTGAGCAGCCCTTGTCTCTTGAGGAAATTGAGAAATCTATCAATTCCCTTAATAATGATAGAGCTCCTGGGCCTGACGGGCTACCTGCGGAATTCTACAAGGCTAACAGTAAATGGATTAGCAAAGTCTTAATTAATATTTATAATGAAGCCATCGATACTAGAACCCTGGGTAGGGATATTAATTCTGGTATCATTAAACTCATCCCTAAGGAGGGTGATAAATCCCTTATTAAGAATTGGAGGCCTATAACTCTTTTAAATGTTTCTTATAAAATTTTGGCTAAGATTATGTCAACTAGGCTTGAAGCCATTCTCCCCAAATTTGTTTGCCCTACCCAAACTGGATTTGTGAAGGGTAGATATATATTAGAGAATCTTATTACTAGTTGGGAAGCTCTTAATTGGGCTAAGCATACTAATCAAAATGTTTCTATGTTTTTACTGGATTTTGAGAAGGCTTATGACATAATTGAATGGAATTTTATTAATATGATGCTCGAGGCTTTTGGTTTCCCATCCTTCTTTTGTGGTATTGTGAAAATGCTTCTCAAGGATGCTCATGCTCAAATTGATGTTAACGGATCCCTGTCTACCATCTTCCCTTTGGGAAGATCGATTAGACAAGGGTGCCCTCTTGCTCCCGCTCTTTTTGTTATTGCTTCTGAAGCTCTTTTTTATATTCTTAGGGACAACACTTTATCCCCTGCTGTTAAAGGCATCATCCTTCCTAATAATAAGGAAATTATAAACTGTCAGTTTGCTGATGATACTTCTCTGTTTCATGAAGCCTCTGAAGAGAATTTTGTTGCCATGATCAATAAACTTAATTTCTTCTGTAAAATTTCTGGAGCTAGATTATCCCATGCCAAATCTATTTGTCTTGGTTGGGATGATCAACCTCCTGTATGGTTTAGTAAATTTGATTTCCAATGGGGTGGCCCCTCTAAAGTTGTCAGATATTTGGGTATCCCCTTTTCTGTTAATCCCTCTTTAAAAGAGATGTGGGGTTGGGTCAAGGATAAGATCCATAATAAGCTGAACAAGTGGCACAATAGGTCTCTATCTCTTGCTGGAAGAATCCAAGTTTGCCAAAAAATTATGTCTTCTTACAACATATATTATGCCTCTGCTTGGATGTTTAATGACTACCAAGTTTTGGAAATCCAGAAAGCTATTAGAAATTATCTCTGGTCTGATGGGAAGGGAAATACAAAGCTGCACTCTGTCAATTGGAAATGGTGTCATGTTGATAAGCTCCTTGGGGGCCTAGGGTTGAAAGATCTAAGACTTTGCGGTCTTGCTTTGTCCTCCAAATGGATCTTTCATGCCTTAGAGGGAGATGATCCTTGGAAAGTTTTGATTCGTAATAATATTGAGAGGGGATGTCCTAAAAATGCTAAATTCTGGAAAAATCTTCCTCTCATTGATCTCATTTGTGGTGAATTTCCTATTATAGTTCAAGGCTCGACGGTTTTTAAATCCATCTGGAAAGCCTGGAACCATGTTAGGCAATTCATCACTAACAAAGACTTCTATAATAATAAAACCCTCCATGGTGAAAGATCCATTTGGTGGAACCTTAAGCTTGGTAATAAACCCCTTGCTCTTACCCAAGGGTGCTCGGCTAAGTATTGGGCTAACCTTGGAATCAAGCAATTCATTGATATCTTTGAAATGGACAGACTTATCCCTTGGGATGAATTAAAGAATAAATTTAAGCTTCCTGATTCTCATAAAAAGACTTATAGTATGATTGTTAAAGCTAGTAAAGACTTTCCTACCCTATGTCATGTGGACTCTAATAGTTATTTGAAGATAAAATGGCCTGATGGTATCACCATCTCCAAACTTAAAGCCAAGAATATTTATTCTGTTTTAAATTATAATGTTGACATCATCAATCATATTAACAATATTTGGAATACTGATTTGGATATTTCTTCTTGGAAGAAAGTTTTTAATTATCTTTGGAAAAGTTCTATTGATCCTAAAATTAAATATTTTAAATGGTTACTTATTCTCAATAAGCTGCCTATTAGGAACTCTTTCTCTGATATTAACTATTGCGGCATTTGCAGAACCCCGGAAACGGGGAAGCATATCTTCTTTGAGTGTAGTTTTTCCAAAGAGATTTGGTTAATGTTTGGTATTTCTATCCCTTCTAATTTCAATTTTTTTGAAGTTATTACTGGTTTTATATCTAAAGCTAGAAAAGATGTTAATATGTTTTGGGATATTACCTCATCTAACATTTTATGGCAAATTTGGAAGTGTAGAAATGAAGAAAGATTTCAAAATATCCCTAGAATGCTTACTGAGTCTTTTTGAAGTCTCACATACTTTAAATTTTTTTCGCAGATTCAGATGACCATGAAAATCAACAAGGCTAAATTCAAAAGGCTGCTCAAGGATGGTCATGCTACCTTTTTTACAAATGAGGTTAAAAATGGATATTTCTGGAGGCTACACCTGGATAATATACATGCTTTCAATCAAACCTTCAGCAGAATTAGCAAGGAGATTAAAAGAAGACCTCACAATGCTAATAGTGAGACGGTTTACACGCTGAAACAAATCCAAGATCAGAAAAGCATGGTATGGATGGATGGCTCCATGGGATGGGTGGCTTGGGTGGACACCTGAGATGAAGTGCTTTACTAGGTGTCTTGGTTTATGGTTTTGTCCTGCTGATTCGTTGTATATACTTCATTTTTGATGGTGTGAGGCTTGGCCTCTGAACTCTGATACTCTATGATCTCTTGTATTTTTGATCTCCTTATTTCTAATACAAAAAAACAAATAATTTGTCTTTCAAAGACACCCTCACTAAACAATTTTCCTAACATCATCATACTTTACATAAAATTTACAAATGATAAAATCTTCTTTAATAATTTCCATATGTACCAATAGTAGCTCATTTGTATCCAAGTAGTTAGAATTAGTAGATTTTAAGTGGAGGAGTTGTGCAATTTTATTGGTATTCATAGCATGCGAATACACTTTGAAATGACCACTTTTTTACCCTTGCACGCATAATAGACCCCACATCATGCATCGTTACTATCCAAAAGCTAGAATAATAGCTATAAACAAGCAGCATACATAAACAACCTAAAAAAAACAAAATTTGATGTACGAAATCCATGAATGAACAAAACGACTTCAAATATACTTCCTATCCAATATTAAACAAGTTTAAATTATTTACCAAATTAATGAAAACTCAAAACCACACCTATAACCTTGATCCAAATTTCCACATAATTGTAGATTTCAATAGATAATCCCAAGATACAATTTTAAAAATCAATTTACAAAGAGAGATAATTAAAAAAATAATCTAACCCTAGATATTTTGTAGGGGATACTTTATCCCGAATGAATGATGGTTTCCTTCCTCTTTGAAAACCCATTGCCGGACCCAAGTTACTTCTTATCCAAAACCGTGAGTGGCTGACACGACGTTTGCCAATACCACACCCTTTCTTTAATCATTCATCGACCCCAATCCCGAATAATTATATTATATAAAGACGTGTTGAAGCTCCAGGTATGGAAAATAGATCAGAACGATTTCATCCCTATCCAAATAATATACCCATCTTCCTTTACTTAACTCAAGTCTTTGCTTAATCAATCAGTAGTTTTACAAGGAAATCAGTCTTTTCAATGGCAACATTGCAGCAGATGATCAACTTTGCCCCTGCAATTCATTCGTCAGTGTGCAAAGATAGTGTGAAAAAGCGAAATGGGCATGTTGTTAGAGTATCTGGGTCTCTGTCAGAGCAGAATGATGCCATACATCAGGTGAAGGAGTCTCCTTTCAAGAGGACTCTCCTCAGAGGGATGCAGGAGCCTTCTCCCATTCAGAAAGCTGAAAATGACATGATGGGTTAGTACACTGTTCTTCCACATATGATTTCTGTTTTCTGAAAATGCCATAATGGGTTGTTAGCACACAGTTTTCCATTTTTCCCACATGATTTCTGTTTTTCATAAGTGATTTTTGGATTCAGATGTGTTAGTTTTGTTTTTGCATCAACTGGATTAGTACACTGTTTTCCTTTTCTAATTTAGAGTCTTGTTTTGATGCAGATTATTGTAGCACACTGGAGGGCGACGAGGGATATCAGTGCTGGGAGGCCTATTTTGAGTTTGAGGACATGAAGGTATGCAAATTGATGAGTGTGAACTTATTATATGAATCTAATTCTTAACACTCAGTACATCTAAGTAAGTTTTAATAGAGATTGTAGCATGGAATTTTTTTCCGGGAGGTCATTTATTCCTCTGACTTAAATGTAAACCCTGATCTTTAACTGATATTTGTTATTGGTTTGTTTTTAGGGTATCCCAATCCTCAATAACATATCCATTTTAAACCCAAATCTATGAAATTAATTTTGATAGATGTTTAACTTCTTACAGGGATTTGTCAATGGGTGTTTGAGGGTATCCAAATCCTCAGATAACATATCTACTTAACATCCAAATCTATGAGGATATTTCAATCTTCAAATAACATGTCCTTATATCCTTAATTCTCAAATCTATGAAATTAATTCTGATAGATGGTTAACTTCTTATTAACATTTATTATTGGTTGCTCTAGGGTATCTCAATTCTACAATAATATATCCGCTTAAACACATCATATTTAAGTAATTTTCACAGATAATAAAACATCAGAGATCGCTCATTTCAGTATTTCCATTCAAATACACATACTGTTTACAAAAGATTACTTAGAATTTTACATTTTGAACTAGCTCAAAGCTATGAAGCTAATTCTTTGACATTTTTTTTAATCAGTAAAGGCAAAGGCTTTTTTGATCTTTAATCAGCCAGATTTATATATTAATTTTTGGAAAAGATTACACAAAGATCCAGAATTCCAAAAACCCAAGAGCTAGAGCTTAAGATAGATTTTTGAAACCAATTCCAGTTTAGTGAGGGAATCTAGCTTCAATGTTCATATATTCGTGAGCTGGGATGAAAACAAGTTTATCTTGAAAAGCATTAAACTCTATACACAACTCTATACAGTTTCTTCTTCAATTGAAAAAAATTCTAAAAACTTTCAGAATTTCGAGCAACGATAATCAAAAGCTTAAACATAATATTTACGAGTTTGAGTTTAGCTTTAACAGAGATTATCTAAACTTTTTTTTTTTAAGAAAAAATTAAAAACCAACAGCCATCTTTTAACTTCTAACTGATATTTGTTATTCAGTGTTTAAGGGTATTAAAACCCCCAAATAAGAATCGACAAAAAGGCTGTTTACTATTAGTCCTTTTTTGCTTCACCCAAATTTCAACTCAATCTAATATCTTTTGAGGGTTTTGGGCAGAAAGAATCCATAGCAGAAGCTGAAGCTGGTTCCGAAACCGCGAAAGATGATCTTGTAAAAATGGTACGGCAATCAGGAGGTGTGAAAAGTCTGGTTGAAAATGTGCATTTTGTGACAAAAATCTCGAAAATGCGCAAGGATGCTGTAGTGCCTGAGCATTCCACAGTGAACTCTCATAATCTGGAAGAGGAGGAGAAGAGGCGGCCATTCCCTGAGCCAGACGGACTGCCCAAATCACAAAAAGAGTTGGAAGAAGAAGAAAAGGCACTGATGCCCGATTCCTCTTATACAAGATTGTTCAGAAGATTGGCCCGCGGCCGATCTCCTGCCTGGTACACTCCACGCCCTGATCATGAAACAGATTGAGATCATTCACCCACCATACATACATAATGTTAATTACCAGTTCTCTGTAAATACCTGGTTCTGCGCATAGGTTTTCCTATGATATTATCTGTTAATTGTAATTTTGCAGAAACAGGATTTGGAAATTTTTATATAGATTTAGAGCGAACTGTAAAATATGAAAAGATAAGTAGGCTTACTATTTTCGATTTCCCGGTTTTGGATTAGCCCGCCCGCGGTATTGTGCAGTGGAAGTGTTGAATAAAGGCAAGGGGCAACTGTGAAAACAAATTATGTTATGGAATGAATTTTATTTCGCCTTCATTATCATGTCTGCTTTATTTGGCCTGTCACTTTCCAAAGTATGATATTTTTCTCTCAGATATTTTTTAGCAGATAAGCTTTGTTGACAATGCAGGCCACCGTTAATGAGAATGATTAAATAAACTGTGGTATTCTTCACAAATATCTTTGTTAGATATGCTTTACATTCTGCATTCATTAAAAAGTAATAAATCTTTTATTATTATTATTTTAATTTAAATTGATATGTATGGTTGGAGGATTTTGATAATCATTTTAGTTATTCAATATTAGAGATGAATCCTAGGTTTAAATCTATTGAATTGAAAATAGATGTTAACACGTCAATGGTCTCTTTGAGATCTTTACTCGAGAGTTTTACTAAAACCATAGTCTATATTAATCACAAACCCAAAGAACACTACAGTCTAAGGTAAGTTGAAGTCCATTTCAAATAGTCAAAGCCTTAATCGTGTAAAAATGAATCCTTATATATTCATCCATCTAAAATTGGACATTGCCTCTATAATTTCTAGCAAAAAAAACAAAAAAAAAGCTACTTGTAGGCTTGATTAGCTTATCTCTAGAAGCACACTATCATAACTAATCTTAATCCAAGGATGAGTCAAAGGTTTTCGCACAATAAACCTATCTAAATATCAATTGTCTTATATGGGGAGAAAAGTTCCTTGCCAAGAAGCCCAATTTTTTAACAAGACGTATATCTCATTACAAATAGCTTTAAGTTCATATTAAAAATCTCAAACGAGCAAGTCCAAAGAGGCTAAATAAAGAAGAGTATTACAACAATAGATGAGTTTCAAGAGTTTCCTTAGCTAATTCACAAAGGACACAATGTGAGGGGCTATACCATCCTCATTTTCGAATTTTTTCTTAAGTAAAATATTTGTCATGCATAATTAATTTGGAAAAAGTATTTACTTTTGGCCAATTCATGGGGGTTCAAACCTTATGTTTACTAACAACCAAGTATTCACCCAACAAGAGTTTGCAACCAACCTTAGCTAAAAGTTTCCTTGATAACTTTTATCATCAACCAAGGACATCCTCACCAACATTCTTTAGATCTTCGGCACAAGATCTTCTTTGGAGAATTTCCCAAAGTTTCTCTCTAAATTCTCATAGGGCTCAAAGCTATATTGGTAACCACTTCTTCATATATATATAAACTTCAAAACATAAAACTAGTCGAGAGGATCCAATTTTTTTTCAACGCATGGAATTTAGGAATTTAAACTAGCAAGAATTTATTTTGATCTTACGACTCTTAGACTAGAAGTAGGCAATTTTGTGTTTTAAATTATCTAAATGATACCATTCTTGATGACAATGGTTTCAAGCTTTAGGCACTACTAAATAATCAAACTATGCCCATCCATTGATAGTGTGGAATCTCTCTCATAGCCAATGTCGAGGTATTTAGTAGTTAGGAGCCAACTCCAAAGACTTTGATTTTACATACCATTGCTAAAAAAGATTTGCAACCAATGCATTATTTTTAGCAAGGCTTAATTCCAAGTTGTCACAATCTCTTAGCTAACAAAATATATGCCAAGTAAATACATTCATAGGAATTGAGAAGAATGTTGAAGAATAACAATCAATGATTTAATTCACTCAATCATGATGGAAGCTAAAAGATAAGATCTTCTAAAAAAATCTCCCATGCAACCATATCAAAAGTTGTTACCATATCCAACTTAATAAAAATCCTCTCATTCTTGCGTAATCACAATGATGTCCATAACTTCCCCAACCTTAAAAAAGTTCACTTATTTTTTAGATATGATGTCATGTAGATAGACTTTCAATATTTCCACAAATAAGCTTAGTGACGATTTATAGACCAAATTGCATAGAGCGATAGGGAGAAAATGGCTTGAAGCTTTAAAGTTCCCCATCTTAAGAGTAAGAACTAACATAGTATTATTTAAAGTGAACAACATCTTTTATAAGTTCTCGACTCCTCCACAACTCCACATAAATTTGTTTTAATGATGCTCCAAATTTCTTAAATTTTTTAGTGAGAAATATGTCAGGGCCTAGACCCTCTCCCTTTGTAAAGGAAAACCATTTTCTCCACTTCCTCGATTTATAGGGGAGAGAGAAGGTTTCCAATCTTCTCGAGTTATATGTTTGGGATATTTTGCAACACTTTATGTTAAATATTTGCATATGTTCCGAATTTCTTAAATAAAGGAATAAATGTTTGTAGAAATCTTTATAAATTTCATGCAAGGAAGTAACTAGGTTTCGGCCACCATCTACTAAAGGGTCAATATAATTTTAACTTCTATGAGTTGTGATAAATTTGTAGAGAAAAGAGGTGTTGTGATCCCCCTCTTTAATCCAATCTAACCAAAGTTTTTTCTTTCAAAATAGCTCTTCCATTTGATTAAACAAGACAATTTTTAATATAAACAGATCTCATGAGAGGTCATGATCTCTCACCTTAGCTACTACCTTTCCCAAATTTTTATCCACTATTTGGATTTGAGCAAAAATCTTGCCAAAGAATATATGGTTAAACCCTTCCAATCTTCTCTTGAAAAAATGAAGCTTACAAGAAATAATACATATAATTGTCACTATGCTCACCAAATGTTGCTCGCAAATGTAGATAATGTTTCTCATGTTGATCAAATAGTTAGTGGACTAGTCTTTGAATTGAAAGAGTAAATGGAGTGACAAGGAATTTGGATGGCTATATACTTCATGAGGAAGGAGTGTTTAATGAATGATGTTGATTTTGGGTTTAGGGTGTTGTATTTGTGTGTAACATGTTAACTTCATCAAGCAAATTGTTGAGATTTTGTTCAATAATTTTGAGGAGAGTATCCCAATAGGTAATATCTCATTCAAATGTTTCATTTATGTGTACAATTTTGATTGTTAACAATAGTTTATTTTCTTGTTAAATTTTCTTTAAGACTCGAGTTTGTTATTATAATGTGGCAGTTGTAGGAGTTGGTGAGTTCTCCCTTAGCTCCCTCAAAATCACTTCACCATTGCACTGTCACTCTTGAACACACAAACCTAATATGTAAATCATGATTGAGGGAAAAATTCATGGTTTAAAATCACTTTGATACTTTTGAAATGAAATTTCTTATATTTGTCATTAAATTTAAGTTGTTTGTGTAATGTGAATGTTTAGGAAGCTTTCACGTTTGTTTGTTTGATGCTTCAATTGCAAGTTTGAATGTTTGAAAGTTGATTATTTCTTTGAATTCTTAGAATTTCAGGTTGGAAGGTTGAGCATTATGAATATGTTGATGCTTAAACTATCTTCGAAGCTATTCTTTGCTCAAACTAGGGACATAATATGTGTTTTAGGTCTCTTCTTTTGGAATATTAAGCAACATTATGCTATTAGATACATGTTTTACTTTCAACTTTGTTATAGGTCTAGACATGTTTGGAAATTCAACTAAATGTTACTTATTTTTAAAATTTTTGTCTATATTCTATAATTTATATTGAAGAGATGTAGATGTCTATAGGTAATAGATTTTGAGAATTATAAATATGTACAAACGGTACTTTTGAGAACCAATAAAACTTATTGTGATTTATTTTTTAACATAAAATTTAATGTGCATGGTCATTATACGTAATATTTTATTTGTATTATTAGTTATAACTAATAAAGAATAATAATATTAAATTTAATAATTTAAATTATTTAAAATTAGCAACCATCTTAGGTTTAGGCTCTTCAAGCTTAAGAATTTTTAGAAAAAATAATAGTTTCTACTATAAGATTTAGGATTTAGTTATGGAGATAGCTCCCCAAGATTTTTTTTTTGAATAAAGGGGTAAAAACTTTATTAATAATCAGAGACCAGCATTCCACAAGAAAGTCAGAGCCACAAGGCTCCAGAAGAGAACAATAGACTCAACCAGAAATCAACCAGCTTCATGACTATCCATATCCTCAACAAAGATCTTATGCAAGTCTTGACAATAATCAGGGGAAAGATGCTCCCAACCCTCAACTTTCCAAACATCACCATGTTCTGAGGCCCACTTAGCCAAAGAATCTACAGCTCTAGTCCATTCATGAGGAATGTGGATGAAAGACACCCTCTCCATCATAGCACTAATTTGCAAAGTCTGGTGCACAATCCCTGCCAGCGGCCAAATAATCCCACTCACCTTTTGCTCAATCAACAGATTAACAATAATCTATGAATCTGATTCACAAATAACCTTACGCCACCCCAACTCATATGCACACTCCAGGGCATAGAAAATTGCAAGTCCCTCCATAAAATTATTAGACTGTTGCCCCTTATTAACAAAAAAGAAGAAAACCACATCCCCCATACAATCCCTACCAACACCCCCAATCCCAGCAGGACCCAGATTACCTCGAGAGAAGCCATCGATGTTAATCCTAATGGAATCATCTTGAGGGGGCAACCGTCTTCCCACCCTTTGAACCTTATGCTTAGCACGTCTACCTCTCCTGACACAAGCTAAGACATGAGACATCTCCTACAAACCCAACCTACTCACAATATCAACCTCCTATATCTAGAGGAAAATTCACCTCACATTTAGCTTCCACCGCCTCCTGGATCATGCCAATTATTCTATTTCATACTTGTTGAACTAACAGTCTGACATCCCTAAAGATCCTCCTATTCCTCTCTAGCTAGATCTGCCAAAGTATGAAGATGGGCCCAATGTGCTAAACAGTCTGGAGAAAAGAGGACAAAATAGGAGGCCTTCCCAAACTGCTCCAAAACTCCACCAAAGAATCTGCGTGAACATAGGGGTGCTTCCACACCCCCAACCAGTAATGCCAGAGCAGCAACGAGAAAGGGCATCTGAAGAACAGGTGAGAGGAATCCTCCTCCACTTTACCACACAAATTACAGATGGAAGGCCCATGGAACCCACGCTTGCGAATATTGTCACAGGTTAGACATCTATTCAAAGCCAAAGTCCAAGCAAAACAGTTACACTTCGGCTAAGAGAAATTGTTCCAAACATATTTCCACCAGTGCACCTCCATCCCCTCCAAGCGACGGAACAACAACTCCTGGTACCCACTGGCAACAATAAAAACAAGATTAGGATTCGGGGACCAAGCAAATCTATCCCTACCCTTAAGGGAACTACAATGTCTACTAGCCAAAATGCCATGAAGCTCAATGCAGTCTTCCTCTATATCAACAACCGACCATTCATTAGGAACCTTCCACCACACCATCTCCAGTTTCCCACACCTATAAACAAACTTAAAGTCGCTCACTCTAGACCATCTTGCCTCCAGGAACCTCTAGCAAAGATTCACTAAATTAGGAAATAGATCAATAATTGGGGGATAGCCATCCCAAGAATTGAACCAAAAAGGAACCTCTTCCCCCCACTTATAGATCCAAAAAAGACCTTCCTCTATTAGTGTAGCCCCTTTCTTGAGAGTACTCCAAATCATAGAGCCTTTTCCTGCAGCAGATATCTTGGGATTTCCTCCTTCAGGATCCTCTGCATATACTTGAAAGACAAAATGCTAGCCCAACCTCGATCTTGTTCAACACACCACCTCCAATACAATTTAGCCGCCAAAGCCTCCACAAATAAATAAGATTGCCTTAAGCCAAGCCCACCGAACTGCTTCGGGCTGCACACCAAGTCCCATTTGACAAGACACCATTTATAGGAGAACAGGTTGCCTGCCCATAAGAATTGCCTTGCCAAAGAATCCAATTCCTTCACAAACAACTTTGGGGCCTCTTGGAGCATACACCTATAAATCAGAAGAGCGTGGACCACCGACTAGATCAGTTGAACCCACCCATCAAAGGATAACCATCTATGAGTCTAATGTTCAACCTTCATGCAAAATTTGTCCAGAATGCCCTACCAAGAGTCCCTGAGAGGATTACCAGCAGAGATAGGAATACCCAGGTAAGTCAAGGGAAGAGAACCGACCTGGAATCTCAAGATATGAGCAATCCTCAACTAAACAGTTCCACGTGTGTTGAAGAAGATAATGGAATATTTATCCTTATTGATCAACTGGTCAGAAGCAACAAGATACACATTCAAGATTTTACGCAGATTTATAGCTTCTTTGATCCTAGCCAGTCCCATCAGGGCTATATCATCCACAAACTGCAAATGGGACTGAGGAGGTATGTCATTACCCCAGCTCCAACCATGAATAATACTCAGTCCCACATTATACTTAATCAATCTCCCCAGACCCTCAGCCAGAAGAATGAATAAGCACGGGGAAAGAGGGTCCCCCCGACGAAGACCCTTGGATGCACCAAACAACTTAGTATGATCTCTATTAATTAGCACATAGAATGAGTTAGACATAACACAACTAATAACCCATTGGTTCTAGTCATCAGCAAAACCAAAGGCTCAAAGAATCTTCTAGAGAAAGGACCATCAGACTCTATCATAAGCCTTTGCCATGTCCAGCTTGATAAACATAGCTTTTTCCTTGTAAGTTTCCATAGAATGAATGGTCTCAGTAGCGATGACCACTCCATCCAAGATTTGATGACCCTTTACAATCCCATTCTCCTCTTCAGAATGACCCCCCCAAGCCAATTATTCAACCTTTCCGCTATCAACTTAGAAATAATCTTATAAAGCACATTACAAATAGAAATAGGATGGAACTGGCTTAACTGGTCAACCCCATCACACTTGGGAATGAGCACAATGAAAGTTGCATTCAAAGCCCAAAGCATCTACTTACTCCTCTGGGACTCTTGGACCACCTCCAATAAGTCCAAAATATCCCAGAATTCTTGATAGAACTCAATCAGAAACCTATCCGGTCCAGGAGCCTTCCCCTTCTTCATGTGAAAAACAATCCTCTCAAGTTCATCCACCAAAATAGGTCCCATAAGCTACTCATTCATCTCCCTAATAGCTAGAGAAGGAATACAAGCAAGAACTTGATTTTCCTCTTCCGATTCCCCTTGAGAATCCTCACTAAAAAGGGATTGGAAATATTGCATAGACTCCCTAGAAATCTCTTGCAAGGATAAACACTGCTCACCTTTATCATTAACCAGAACATGGATGGAATTTCCATGTGTTCCTTCTTTCACTAAATTGAAAAAGAAAGCAGTGTTCTTATCCCTAGCTTGAAGCCAATCAATATGAGCTCTCTATTTCTAGTAGATTTCCTCCCTAAGCTCCCACTCCTCTAAATCCTTGACTGCCCTGACTTCCTCCCTAAGCAAGGCTTCTGATAATCCATTCTCTCTAATCTCACTAGTAATGCCATTCAACTCTAATTGAGCAGTTGTCTTAGCATGAAAAATATAACCAAAACATTGATGATTCCACCATTTAAGCTAAAACTTAACAAATTGCAGCTTCTTGGCAAAAGTGTACATGGCAGTGCCAAAGGTTGGCCTCCCTTTCTTCCACCACTCTACAACATGAACCTGCAAAGAAGAATCTCGCAACCACATAAGATGGAATTTGAATGAAGGAGTGCGAGTGACCCGAGCAAAAGAGGACACCAATTTGATGGGCTAGTGGTCCAAATCTTTCCAATCTAAAATCTCGGAGCATGTGGACAATGTTGGCATTTGTGCTGAGTATGTTGACATGATGATATTATGTTGTCATTGATGTCAATATGTTGGAGAAGTGAACCGGCAATATGCTAAAATGTGAACCGGTACAATGTGGTGAACCGGTATATGTGCAAAGCAATGAACAAGTATATTGAAGCTAAACAGTTGGCAAAGTGAACCAGTATAGTGGTATACACCGGTATATTGAGCAATAGGTGAAGTGGTATGTTTGTCCAAGAGAACCAATATGATGAAATGAGAATCGACATATGGAATATTCTCTATGAAGAATTAACATGATATGACTACTGGTTGGTAGTCTTAGCTTAAGGGTTTTCGGTTGAAGTGCTCAAGCCTGTGTGACTCAACCAATGACATTGTGTGATGAGTTAGCATTGTAATGAAGATCCGATCATGTTGCCACGTCAGCTTGAGCACGTGAAGGATCTTGCATGAAGGAGATTGATCCTATCTATATCAGGAATGTGCGAAGTCCCTGTAAACGGTGGAGAACGCGTGATGGGTTACAAGCCGCCATGAAAGTGGTGAAGAATGAACAATGGAGAATGTCTTGGGATATGTTCAAGACTTTTGTCTTCAAATCCAAAGTGTTCAATGGCTTGGATTGAACCACCTGAATTACTTAACCTAAATGTTTAGGGTTTAGGGTTTATGCTACCAACCTATCTATTTCCTATAAGGTCGATGTTGTGTTTCTTTCTGAGGTTGTTGGCAAATGGTGTGTGTGTATCTAAGTGAAAAAATATGTGATTCTTGCCAGTCCAGATGAGATAAGAGGATTGATTTCTGCATTGTGTGTGTGCAGAAGGAAGGAACTTAAGCGGATCTGCATTAGGCATTGAGTGCTATTATCAGATCATTGTAATACCTGTTGATCTTTAACCACTTCAACAATTGGAAAATCCCTTAACCGAGTAGCTTTAATCAGCTTGCTGTAAATCCTTTAACAGGGTGACTCAAACTAATTGAGTTTTTGAAATCCTCTAACAAGGTAACCTTTAATAGGGTTTAACCCTTAACCAGGTATTTAGCCATCCCTTAACCGGGTGATCCCTAACAGGATCGGTTCCTAGCAGAACCTGTTGTAACAATCTTTAACCGAACTAGGCTCCTAATAGAGCAGACTTCTAAAGAGTTAAAAAGAAGCTTGTGGGTATTCATCCCCACAGTGGTTTTTCCCAGTTGGGTTTCCACGTGAAAAATCAGTGTGTCATGTGTAGTATTTTTCATGTGATGATTTATGTGATTTGTCTGAAGGTAAATCATGTTGAGCTAGTTGTTATTATATTTCTCATGATAGATTACCTATTCAAGCATAAGGGTGAAATGGAAGTGTAGTATTAAGTTGAGTGGAAAACTGAGTGATTAACTTGTTAACGCCTGTCACAGTCATTCCTAGCTTTACCAGTTACATTCTGTTTCAGACCGGCTTTACTGTCTGTCAGACATTTGCAGTGTTTGCAGTCAAACCGGTTCGAGAAAAGTTTTTGTGACTGTACTGATTCACCCCCCCCTCTTAGTACCGGTTTGGTACTTAATATTCATCATTGAGTTATCAATTGGTATTAGAGCATCCTCCAGGTCCTCTATGTTGTAAGCTTAACAACTTGAGGGAAAGATCCTATTGTAATGATGAAGAGAGAAGGTCCAAAGTTCAACAAAGATAACTTCAAAATTTGGAAGGATAGAATGAAGATTTACATCAGAAGCATGGGTGCTCAACACCGGAGCTATGTTGAGAATGGTTTTCTTATTCCTATCAGTACTCTCACCGATGATCAAAAGAGAGAAATACAGGAGAATGGGCAAGTCATGGAAGCCCTAATCAGTAGCTTATCTGACATTGAGTTTATTGATGTCTAGGATAAAGATAATCCCAAAGAAGTATGGGACACTCTTGAGAATATCTATGGCGGTGATGAGCATATAAAACAAGCTAAGGAAGAAAGCCTTAGAGGGAAGTTTGAAGACATGTAGATGGTTGAAGGTGAGACCATTCAACAGTGTGGAATAAGAATGAAAACTATTGTTGGAGATATCAAGAGTGTAGGTGGTAAAATGGAAGATTCCACTGTGGTAAGCAAAGTTCCGAGATCCTTATTACCGGTCTATGCAATAAGGGTTACTGCTATTCAGGAGTTGAGATCAATAGACAAGACTAAGGTATCCCTAGACTCCATCATTGCAAAGTTGACAGCCTATGAGCTAAATAGTTTTGATAGCAGTGTTCAAAAGACTGAATCATCTTTTAAAGCTTCTGTTGTACCATCCAGAAAAGGAAAAGAAGCGTGCACCAGTGGTGAACCAAGAAAGAGTAGAGAAATGGATGATGAGGAGATCCTGATAGAATTTGAAGCTCTTCTTGCCAGGAAACTTCTTAAAGGAATCGGTAAATACAGAGGTAAGCTCCCTTTGAAATGCTTTTCTTGTAATTGGATAGGACATATTGCTATAAACTGTCCTAATGGCGACAACAAGGACAAACCAAAGAGGTTCAAGAAATTCAAAGGAGGAAACAGAAGAAATCATTTTGTTGCAGTTGATGAAGGTGTCACCGATGAGGAATCAGAAGATGAAGAGAATGAAGATATTGTGTTTGTTGCAGTAAAGGAAGATGTGTCAGACAAGAAGGCTCTTGTCTCCCGCTTTGATAATTCCAATGAGTGGATTATTGATAGTGGCTGTTCTCACCATATGACTGGTGACCGAAGCAAGTTTCTATCTTTGGAAGAATATGATGGTGGTGTGGTTCGTTTTGGTAATGATGCACCATGTATGGTTAAAGGAAGAGGGTCCATCTCTCTGAATGGAAAGAGCAGTGCTGACAATGTGTATTGGGTGGAAGGTCTTAGATACAATCTATTGAGTGTTGGCCAGCTGAATGACAGTGGACTCACTCTGGAATTCAAAAATGGAGCGTGCAAAATCAAAGGAAAGAATGGTGAATTGATGGCCACCGGTATGCAGACCAAAGGTAACCTATTTCAGCTGAATGCAAATATAAGTACACGTCTTATGGATAAATTTTATGATAGCTGGGTATGGCATAGGAGACTTTGCCATGTAAAATTTGAGAACATTGTGAAGGCCAGTAAGACCAAGGCAGTCAGAGGATTGTTGGTGCTGAGAAAACCAGAAAATCCTTTGTACAAAGAATGTCAACTAGGGAAAATGTCTTCCTCAACTTTTAAAGGTAAATCTTTCACAGCAGACAATTTACTTGATCTTGTGCATATTGATTTCTGTGGTCCTATGAAAACTAGGAGTGTGCAGGGAGATAGGTATTTTATGATTCTTATAGATGATTGCTCAAGAATGATGTGGGTCACATTCTTGAAGGACAAGTCTGAATCCTTTGGAAAGTTCAAATCTTTTAGAGCATTGGTAGAAAAGGAAAGTGACAGAAGAATCAAATGCCTTAGAACTGATCAAGGAGGAGAATTCACTTCCAGTGAATTCAACAAATATCGTGAAGAGAATGGCATCAAGAGGC
The DNA here is from genome assembly GCF_030272615.1 of Cryptomeria japonica. Classification (NCBI taxonomy): domain Eukaryota; kingdom Viridiplantae; phylum Streptophyta; class Pinopsida; order Cupressales; family Cupressaceae; genus Cryptomeria; species Cryptomeria japonica. The sequence goes on from NC_081409.1 coordinate 353,211,563, forward strand.
AACTGTCTGCCCCCTAAACTCCACAATAGAATGGCCTAGCAGAGAGAAAAAACTGGACTGTGGTTGAAGCAGCTAGAACTATGTTGATCCAAGAAAAAGTTGCTCACACCTTTTGGAGAGAAGTGGTGAGCACTGCAGTATACACAATGAACCATGTACTCATCAAGAAAGGAAAGGATAAGACTCCTTATGAGTATTGGACCGGTAAGACACCAGTGGTAAGCTACTTTAGAATGTTTGGTAGCAAATGTTATATCAAGAGGAGTGAACATCAGAGCAAGTTCGATGCAAAATGTGATGAAGGAATATTCCTAGGATATTCCACCAAGAGCAAAGCTCTCAAATGTTTCAACAATAGGACTCAGAGAATTGTTGAAAGTATCAATGTTAGAGTTGATGAAAACTCTAGAAAACCTGAGGAAACCGACAGTAAGCAAGTAAGAGATGAATCAGTAGTAACCTTCTGGGAACCGGTTGCTAATCAGTCAAGTACCAGTAACAGTGTTCCCACACTGGTAGATGCTGATGCTGATGAAGATGAGGATGAAGAAGAAAAGCAAGAGGAATCAGTCAAGAGCATTCCTCGATATGTCAAACTAAATCATGATCCAAAGCAGATCATAGGAGATAAGGATGCAGGAATCCTTACAAGAAGAAAGGTCAGAGAAAATTCTTGTATGATCTCTGAATTTGAGCCTAAATCATTCAAAGAGGCACATAAAGATGAAGACTGGATCAAGGCAATGGAGGAGAAACCTGAATAGATAGAGAAGAATGGTACATGGTCTTTGGTACCTAGACCAGAGCATAAAAATGTCATTGGTACCAAATGGGTTTTCAGAAACAAGCTGAATGAGGATGGCACAGTGGAAAGGAATAAAGCCAGACTAGTATGTAAAGGATATGCTCAAGAAGAAAGAGAAGACTATGGAAAAACCTTTGCCCCAGTAGCCAGATTGGAAGGAGTTCGTATGCTTCTTGCATATACAACTTTTAAAGGATTCAAGGTATACCAAATGGATGTAAAATCTGCATTCCTAAATAGAATACTTGAAGAGGAGGTGTATATAGAGCAACCAGATGGGTTTGCCCTATCAGAAGACAGTGACATGGTGTGTAGGCTACATAAAGCCTTGTATGGACTGAAGCAGGCACCTAGAGCATGACATGAATGCTTGCACTCCCATCTTGTGAAGATTGGATTTGAAAGAACAAGTGAAGATAGCAATATCTACTTGAAATCAGAAGGAGATCATATTCTGATCTGTGAAGTATTTGTTGATGACATCATCTTTGGAGGAGATGACAAGATGAGTCATGAATTTGCTGATGAGATGAAAAAGGAGTTTGAAATGTCACTCATAGGGGAGATTAAGTTCTTCATTGGACTACAGATTCAACAAATGAAAGATGGAATCTTTATTACTCAGTCCAAGTATGTCAAAGAGGTGTTGAAAACCTTTGGCATGGAAGATAGTAAACCGGGTGGTACACCAATGGTGACCGGTTGTAAGCTATCAAAAGAAGATGACTCAATGGTGGTAAATGAGAAGGATTACCAATCAATGATTGGTAAGTTGCATTATGTAGTGCATAGCAGATTGGACATTGCACATGCAGTGGGTATTATCGCTTGGTTTTAGCAAAGCCCTAGAGAATCCCACTTGGTAGCAGTCAAGCGGATTCTTAGATATCTGAAGGGAACTATCGACTATGGGTTATGGTATCCATACAATAATGATTTCAACCTGAAAGTGTTCACAGATGCTGATTGGGCTGGTAATGTAGATGACCAGAAGAGCACAACCGGTGGTGCATTCTTCCTCAGTGGTAGACTGGTCTCATGGATGAGTAAAAAGCAGAGTTGTATCTCTCAGTCTATAGTAGAAGCGGAGTATGTTGCAGCCTTTATGAACTGTACCCAAACTATTTGGATGAAGCGTGTATTGAATGGCTTTAAAGTTCTTGTATCCGAACCGGTAAGCATATTTTGTGACAATACAAGTGCAATCAACATTTCCAAGAATCCGGTTTTGCATGCTAGAACAAAGCACTTTGAGCTCAAGTATCATTTCTTGAGGGAAAAGGTTCAGAACAAGGAAGTTGTACCAGAACATGTTTCCAGTAAGGAGCAGTTAGCAGATATATTCACCAAGCCTCTACCAAAGGCTTCATTTACCTATTTAAGAGGTGAACTAGGGGTGCTGCCCCTTCAAGAGGTGAACTGAAAGTATGTACTGCACATCAGTCAGTTATTGCAGTGTCCAAATTTTTCCGGATTGATGTGTTGAAGGATGCTACTCCTCAGGGGGAGCAGCATAGTGGAACAAGAAAGCTTGTGCCTCCACTTTGGCATTGTTGTCAAAGGGGGAGAAGATGTGAAGCGGAGAAGATATCCGCAACAATGGGGAGAAGATGTGATGTAGAAAGAGAGATCTTTGTATATTGCCATCAAAGCCAAAGGGGGAGATTGTTGGCATTTGTGCTGAGTATGTTGACATGATGATATTATGTTGTCATTGATGTCAATATGTTGGAGAAGTGAACAGGCAATATGCTGAAATGTGAACCGGTACAATGTGGTGAACCGGTATATGTGCAAAGTAGTGAACATGTATATTGAAGCTAAACTGTTGGCGAAGTGAACCGGTATAGTGGTATAAACCGGTATATTGAGCAATAGGTGAAGTGGTATGTTTGTCCAAGAGAACCGGTATGATGAAATGAGAACTGACATATGAAATGTTCTCTATGAAGACTTAACATGATATGACTACCGGTTGGTAGTCTTAGCTTAAGGGTTTCCAGTTGAAGTGCTCCAAGCCTGTGTGACTCAACCGATGACATTGTGTGATGAGTTAGCAGTGTAATGAAGATCCGATCATGTTGCCACATCAGCTTGAGCGTGTGAAGGATCTTGCATGAAGGAGATTGATCCTATCTATCTCGGGAATGTGCGAAGTCCTTGTAAACGGTGGAGAACGCGTGATGGGTTACAAGCCGCCATGAAAGTGGTGAAGAATGAACGATGGAGAATGTCTTGGGATATGTTCAAGACTTTTGTATTCAAATGCAAAGTGTTCAATAGCCAAAATTGAACTGCCTGAATTGCTTAACCCAAATGTTTAGGGTTTAGGGTTTATGCTATCAACCTATCTGTTTCCTATAAGGTCGATGTTGTGTTTCTTTCTGAGGTTGTTGGCAAATGGTGTGTGTGTATCTAAGTGAAAAGATATGTGATTCTTGCCTGACTAGATGAGATAAGAGGATTGATTCCTGCACTGTGTGTGTGCAGAAGGAAGGAACTTAAGTGGATCTGCATTAGGCATTGAGTGCTATTATCAGATCATTGTAATACCAGTTGATCTTTAACCACTTCAACAGTTGGAAAATCCCTTAATCCTTTAATAGGGCGACTCAAACTAATTGAGTTCTCGAAATCCTCTAACAAGGTAACCTTTAACAGGGTTTAACCCTTAACCGGGTATTTAGCCATCCCTTAACCGGGTGATCCCTAACAAGATTGGTTCCTAGCAGAACCTATTGTAACAATCTTTAACCGAACTAGGCTCCTAATAGAGTGGACTTCTAAAGAGTTCAAAAGAATCTTGTGGCTATTCATCCCCACCGTGGTTTTTCCCAGTTGGGTTTCCATGTGAAAAATCAGTGTGTCATGTGTAGTATTTTTCATGTGATGATTTATGTGATTTGTGTCTGAAGGTAAATCATGCTGAGCTAGTTGTTATTATATTTCTGATGATAGATTACCTATTCAAGCATAAGGGTGAAATGGAAGTGTAGTATACAGTTGAGTGGAAAACTGAGTGATTAACTGGCTAATGCCTATCATAGTCATTCCTAGCTTTACCGGTTACATTATGTTTTAGACCGGCTTTACTGTCTGTCAGACATTTGCAGTGTTTGCAGTCAAACTGGTTTGGGAAAAGTTTTTGTGATTGTACTGATTCACCCCCCCCCCCTCTTAGTACCGGTTTGGTACTTAACAAATTGCAGCTTCTTGGCAAAAGTGTACATGGAAGTTCCAAAGGTTGGCCTCCCTTTCTTCCACCACTCTGCAACATGAACCTGCAAAGAAGAATCTCGCAACCACATAAGCTAGAATTTGAATGAAGGAGTGCAAGCGACCCGAGCAAAAGAGGACACCAATTTGATGGCCTAGTGGTCCAAATCTTTCCAATCTAAAATCTCAGAGCATGTGGACAATCCCCCACTAACCCAAAAACTAGAAACCAGAAAGCGATCCAACCTCTCTGCAATCCAATACTCCCCTAGTCTCCTTTTGTTCCAAGTGAACATACCATTACCGGGATTCGTGTCAACAATATTCAAGGTTGATATACTATCTTGAAGAAGGAAGTAAGAAGGGTCCAACCGCATAACACCACCCTTCTTCTCACTTAACTCTAAGATGGCATTGAAATCACCCACCATAATCCACAGATGAAAAGGAAAAAACCCACGCATAAAAGTAATACGAGACCATAAATTCTGCTTACCTTGAAGATCAGTGGGGGCATAAATGTTAGTAAGCAAGATATATTCCTTAGTCTCAAGACTAGAGGCAACCATAGATAAAAAAGATCTGGAAGAAACCCACCATATAGGATGAATCCTCAAGGGGTTCCAAAGACAAGCCACACTGCCAGAGGAGCCAAATGCCCCAATACACTGGCATTTGCCTCTCCCCCAAAGCTTAAGAACCAAACCCAACATACTTTCCATAGATAATTTAGTTTCCTACAAGAAAAGGATATCAAGAGAATGACTCCTAATCAATTCTCGAACAACTTTTTGTCTAGGGCCACTATTCAGGCCCCTCACATTTCATGAAAGTACAATTCATTTCGGGGGATTAGAAAAATGAGAATCTAGAGTCTTTACTAACCCTAACTCAACCAAGTTCTCCCCCATAAATTTGATCTTATCCAAGTACTTCTTTCTGCCAACCTTCAAACTCTTCTCCATTGCACCTTTGTTATTGTCTTTTTGAAGAAGATACAGATGTCAAGAGATCTTATTACTTTTAACCCCAACAGAGTCTGATTTTTGTGCTGCATGAGGAACCTCCCCACTAGCCATCTTCACTTCAACACTAGAGATGGGACCCTTTTGAGCCAATACCTGCTGATCCATCTCCATCTATTGACTTCCAACCTCCTGTAGACCCTGGGTAGGATCCAAGTTCACACTATCAGGCATCAACCCTATTGCACTAAGATCCAAAGGAATCATCCCCAGATTCACCTCCTGTTGGTTAAGATCATCCAAGGCTTCAAATCTGTTAAAGGTATCCTCCTCCTAACTCTCCTACAAAGACCTTTTTTGACCTCAGTTCCTATTCTTTGTCTTAACTGGGACAAAACCATTAGCACCCATAGCCACACCAGACATGGAAGCTTTACCTTTATCAACCCCATCAAGGTTACAAGATGGTTGTTGAGGCTGACGCTCAGTCGATTTAGACCTAGGGCACTTGCGCTGCAAATGACCATACTCATGACATAGATGACACCAGAAAGGTAAAGTCTCATAATCAAGTTGTTGGACCCAAGAGTAAGAGCCCGCACACATATTTATAGCATCTGACAAAGGATTACTAAGATCAATTTCAACACAACTGCGAGCAAAAGTCATTACCTTTCTCCCCAAGGTTTGCATTGAAGATCCAACAATATTCCCAAGAAGGGAGGCTAGCATTCACAACACATCCTCCTGACAACATTCTACCAGAAAACAAGGTAATCGAACCCACACTGGGACCCGATTTGGAAGCTCCTCTGAAGGGTTAATTCTTGCATGCCAAAGTTTGATGAGCAACCCCACCTGGTTATAAAAATAAGGGCCTCCCTCAAAGACCCGATTGCGATCATCCATGCAATTAAAAGTGACCATAAAGTAATTGTTTGCCAACAACATAACCTCCATTTACCCTTCTGACACCCAAGTCCTCTGACCCCAATTCTCCAAAAACTATAAAGAAACCCTCATCCCCAAAAATTTATAGTATAACGTGTGCTTTGAGAAATATTCAACATCTTCAGCAATCATCTCAAGCAGAATTACCAATTTTGGCCTCTCTTTGCATCTCTCAAGACATCCATTAATCTTTGAAATCTGAGTGCCATTGGACAAGCCTACCCTAGTAAACCCCGAATCTGGAACCAATAGATCATTAGCAAAGGTCTTGGTACCTTGGGATGGGGATTTCGTGCCCAACGCCCCTCGAAAATCCATATCAGGTGATTCCCCTGAGGCTTCTCCCACTGTAGTCCACATCTCACCCAATGGCAAAACCCACACCCAAAACCAAAGTGGGTGAGGAAGCCTCACACCCCAGCATGCACTGCACACTCACCCCTCTCAACCACCACCAAAGGAAAACTGGCCAAAGCCCCCCACACCCCACAAGCTTCCCACGAAACACCCGCAAACACTAAATCCCTGTCATGCCTTGAACAAGATTCTCCACCCACGATCCACCACACCAGTCGCTCGTCAAACCAATCGACTCCTCCTTGCATGAACCCATGATCCTCTTCCGTCTATGCACAACCAAGCACAACCGCCCACAAGCTAGGGCTCAGATGCCCTAGCTCGAACCCTGGAACCTTCCCCTGCACGCGAAGCCATCAATCAAAAATAATGGGTGGTAGATGAGTTCAACTCCCCAAGATTTAGAGTCATAATATAAAGCACAAATAAATGAGAAGATCAATATGACAAGAATACATTGTACTCCTATTAAAGAATGTAAATAGGATGGATATTTATCATCATGTAATGTATGTGAGACCCTCAATTTAGAGGCCAAGGAGAGACATAGAATATAAAAGTGTCTTAATATTATGATATGGGATATAAAGTGATAAGTATCCTATATGTACCTAAGTAAAACTTAACAAACACGTGTGAATAGATCCTAGGCAATGAATTAGATAGGTAATATCCGTGTTCACACTAGCACCCCACTTTAAGTGCAACTTATGGATAATATGCAAGATTTAATGGTGCAAAGATGGGTCCTAGCTACTAGGCCATGTTAGGTACCCATATGCAAAAAATTGTATCATAATATAAGAGAAAAATACAACAACTAGTGGGATAAAACTTCTCCCCAAAAGAGAGAGAATAAAAAATTCTTCGAAAAGTATAAAAAGGAAAAAACCCCATATGAGGAAAAAAGTATCCCCATAAGAGGGGAACAAAAACTATGTAGAACCCCTAATGTAGAATCTATGTCTAGTAAATGCTTAAAATTAGATGTCGAAGATTGTCCATAATTGTCAAAAACATTCCTTCCCTTAGGAAGAAATAAAACCAAATGTGTATGCATTATGCCTTCCCTTTCCTAAAAGGAATATGAAGGAAGAAATTTTAAAATGTACAAAGCCTATAAACACCACTCATGTGTTGTCATATTTATGTTAAAAGCTACCACTACCAAGTCTAGTGTTCTAAGACAAATTAATGAAAATGACAATCCAAAATCTAGTAGAGATGAACATAGAGTAGGATCTAAAGATGAAAGTGACTCCTCCAAGTTATTCTAAATGGTCTCCACACTAATTCCAAACTATAAAAAATTCCGATATAGAGAAGCATCAAGAGGTACTAAGGATACACAAACAACAACTAATGAAGATAATGCAACTCCATAAGAGCTAACATCAAAGATGAGATAAATGTCCTCAATAGTGTCCTCCAAGCCTACAAAATAAGACTCACAAAACAAACTTAAGATGTTTTTATAGCACCCATTCCAAGTAGTTGTATATGAAAGACAATGGATATTTTGTTACATTGAATCATTAAATCCATGGATGTAGAAAGGCTAATCTCATTAGAAGAAATTGTAGAAAGAAGAAATTGAATGTTAGTACATACATTTAGAACTTCAATAGATGAAAGAAGACAAAGATTCAAATGGCCATACTTATCTCCTCAAAGGTGTCCAAACTAGATGCCTCAATATGTACATTAGTCGAAGAAACAACACGAGCAAGATGTGAGAGGGTGTATATACAAGATTGATGATTAGCCTCCTCAATTGCATCAATATGTGTCCTATGAAAATCTTAAATAATGATAAAATATTGTGTGAACTCAACACTATTTTTGCTCCACCATCTATGATTTAATAAACAAAAAGGATATTGGTTTAGAATGATTGAACATAAAAAACATCATTAAATGATCTTTCACTTATGTCAATAAATCATTTACAAGATGTTGGTTAACAGATTTGTCCCTTTCTTCAAATTATAATGTTTGATTTCTTTGAATAATAATATGACTCTTGTACACCCCTTTATGAAAGAAAACAAATAAACCAACAGTTGGATGAACTAATTAAAAATCCATCCTCTGCATTAGAGGGCAGCTCCTCGTATGATTTGCAATGAATTTTATGCAGAAAATTTTGAAATGAAGACACTTTTAACCAAAAAGTGTAAAAAGGCTTTAGCATTCATCTATCAACACAAATGAATGCTTTTAAAATAAACTAAGAGAATATTCTTACAATCAATTTCAAATAAGAGCTCGCAGACTCATATTTCCACACATGTTCATTTCATAAATTCAGAGCAAAAGCAAATGCATAGCAGTATGAACTCTGATCAATTCTCTCTCATGTCTCAAAGGATAAGGGAGATCAACACAACTCAATTCACAATGAATTTACTTGCAAATAATGGGAACAATGAATCCAAAAAACATAGGAATAACTGATAACAAAATGATATCATGCACATTAGCTGATTTCTCAAGAAAGATCGCCAATCCTCAAATACACAGATTCAAAGACTACACACCATAACATTTCATTGATAAACCAGTCATTCCAGTTTTAAGAAATTCATAGAAAACATATTTTTGTTTGTTCCTTGAAAAATCATAGTTTTTCAGACCTCAACATAAACTTACTTCCTAGCTTAAATAACCTCCAAGCTCATAGTTTGTTACATAATAATTAAAACTTCACTTTAACCAGAGGTTAAAGAAACCATTTGCATAAAACAAGAGAAACTAAAATAACAGCCACAAAAAGGCTGACAACTCATCCCCTAATTGATCATGACTCCACCATGGTAGAGGAAGCCACTGGTCTATCATGCTTTGCTACAAAACTGTGCATGCCACACCACTCTAAATGTGTCGCTAAGAAGTTTAGGATGACTTGAATATAGGGGAGTCCAATATGCTGAATTCATTTCTTCTAGACCTCCTTGTCCATATTTACTTGTGTCACCCTTTCCTTGTGCACTTCCAGATGATCGGAAGAAATCGTGAGCATTGACTCAATCTTGGCTACTTTTGAGAAATCATCCGTAGTCAAGGATTTTGTCTTACGAATGAACTGTATCTTTTCTTCGAAGATTTTTGTCATATCTGAGGCAGCTTCGATTGTCTAAGCATTATCTTTCACAAGTTGGATGTCAATGTATTTAAGATCCTTTTGCATTGTATCAATTAAATCTGTCAATCCTTTTAGCAGTTTAGTGGATTCTACGTGGCCCTGTTTGATAATTGATTTTTGCCACTCCATATTTTTCCTTGATACATACAATACATTGTCATCCAAGCTTTCCATAGGTTTTTCAGCCAAAACTTCATTACACCAATTTTTTGTATATCATTCATCTGTGTAAGAATTGCCATCCATTTGGTCCTTTCTTTCTCCCAGGCAATGACCTCTAATTCTAATTCCTTGCTCACAGTCACAGTGTCCTCATATACTTTCACCAGACTAACAATATAGTTTGAACCTTGTTGTATTATGAGATCCAACCATTTATTGAACATCTCCGCGACCATTTTGTTTCTTTGAAATTGATCCAACATCTTTTGATTTGTTGGAGATTTGGGATCAAATGACACTGCCACTTGTGACAAGGGTTGAGGATTTGGATGATGAATGGCATTGATGTACTCAGCCATTTGAGTGCTGATCTACTTCAACTCTTTCTTATCCTTTTCATCTTTCCATGATCTAGAAATCATTCTCTTCGTGGAAGACTCCAAGTGTTTAACATCAACGACTCGCGAAGCAACCCCCAGATCATTCTTTTCTACTGTGAAGTCATACTCGGTAGCTTTGTTTGAGTCTCTATCTGGAACAAGCTTGGCTATCTCGGTCGTCCAATGACATGTTGCTTAATCTACCTCAAGCATTGTCTGTGTTTTGAGTCTTTTCGGCTTGGATACCTTTCCAAGACACTTGCTGACCATATCTTCTATAGGGATTGTAATTGGAACCATACTACGTTTCTTCCCAACAACAACTTCTAACCATCGCGGTGTGTTTGCAGGTTCTTTGGATGGAGGAGTTGTCTGAGTATCTGGTGAATTGACAATAACCAAAGTGTTCATTGGATTCAATTCACCCTCTGTTTATTTCCCTATGTCCATTTCTTGTACCGTAGGTTCACCCAAATCTTGTTGATCCATTATTACTTCAACCTCTTCACTTGGATCTAGGTCCACAACAATCTGGCTCAATGTTGGCTTTTTTCAATTCTTCTTGCTCCTTGACCGAGTTACTCGAGCTGCTTTAGAACCTAACGGTGACCTTTTTGATCTCCTAGCTTGGATTTTTTCAACAATTGGCTTTGAACCACCTACAACATCAACAATTTCATTAGTGGAAGAAATAGGAAGTTGAGTCACAACATGTGAATCAACTCTTAGTTCATGGGAGGATATGAGCAATCCTTTCTTAAATTTTTGGCCTCTCAACCACTTTTCAGTTCTCCTTACAACATTAAAAGTTTTAGGTTGGATATTATCATCTTCCTTTTTATTCCAGTTAATCTCCGAGATTGGCTTTCCTTCAACCTCCTTGTTAAATTCATGATCTAGAACATCTTCCCATGTTTCCTCATGTACTCCAGATATACTGATAGGAAGCTTCATGGTGATTATCTGTTGCAGAGTGAATCTTGACCATAGTCTCCTCCTTACCTCATATTCACCACTACAATTCTCCGAGTAATATTCCAATTGAGGTTCATGAAAGAAGTGGTCGTCCACATTTAGGTTTTCCATGGCATAACCTCTACTATCAAACCTACGTCTAGCAACATAGGGCTGTAGGTTCATCCTCTTAAATTCTAATTCCAAATTTAAAGCATCAATTATAGACTTACAACAGTAGTATCCAAGTTCAATAGGAAAGACAACTCCAGATTCACCTTTTGCCCCCAACCTTTTATCAATATGAGCTAGTTTCCTGCTCACCTCTATGAGTACATAGCTATCGAAGGCATACCTAGGTAGCCTGAATGGTTCACCTTCGAAACCACCTACCCGAAGATAGGTGAACCTAGAAAATTGGATGAAGAAGTTGCCATATATGCTTATCAATTCCATTGCTTCAGCTGACATTCTCTTGTTCACATCACCCTGTAGTTCAAAGGCAAGTCTCCTTGCAAAGACACCATTCCATCTGGAAGTATGTTCTACATGTTTTTGTTGTTGTAGCAAAGGATAGCAATCATAAACCTTCATGCCATCCACCCATGGTTCATTGAAAAAACCAGGCCAATCTATGGTACAAGCTAATATGTAGAAAAGATAAGAGGACATTTAAAAACTAGACATACCCACAAAGTTACTCAAACCTTCATGGAGTCTCTCTGAAATTACCTAGGTCCAGTCAAGATATTTGTCACTGAATAATAGCACCTGAATGTAAAAATACATCCAATCTTCCCAGTAAAAGGAGTGTGAATTCTCTTTTAGCCTATTTAGCAATATAACAATGTCTAGTGCTTCTGTGATGAAGTGCTCTCTGGTAAGGGGCTTCGGCAGTCGTGACTCTCCCTTTTGAACTTTAAGGAGCTAGTTTCTTGCAATTACACTTCTATACACACTCTTCTTCTCAGAGAAGAAGGCGTATGAGGTCCCAATTGACAAGTCCTCATATGACTCCTTGTGTGGGATTCCCATCACCACCATTACTGTTTCCCTATTGATAGCAACTAACAACTCACCATCACTGGTTCTTATGCATCTATTCTCTGCATCATACCTATTCATGCAAGCTACCACCAAATCTGGACATGGTGTAGCAAGTGGAAATGCAACAGCTTCAATGAGACCACTTCTCACTATTTTCTCTATTATTGAACCAGCTTGAGGGTTCTTGGCTCTTTCTAAGAAATTCCCTAGATTGGCATGAGCCAAGTGTGAGGCCCTACCCCGACCCATCCTATCTCTTCAGTTATTTTCATATTGGAACTATTATGAATGCTAGTTTTGACACACTATGGATATAGAACTTTATATGGTCCCACGATTTTTGGTAATATTGATATATATTGGATGCTCCATTTCTATGCCTTGTGGATTATAGAATATTATATGATTCCAGATTAGGGTAATATTGTGATGATGTATGTTATTATCCGAATTTCAGGATTTGTTATAATGTTAGAAATATGTTTGCATATCTTGTAGATGGATCAAATTTTGAGGATTATGATGAATTGCTTTGATTTGTGACAAATCATATTTTATAATGACAAGTCTTTGTAGAATGGATGTATTGTATTTTGATTATGTATTTTATATTATATGAGGCTATTGGGAAGTACTAATGTTTAAATTGAGTTGTGCAGGAGATTATCCATGTGACCATGGAAATATTATGGAGAATCGAGCCTAGGCCTATGTGCGTTAGTAAAACCAGGGGTTGTCTATTTGGAGAGACAACACCCCGTATGTATTGTATTTTATTCGTAAATGTAAAATGTTGCATGAGTGTAAATTGTATTTATTGAATTGTTTAAATTATTTAAGGGACAATTGCCACGTGTGTATTGTGATGTGGAATTATTTTGTAGTGTCACTTGACACCTATGTAGTATGTTGTGTTGGCAATTTGTCATGTCACCTTTTTGGAGAGTCTTATTTTTTGTTAATTGTTATATCTCCTATTTATCCTTGAAGGAACCAAGAAACCTAGATTAGTGAGCCACAAGGAGGGTCAACTCAGAGTTGACCCGTAAGTTAACTTCAGGTGGACTTTCTGAGGGTCAAATCAACTCCTAGAGTCAATTTTAGAGCATTCCTATTAGGCCTCATGGGGTACCTATGGGTAAAGGCCAAAATTGGCCATGTGTCTTCCCCTTAGGACTTGTTTAACCACCCAAAAAAGTGGTTTTCCCAAGATGGACGAATTCCATCTATAGGAGTGCCCTCCTTGGTAGGATAACCTTCTTGAAGGGAGTAATCCCTCTTCCCCATTCCATTTTCCTTCTCTAGGTACCTAGGTAAGAGAGTGTGTAAGACCTAGTGAAGACCAACCCAATAAGGGATCCCTCACTCTATCCAAGAGGTTGGAAGGAGTGAGAGAGGCCTTCTTAGGCTAAGAATGGAAGCTTAGTGAGCTAATCACCCACTCTCCATCCTTGGAGATTTTTGGAAAATTTTGGAGGAAAATCAGTCTTAGGATAGCAGATTTGGGGAAAAAGGAATTTGCAGAAAAGAATTAGAGGATTGGGCAGCTCTTCATCAAGCTTTCCCTTAGATTTCCTTTGGCAGGTCAAGGTTGGTGTTATTTTTCCCCTCTTATGTAAATGTAAAATTGTTATAGAATGTTGGAATGGAAATTGCTGTAACTCTTTATTTGTGTTGTATTGTAAAATTTATGTGTTCTTGTTTATTTCTGTTTTATGTAATGTTGTGTTTGGGGAGTGTTCAAGACCATCCTTTCCTTGGGAGGAAAGATTGGTCTTGGGGGGTGGAAGGAGCTTGACAGCCCTTAGGGTGAGAGGCTCTCATTTTGAGAGTGATCTCAAGGGTCTGTCCATGAGACCCTTGCTGCTTTCTTTTGTGTTATTTCACTTGGGGGTCATAAGGGGGAGCAAATATGGCATGTTTGCCTTTTTGGGGGTCATAAGGGTGCAGGGATTAAGAATGATTTTTTTTTGGTTATGCTTTCATGGGTGCCATGAGTTGGTTGTAAGTTCTATTTAGCATATTTCTCCCCTAGGGTACTTGGTCCACTTCCACCCTAGTAAGGCATCACATTTTGTGATGGAGTTTCAGCTTGGGAGGGGTGTCTCTGTTGTGTTGATTTCTTTTCCCCTTTTCCTGTTGTATTGCTTGGTTGTAACCCCGTCTAGGTCTTGATTCTCCAAGCTCGGGGGTGGCTTCTGGTAAGCCTAGGCTGGGAGGTGAGCATCCCATGGTCACAGTCCTAAAAATTTTATATGCAAGTTGCTGGAAAAAAGATCTAGGAGTTGCAGATTTGTTTGGTTGCAGATTTTTATTCAGATACAGTTTCCCTATTTAAATGCAGAAAAGCAAAAAGAAAATGTAATTTTATGATTTTTAGCAAAAAAAATGTATATGTAAATAAAGAGCTTTAGGTTGTCTTCTTTTATCCTCTATATAAAGATTAGGAATGAAAAGACTGGTTAGTTTATTCACCCATTTTATATATGGGCCATTGTAAATTAATAATCTGTAAGCAATGTAATCTTTACTTAAAAATTTGATGCCTATTATGTTGCTGTAGACTACATCTAAATCTTGTCTGTTATCTTGTTCATTTTCTGCAATTTAAAGAAAAAAAAAGAAAGGGATGCATTAGGTTTCATTATTTACTTGCATAGTTAATTACAGCTATTTTATTGTTGTAAACTCTGTTTAGACATAGTTGAAAAAAAAAAGAACTAGTATTTTTGCATTGTTGTAAAAGCATGATGTATGACTGTAAAAAAAGAAAAAGAAAAAGAGAAATAAGATTTATTCATAATGCTGTTAAAAGACTAAGATCAGAATGTTTAGATGCTAGAATCTCAAAACAATATAAGGGTTTCCAGCCCTATTGTCTTAACATTTATTTGAATATATCTGTAAATATATAGGTATATATATATATATTGAAAATATATATATACACTTATATATATATATATATATATATATATATATATATATATATATATATATATATATATATATATATATATATATATATATATAATTCCTTTATGTGTTTATTCCTGCAACAAAAAAAAGAAGGAAACACATTTTGTCCTTGTGTATTCCTGTTACAACAAAAATATATAAAAGATTACATGCTGCTGTGTTAAAAATAACTCAAAATAAACTTCCTAACCCTATCAGGCATATATATATATATATATACCCCTGCATCTGAATCATACTCAATGGATACCCTTAAAAAAAAAGGGGTATATGTATGTATTCTGGTCATAGCAGTGAATATATATATATATATATATATATATGAAAATATATTTATATATGTATATATAAAAATACACACCTATATATATATATACATATATATACGTATATATATATATATATAAATGTATACTTTAAAAAAAAAATGAAATATTAAAACTTAAAAAAAAAAAAAATGTACGAAATCGCGGGCACCGAGCCGCGGACCACTGTGTGATAACACAGTGGACGGCCCACGGCCGAGCCACTGTGCTACACACAATGGGCAGCGCCGAAGGGCACCGCACTGTGTGTAACACAGTGGAGCGGTCGCGGCCGCCACTGTGCTACGCATAGCGAGCGGCGCCCGCCACTGTGTGTATACACAGTGAGCGGCGGTTATGCCGTCCGCCACTGTGTGTGTACACAGTGGGCGGCGCTACCGCCACTGTGTGTACGCACAGCGGCGCCCGGGAGAACCCTGCGCCAACCTCTCTGCCCTTCCCTCTTCGCCAATCCCTCCGCCGTACCTGCAATCTCACACTCCGAAATAAAAAAAAAAGGGGGTTTAATAAACCCTAACCCATTTCGGGTTAGGGCATAAAATGATAAGAATTTAAAAACAAAAAAAAAGGGGATAAATAGAAATGCAACCCTAACCCCATTTCGGGTTAGGGTTAGCATTTTATAAGGAAAGGATTTTCTTATTTAAGGAAATTTTAAATTTGGGGATGGGAAATTTAAATAGGAGCTTTAAAATTTAGTTTTAATTATTACATAGGGTTATTTTAATTGAATTATTATATGTTTTTTTTAATCCCTTAGAAAAATTAAATTTTAATATAGTTAATTTTAAAGGGGTATTAAAGCGAAAAGTTAGTATATTTGGCAAACTATACCCTAAATCAAATTAATTTATTTAATTAGTCAATAGATCATCCTCAATTTAATTGTGGACAATAGGATATAATGTAAATGGGAAATTCAAAAGGAGGAATTTGTAAATTTATGAACCTTAAGCCCTTGAGACCGATTTTTAGACGAATTAAAATTAAATCGTCAAAATTAAGGGTTTAGGGAAAATTAGAATTGGCTTTTACTTATTATCGGTTTTAGTGAGTAAATGGCACTAATTAGGAATTTGAACCCTTATTGGTTGGATTTAAGTAATGAATTCACGCGTGCACCAATTATTTTATAACATTATCATTTTATGGTCGGAAATGATTTAATACATGGAGATAACCCATTTATCCCTTGTTTCAATTTACGACAGCTTAGTTAAGGTAATTGACCTAGCTAACTAATCTGTGACACTGATTAATCCCCACCAAATAAAGTCGCTCGTTCGAGTTGGTTAATTAACCCAACCTTAGTAAACAATTTTATTTTCACCTTAGATAAGACAAATCTCTAATCAAGTTATTATAATTGTAGGATATGTTGCGAGTTCATGTTCTCAAAAAAAAAATTTTGTTGTTCCGTTTTTGTGCCCAAAAGTTGGGCATGACACCAAGGAAGTATCATCTAGTTCTGGTAATATGCTCACTAAACATGAAGTCCGACCAAGTTTCAACAATACTAGCCTCATACTGCCTATCTATACTTTTAATCAAGCAATTCAAAAACATGGTAGAATTCTACTCCAACAAACTGAATATTTTCTTCCTACACTGATAAATCTTCAGAACTATAGAATTATAGCATAGGGGAATCGTCTGAACTTACCCATTATCACCATGAATCTGTGAAACCTTCTCAAGAAAGTAGAGCTGAATTTACCTTCGACGTCTCCAATTCTCTCAATTATAGCAGCTGCAACCATCACAAATTATGAAGATGGATTCATATATCCTTTTTGAACAAATGGGAAAAAACCAAGAAAACTACGCACGCTTCATAATAATTCATTTAAACTGTGAAGTAACAGTGAAATGACTGAAAACCTGACACTTTTCTAATTGCCCATCACTTCCACACAAGTAGTTAATGTTCTCATGATTACTTTCCAAATTTAGAATTTTAAACTATCAGATGCCAGGAATATTCCTTCTTGCCGCGCCGCTTTCAATGTTAACAAATTCTTTAGAATCAGCTTGAAGTGAACCTTTTGAACCTTGAACCATCTCACAAAGAGTTCAATGGTTCAAGTTCATCTGAGAAGAACAACAGTGAACTAGCGGCTCATAACAAAACCGGGAACGAGCAATAACCATGACTAACAAGCAAAGGACTTTGAACCTTGAACTGTTGAACTGATGAACCAAAAAGATAATTGGTTCAAGGTTCAAGTTAAAGACCAACTTAAAACACATTCACACCTGCTCGTTAAATAAAATTAAATAGTCGTGACTCACAAAAAGACGTTTTGAACCTTGAACCCCAAAAAAGGTTCACAGGTTCAAAGTTCAAAACGGATAGCAATAACGTGCTTGCCTTGGTGGAAATAAAGGCCGCTAAAGACATTTACCTAGAGCACGCCTTGAACCTTGAACCAATTGAACTATTTTTTTTTTTAATTTTAAAGTTCAATGATTTAGGTTCAAAACGAAGAGGTACAAAAGACCCGAAAGAATAGAGACACCAAATGGCATCCCGCAAGCTGGGTCATTCTTAATGGAAAATTGTGGGGGTGCTACCATTGACTCTGACTGGGGACTAGGACTATAAGGGAACTAGACATGAATTAAAAGATCTCTGGTTTTGCAAACAGACTTTATTTAAAGACCAAAATAGACACAACAACAGAAGACACTACAAACTAACCAAGCCAAAATTTATGTACAAATCCACAAGGGACTCTCATTTACAATTGATATAATTTCAAATCCTAGCCATTATAGGTCAGGGGAAGAGCAGAACCATCTTGATATGCAATTTTGAAAGAGTTAGGCCCTTTTACCTCCTGAATCACGAATCATCCCTTCCATAGCGATTCAAACTTTGTATGTGCTCCTTTTGCTTCCCTTCTTTTGTCCTAGAGAAAGACCTGATCACCTAGCATGAATTTCTGTGGCCTGGCTCGCTTGTCAAATATCTTCTTTACCCTCATCTGATGCTCTATTATCTGATCTACTAATTTGTCTCTTTCCTCATAAATCATCATCAAATGCATAATCCGTTTTTCCAGAGAATCTTGAAAATAGGCATCCTCAATGACAATCTATAACTTGGTAGCTGCAAGTTCCAGAGGAAGTGCTACCTGAGTTCCTACACCATAAAACAATTCAAATGGTGACATCCCAATTACTCTTTTTAGTGATGTACGATCCGCCCAAAGAGCTTCATACAATTTTTTATGCCAATCTTTGAAATTTTCACTCACCAATTTTTTCATAATATTTATAAGATTTTTATTGCTGGATTCCGCTTGACCATTCCCCTGAGGATAATAATTGGAAGAATGAGTGAGGGATATCCCATGATCATAGCAGAATAATGAAATCTCAGTAGAAGAGAATTTAGAGGAATTATCAACCACAATTTTTAGTGGAACTCCAAATCGAACTAGGATATTCTCTTTGAGAAAGTTACAAACAACCTCAGAAGATTTTTTTCGTACCGGAATGGCTTCAACCCATTCGGTAAAATAATATGTGGCTGTCAGTATATGTGTATGCCCTGCACTTGAAGTAGGCATCAAAGGACCTATAAAATCCAAACCCCACTATTTGAATGGTTCATCCACAATCACGGGTTGAAGCGGTAATGCTGCAAGCTGTAGCTTACCTGTGAACAATTTACATTTCTCACACTTGGCTACCCATGCATAAGAATCTTTGAACATTCCTGGCCAATATAGCAATTTCTCAAAATTTTGTAAGCAGTTACTGTAGATGAGAAATGACCACCACATGCTTCATCATGAAAGGTCCTCAACAGTGACTCCTAAAATGATTTATCTACACATCGTAAGAAAGTTCCATCCAAACCCCTTTTATATAATACGTCATTAAAAATGACGTATTTGGCAGCCTTTAACTTCAAGTTCGATTTTTATTTTGAAGAAAGATGTATTGGGTAATCTCCATAGGTCAAATAGTATGCAACATCCGCAAACCAAGAATCTTGAAGTCCAACAAACAAGACTAAAGGCAATTCCTCTATCATTTCCTCCTTACTTTTAGCAATCAATTTGCAAAGACCTTGTCCTCTCACCAATTTTGTGGGTTTAATATCCAAATTTAACTCTTGAATCTTTGACACCCATGAGGCTCTATTATTCATTCCTATATCCTATTGTGTCAATATGCTTTTGACTGCAAAGTGAAGCACATAAACAATTGCATGAGAATGGAGAATATAGTACCTAAACTGTTTTACGACTTTCACAACCCCATATGCTTGTTTTTTCATCAAGGAATATTTCAATTCATGCTTCTTCAAGGGAACACTCATAAAATATATTGGGACTTCTTCATTATCCTCATTCTTTTGCAACAAAATCCCTGACATAGTATGCTCCGAGGCATAACAATAGATAATAAAGTCCTTAAAATTTGGATTAACCAGAACAGGCACATGACCAATATCCTCCTTTATTGATTCAAATGCTTTCTTCCCTTCCTCATTCCATTTAAAAGCTTTCTTTTCACTCATCAAATTTACAATATACCTAGTGGTCTTTGCAAAATCCGGAATGAATCTCCTCAGAAAATTTACTTGTCCAAAGAAGGATCTAACTACATTTCTATTTGATGGTAGACTTAGTTGTTGAATTACCTTTACTCTTTCAGGATGTACTCTTACTCCTTCTTTAGAGACAATATGGCCAAGCAAATTACCCTCTGTCACCCCAAACACTGACTTTTTTGGATTTAGGGACACCCCATGCTCACAACGCCTCTGTAACACTTGTCTCAAATCCCTCAGGTGATGTTTTCTTCTCTTGAAAAAAATGGTTAAATCATCAAGATATACAACAATTATCTTATCTTTCAAATGACCAAAGGATAAGTCCATAACTCACTGAAATGTCGCCCTTGCATTGATTAAAGCAAATGGCATTTTGTTATAAGCAAAGGCACCCCAGGGAGTAATAAAGGTAGTCTTATGTTGATCACTTTCCAAAACATTGATCTGATTATAACCCGAAAAGCCATCATCATTTCGGAACTTGAAACTGTTTGCAAAATATGGTCCATAGCAGGCAATGGGTAATTGTCTTTTAGACTGGCTTGATTCAAGTTTCTAAAATCTACACATATCCTTATTTCTCCATTTTTCTTCTGAACAGGAACTACGTTGGCTATCCATGTAGAATGGTGAATGAGAAATATAATCGTAGCCTTTAACATTTTATCTACTTCTTGAAATATGACTTCAACTACTTTAGGATTAAAACTCCTAAGCTTTTGTTGAAAAGGACTTACTCCAGGCTTCAGGGGAATGTGATGTTGAAATTTTCCATCTCTAAATTTTTTTAGATCATCGTAACACCAAGAGAAAAAATCTTTGAACTCTAGCAGGAGACTAATGAACCTCTCTTTCTTTGCAGGTGTGCAACATTTTCCCAGGTTGATATATTTGGGATCATCTTTAGTGCCAATGTTAATCTTTTCGTAACCCCCAACATCTTAAACTTCAGGAGGCTTATCACCTTTGTTTTTATTGTAGGCATCATGACGATCAAAAAGACGTTCTAATGAAACCAACCCTTTAGGAATGCTATTCCCTTTTAATTGCATAACTCCATCAATCAACTCCTTGGCTCGTTTTCGTGAAAAATCTTTACACTCTGCATCTGAACCTTCAAAATATGTAGCAGCAAATGTTTCTACACACTTCATAAAATTATTAATTTGTTTTATCATTTTCAAACACTTGCCAGAATTCAAAGTTATCAGGAACACTAGGCCAATATATTAACTCTACTCGGTAATTATCATCAACAAATTCAGGATGAGGAATCAATAAGGAAGCTGATACGACAAATGAATTTGCTTTTGAATTTTGTTCTCTAGGAATAGCCTCAATGGAAAATGCATCAAAATATTTGATTTCATCCCAAACTCTATTTCGCTAGTGTTTCAGCTTTTCATTTATTTACATTAAACAACCCTCTGACCTATTTTACAATCAACTCTACATCTCCTTTGACTTGCAGAAGTTTTACTCCTAGTTTCTTGGCTTCAGCTAAACCCAGTAACAAAGCCTCATACTCATCCGTATTGTTTGTGTTCTTGAATTCCAATTTAAAAGAAAAAGGGATATGTGATGAATACTAAAAGGGGGGGTGAATTAGTATACCAAAAAAACTAAACTTAAACTCTTAAACAGTTTAGCAGTTAACCGGTATAACAGATTTACTAACAAACCGGTTAAGACAAATGCAAACCAAACAACAAATAAAGCATTCACCCACAAGAGCACAATCACGATAACACAAGAGGTTTTGACGTGGAAACCCAAATGGGAAAAACCATGGTGAGCAGAAGCTCACAAGTAACTATCTGCAGAATAGAAACTAGACCAGTTAAGGTCATACAATGTTCTTCACCAGAACAAATCCTGTTAGGAATCTAGATCTCTGTTAGGAGACAAGTCCTATTAAAGACTACCTTGTGCGAGGATTTCAGATTCACAGTTGTGAACCACCTTGTTAGAGGATTTACAAAGGCTTTGCTAAGCCTACCTGGTTAAGGGTTTTAGACTTGTCGAAGATATGAGTAATCAACAAGTAGATGATCTAGGTACTAGCACAGTATGCTTGGTTAGATCCTTGATAGCTCATTGTTAATGCACATTTAGCATTACTTCAGTCTTCAATATCTCCACACTCTTTTTCTTCACATAGACCTAATCTTCTCTTCTATGATCGCACATACAAAAACCTCATCACATAAAACCCTATCAACTCCTAAAACCCTAGACATGATGTCCTTATAAAGGAATCTGATTTCATGTTGGTCCAATAGGATTACATTACAAGTTCCTAGGTTCAGTGCATCTAGACACATTTGGTAACACGAAACAAAATCACTGCCAAAGTGTCGGTGGATGATATCTCATCACAGAGATACCGGTTGGTAACTCATCACAGAGTAATACTGGTTCATTACCGATTACTGGTTCATACATTTTACCAATTACTGATTGTCACAATGAAGACTGGAAAAATATTAACTACCGCTTTGTTCCTTCGTACCGCTTTGGGATCCTCAAACCGCTTGAGGTCTTCATACCGCTTTGGGTCTTCAGTCAGTTTGTGACCGGTAAACACCTTCTGCAAGAAACCGATAGTCTAAAGACTATAATACATAATACCGGTTGGTACAATTATTGGTTGAGCAAAACTCATACATAGGGAAGTGATCATAAAACAAGTGTGTGTCCATCAATGACAATCACAACATCATCAAAATGCCAACAATCTCCCCCTTTGGCATTGATGACAACACTTAGGAAAATTTTGACATCTAAGTGTTTTACAACAAAAATATGTCATAATCAAAATTGCTCCCCCTAAGCATATACACTACCCCTTTTTGTTGAAAATACAATGTAGACTACTCCCTTAAAAAAATAACAAGAAAGTATACATAACATTTACCAAAATTTTAGATACTACTCCCCTTTTGCCAACAATGACAAAGTACTACAGAATAACCCCTGTTTCTCATTATCATTAAAATAAGTAAGTGTTTATGACAATAATGAGTGAAACTTATCAAAAACTAATTTAAAATCCTGTATAAAAGTCTTCATGGATAATGACCATGACTCAAGTAATGAGGTAGCCACCTCACTTTCCGCCTGCATTTGTGATACGTGTTCTTCCATGGCATCAATTGTACTCATCTCTTGAGTTACCGTTAAAGCTTCTAGATTTAGAAAGCACTTCTGAAGAATTTGCAGTTTGGGTAATAAAACTAGTTGAAGTTCTTGCAAATCTCTTTTCCTGTTGCTAATCTCCAACTCTATCCTGGTAGACTGAAGTTGATACCGGTGAATAGTTTGCCCATATGTGGTGAAAGAATCATATGGGGTCTTAAAGTTGCTTATTTATGCCTGCAAATCAGATTGCAGTTTATCCTTTTGTGCAAGCACATCATCACAAAATAGATGAGGTTGGCTTATTTTGCTCAGTAGTAGTTTTCCCTCATTCATAACATCTCTAATATCCTTCTTCTCTTTCTGAAGTTGAGACCGAAGCTCATTTAGTTTCTTTACTAAGGTAGTGTTAAGTGCCTTTTGATGCTTCTTCTATGCATTAGCTTCAACAACTTCCTCCAGGCATTGTACCTGGTCCTGTACCACTGTACATAGAAGTTTCAGTTTGGCCAGAGAGGAATCGGTACCGGGGAGGTTGGTACCTGGGATCAAACTGGTAAGGGTGTCAATCACAATGTGAATGACATCCTACTCCTTTTTCCTTCTCAATGCTTCCAGTCTTTCCTATGCTAGCTTTATGCCTTGAAGTAGCTCTGATTCATCTGCAAATTGGAGGTCAAGAGGACTGGTGATGTCGGCCGGTTTGGCTTGACTATCAG
Source organism: Cryptomeria japonica (assembly GCF_030272615.1). Classification (NCBI taxonomy): domain Eukaryota; kingdom Viridiplantae; phylum Streptophyta; class Pinopsida; order Cupressales; family Cupressaceae; genus Cryptomeria; species Cryptomeria japonica. Next base: position 353,235,277 of record NC_081409.1, read on the forward strand.
TTGCCTTTGGAGTCTCCAGTTGTTTTCTCTTTTCTGCTTCCTTCTTCTCTTCCGCTCTTTTCTTTTCCTCTTCTTTCTCCCTTTGTTCTGCTTCATGCTTTTCTTCTCTTCCTCCTTCTTTCTTTCTTCTTCTTTTTGCTTCTCCTCTTCGTGTTTCTTCTTCTCCTCATCTTTCTGCTTCTCTTCTTTCTTTTCCTCCTCTACTTTCCTCTTCTCCTCTTCTTTCCTCTTCTCCTCTTCTTTTCTCTTTTCTTCTTCTTGTTTCTTCTTCTCTTCCTCTTGTTTCTTCTTCTCCTCCGCTTTCCTTTTCTCTTCCTCTTTCTCTGCTTTCTCCGCTTTCTCTTTGTTTGCCTTTTTCTTTTCCAACTTCCGCTTGTCTTCTTTTTCTTTGTCCTGTTTCTCTTTGTCTGCTTTTTCTTTATCATCCTTTTCCTTTTCAGCGTCTGGAGTGACATCTTCAACATCCAAAGCATCAACATCAATGGTGTTCACCTTTTTTGTAGCTGGTTCTCCTTCATCATCAAATGCCTCATCCGATTTTCTGGTTCCCGTTCGGCCTTCTTGTTGGCCTCAGACACTTGATGCAACCGGACAACAACTTTGGCATGAAGATGAGTGTCCTTCTCTACTTCAGAGGTTTTGCCTTCTAGCAGCCTGAGTCTTCTTCTTCTCATGAAGAAGAGACCTTTATGCGTGTCCATAATCTGAAATAATTCGGAATTGGAGGCTTCAGGAAAGTACTGAGCAAATACTTTCTCCCTTATTTCTTGTTCTTTCTCTATGGCAATGCGCCATTTGTTGTCCAAAGAATTATATAAAGAATTAGGTGCCTCAGATCTAATTTCTAATGGCTATCAGTCATTCTTACACACATAAATAATGACTTCCCGCTCTATTTCCTCTTTCTCACTATCGGTAAAATCATCAAAACACTCCTTTAGATCACTAAGAAATTTTCTTCTTATATTCTTGATAGTCCTTTGACAATGTGTCATTGGCTTATAAGAAGAGACGTCAATATTTACCAGTGCTGATGATCCAGGTGTCTTATCGGTAGCTTTTGTCTTCTTCCTTGTTTGCCTTGTCTTCTTAGGCTACACATCTGATTCTGTATCTTCAGATTCTGGTGAGTTTCTCTTGGTCTTCTACTTCCTTTCAAATACTTTAGCGGGTGCAAATTTCGGTTTCTTCTTGGCAGGTGACCACTTGGTCACTTTTGGGCTGGCTGAGGTAACCGGTGTCGATGCCACTGGCACTGGCTTTCCCTTTTTCATAGAAGGTTCTTCAACCGGTGTTACCCTTTCCAAGTAGGTGTCAGTTCTCATTTTCTTTGCATTTAAAGGAGAGGCAATCAGGGTAGAGGCATACCCATCCAACATGTCGTACATTACCTCATAACCCATAGGTTCTACTTCTTCCTGTCTAGACTCTACCACTTCCATTACACACTCATCTACTCTAATGGTAAAGTAGATGTCCTCTTCATATTTCTTAACATTGTCTCTAGATATCCTCATCCTTTGACTCATCTTCCGCTTGAATTCATCAAAGTATTTATTCAAGACTTTAGGATATCCGGTTCCCACCGCTTGGAGACTTTCCCTAATTTGTTTGGTGACCGGTTGGCCAGCAGACCATTGAATATCACCGACTCCTGGGAAATAGCCTTGAAAGTAGAAAAACAGACCCACCAAAAGTTGTCCAAATTTGAATCTAAGGGCACTGTCCTGTTTGATGGACTTCAAGTTCAGTAGAAGTTGCTTCTGCAAAAAGGTGCATAGATCAAATGAGGCATCCTCCATGATCATTCTGTAAGTGGCATTAACTATAGCAACAGAGACAAAGTTTAATCTGCTGGCATAAAACGTCTGGTATCCAATCACCATGCAAGTATACTTGACCAACTCATCTTTGATGGTGTTGACGGTCATTCCCCGTTGGTCGCTCACAGAACTGGTGAGCTTAGTCATTTCTATCTTGATGACCTTCCTTAGGGCTGGCACCTCACTAATGTTGCAGAAACTGATAACGACATGAATTGTTTCAGGCATAATGTCATGCGTCCTCTCGAGATACATCTTGTCGCCATGCACTCTTCTTAGGATGATGTAGATGTGGTCTTCCGTGAACTCTTCAAGAAAGTAAACCATGTTGTGAAGTTTCTTCCTCTCCAAAATGTTGTATTCCGGTTTGATCTTCTTATCATCCCCACAAAATAGACTTAGCTGGGAATGAATCGCTAAGGATTCTAGGTCTTCCACTTTGTAGTCAATGTACCCTGAAATATCTCCTTCGACAATGACTCCGGTAGGTATTTGGGATAGGACATTGTATTTCATTTTTCTTTGAATGAATTCAGTTGAGTCCATAGGTGCACTAGAACTCGAGTGCGATGCAGAAGCCATGATTTAACTGATAAACAAAATTTCAAAAAATACCTTCACAATTTCAAAATTTAGGGTTTGACAAATGCAACTCACACCACACCACTTTGGTTGCTTGATTACCACTTGGTGTTCTTCACTTGATCGATTGTAAATATCTCCAGATATTTCTGCAAGATTTGAAATCTCTTTGAATCGCAAGTCAAATCTCCTTTTGTCGCTCTGCTCTTGAAAAATTCTTTACTTAAAAACTGATAAGTGAAAATGACTTTGAAAATTCCATTTAAATGAATTCTTCACCTACCATAATAAATGCTACACCACTAGGGTACAAACCCTAATTTTCCTTTTACTGCTTCACAATCTTCTGCCGATTGGCAGGTAATGTATATCGATTAAGGTCTTTTACTGGTATAGACTGGGGGTTCGAAACATTTCACCGATTTGTTCCCCCTAAGCTTTTCTGAAGCTCAGTTTGCCGGTTCAGAGACTTCCACACTAGGTGCAGAAACCGGTTCATCTTGTGACACTTCTTCAGGTTTCTTTTTCCATGTTTTATTCATTCCTGCTTGAACAATTTTAACATCAATCTTCCCTTCTGGAGTGATCGGTATGTTATTTGATAGGTTCTTTCTCATTCTGGAGGTTCTCACAAGGTGTCCCAGTTTGTTGCAATGATAGCATACCATTCCAGGTGTTCTCCATGGTCCATTGTTCATTCTACCATTCTTCCTTCTGCATGTTGTAGTAGTGTGACCGCTACCATGGCAAATCAAACAGGTTGCTCTCCAATCGGTTGCCACTTGATATCCACCACCACTTGACTGATGGTCATAGGCATTATACCGGTTTGGATTCTGGTTCACAGATTATTCAGGAAAAACTCCTTGAGTCTTTTGAAGATATCTACCAGTGTTCTGCATAACAGACTTGCATTCAAATACTCTATGCCCAAACTTGTTGCATGCATAATAGTTTCCATTGAATCTATCGGATCTAGGTTTATTGTTTAGAAAATAAGGAAAATTATTGTAGGCCTTATTTCTACACACATTAGCAGTCTGTCCTTCCTTGAGATAATTAAAGCAAACAGGTTTAAACTTTTGCTTACCTTTATCCTTTGATATCGGTTGCTTCTTTGATGCTCCATCTTTTGTTCCAGAGGTCTCACCTTCCTCATAACCAGAAAAACCAAGTCCAATGGTATTCTTTACCGGTTTTGCTGATTCAAGCTTTTGTTCTAGCTTAACAGTACTCTTATTGAATTGGGCAAGTATTTCCTTTGACTCAATGAGTTCCTTGGAAATAGCAACGTTGGATTCCTTCAAGGTTGCATTCTCAGAAATAGCCATGTTTAGTTCCCCTTGCATTTCTTCTTTTTCCACTTTACTCTCTTGGAGATGAGTGGTAAAGGCACTGATTTCTTGCTTCAGCTTGGAGATCTCATGATCTTTGTCTTTTACCAGGTCTTCAGCTTTCCTCCGATTCTCAAGCTCTTGACACATTCTGATAGTCAGTCCTTCCAGCTCCCTTCTCAGGTTGGCATTAGATTCATTCAGTTTTTCAACTTCTTCAACTAGGGCTTCCATGTCTGCTTCATCAGAAGAACTATTTTTAGTAAGCTCCATCAGTTTCTCAGCATGCTCTCTTCTTTTTGCTAAAGAGGCTTTATTTTTTACTTTGAGTTCATCAAAGGCTTTCTCAGTCTGAGTGAGATGATGAGTAAGTTCCCTCACAGTGTATTCCCCCATATCTCCTTCCAAGTGGTTAAACTTATAGAAAGGTTGGCTCTGATACCAATTGATGAATACTAAGAGGAGGGGTGAACTAATATACCAAAAAATACTAAACTTAAACTCTTAAACAATTTAGCAGTTAACTGGTATAACAAATTTACTAACAAACCGGTTAAGACAAATGCAAACCAAACAACAAATAAAGCATTCACCCACAAGAGCACAATCACCATAACACAAGAGGTTTTGATGTGGAAACCCAAATGGGAAAAACAACGGTGAGAAAAAGCTCACAAGTAACTATTTGTAGAATAGAAACCAGACTGGTTAAGGTCAGATCAATTAATGTCATACAATGTTCTTCACCAGAATAGATCCTGTTAGGAATCTAGATCTCTGTTAGGAGATAAGTCTAGTTAAAGACTACCTTGTGAGAGGATTTTAGATTCATAGTTGTGGACCACCTTGTTAGAGGATTTACAAAGGCTTTGCTGGGCCTACCTGGTTAAGGGTTTCAGACTTGTCAAAGATATGAGTAATCAACAAGTAGATGATCTAGGTACTAGCACAGTATGCTTGGTTAGATCCTTGATAGCTCATTGTTAATGTATATTTAGCATTACTTCAGTCTTCAATATCTCCACACTCTGTTTCTTCACATAGACCTAATCTTCTCTTCTATGATCGCACATACAAAAACCTCATCACATAAAACCCTATCAACTCCTAAAACCCTAGACATGATGTCCTTATAAAAGAATCTGATTTCATGTCAGTCCAATAGGAAAACATTACAAGTTCCTAGGTTCAGTGCATCTAGACACATTTGGTAACACGACACAAAATCACTACCAAAGTGTCGGTGGATGATAACTCATCACAGAGATACCAGTTGGTAACTCATCACAGAGTAATACCGGTTCATTATCGATTGTCACAATGAAGACTGGAAAAATGTTAACTACCGCTCTGTTCCTTCGTAGCGCTTTGGGATCCTCAAACTGCTTGAGGTCTTCATACCGCTTTGGGTCTTCAGTTAGTTTGTGACCAGTAAACACAAATAGTCTAAAGACTATAATACATAATACCGGTTGGAACAATTACTGATTGAGTATAACTCATACATAGGGAAGTGATCATAAAACAAGTGTGTGTCCATCAATGACAATCACAACATCATCAAAATGCCAACAGTATGAGTACCAGAAGGTGGAATTAACACTACCCCTGCACCTGAACCTGACGCTGCACAACTTCCATCAAACTCCATTAACCACAAAATTTCTTCTGCCTTTGACTGTGATACACCTCCTGCTACCTCATTGTTAAACAAAGTCATGTAATTTCTGAATTGACATTCATGATACATAATTTGGGCCCTTGGATCATTAGAAGGAAAAATAGTGAATTTAGACTTTGGTCCAGGCTGCAAAATGACTCGTTCTTTTCCTATAGGAATTGTGGCTTGAGACCAATCCATTTTTATTTCACCTCCTAAGTCTCTACAAAATGTACGACTTAGTAACATGCCATAGTTGGCTGGGATGCCAGCTATTAGAATAGTCAGCTTGATTCTTTTATTCGAGTGGGCAGTAAGAACTACTTGAGCATCCTTAATTTGTCCCAACAAGGGAATTTGTTTAGAGTCCATTGAATAACATCTGCCAAAAGTTTTCGTCAAGGATAACCCCAACGCTTTAGCTACTGCAGAGGGAATTATATTATTTGATGCACCTGAATCTATAATACAGTTGTTTAATTTATGACCATTTATAAACAATGATATATAAAAGGGCTCAGGTTTTGGCTCAAGGACAGACAAAGTATCATCTGTTTGGAGGGTAGTTATTTCAGGTGTCCTTTCACGAGTAACAGGATAAGCTGATACATCACTGTGGGAAGACAATGTGGCATTTACTGATTGTTGTGTTCTGTTAACTTGTAACACATTATTTCCTTTTACAAACTAAACGAGTCTATCCAGTTCTTTAGGATTTAATTTAAGATACTCGACAGGTGTAATTTGAATTTGGGAGGATTTGCAAAATTCAACAATATCAAACAAACTTAATTTCCTTTTCAACAAACCTTACCAATGGGGACTCTTTAGGTTTTTGATCATTCTTATGAAATTTTGAAACAATTTCCTTACCTTTAAAATTCATAGCAGAAGATGAAGTAGCACCTTGAGGTTTTACATTTTGTTGATTTCTTATGAGCACAACACATGAGGGATCTTGTAAAGTAACCAAAATGTCATCTCCTCTTTCTGAATCTGACTCGTACTCTAGGAGGTGGATTTCAGAGTTGCCAGGTTGCTTTAAATATTCCTCTTCACTCCCTTCATTTGAAATCTCTTTAGAATTCATCAATTGCAGATAATGTACCATCTCAGAATAGGAAATGTCATCATGTTCATCTGTAAGATGAAAAACACACATACTCCCCTTAGGTGGTAGTGCCTCAATTGCCAATCTTAGTTGGGTAGGGGGTAATTGCAAAGATTTGTTTCCAATGCCCAAAGACTGATTTGTATTCCTCCTACGTATGTCTTGATAGGGGGATGAGTATGATGTGCTAGCTTTAGGTAATTGTCTTTTAAGAGTTATTACATCATTCATCAGTCTCTGGATCACAGGGTCTGAAGAAGTAGAAGGTTGAGAATTAGGTATCTATACTTCTGTTTTACATTTCCCTGCAGTGATTAGATCATCTTCCAACTCAATGGAAAGTGTTTTGGAAACACCTAGGTTTTCAACTCTTTGCTTGCGGATCATGAAACCTATCTCAGAAGGCATGAAATTTATAAAAAAAACACTTCAAATTGTCATCCGAGGGTTTTTTATTGACTGGAATTTTATGTACAATCTTATAAAATTTTGCTACAAAATCCCTCATAGACTCTGGAATCTCTTTCTTTAACTGGGCTAATTGAGCCAAAAGAGAGTGTTCATCTTCAGCCACTTTGAATCTTGCCTCAAACCTCATTTTCAAATCCTGCCAATTAGTTATCACACTATTTGGCAGGTGATAAAACCAATCTGCCGCTACTTCAGTCAATGTTTGTACAAATAGTCTCATGACAACATCCTCATGTTGAACAACTATTATCCCACAAGCAACATTGAACACATTCAAGTGTTCATCAACAGTGGTTTTCCCATCACCACTAAATTTTGGCAAGTGATCTCTCGCACCTTTGGGTAGGGGATTCAGATTTAAAATTAAGTTCAATGGACCTACCGTAGCTCCCCAAGGATTATTTGCTGCCATTGGAAAGATGATATTCAGAGGATTCGGGTTAATTATATTAGGTAAAGCAATATCGTGCAAGGTCAGAGCTTGACAAAATGAGGATACAGGAAGTGAAGGAGATGAGGAATGAGGCCTACTTCTTTCTTGTCTTTGAGGTGAAAAAGTGGGTTGAAAATTTAGGTTATCCAAATCTCGAAAAACCGAATCAACTATCCCCTCCCGTCTTTGAGACCTAGTATATCTTCTTGACTCCAGTCTTGCAACTAGGCAACCAGTCTTGTGATTCGACTCCCTAGCAGAGTCGCCAAAAATCTATTGGTTAATAGATTTATCCCTTTCTTCAAATTATAATGTTTGCTTTCTTTGAATAATAATATGACTCTTGTACACCCCTTTATGAAAGAAAACAAATAAACCAACAGTTGGATGAACTAATTAAAAATCCATCCTCTACATTAGAGGGCAGCTCCTCGTATGATTTGCAATGAATTTTATGTAGAAAATTTTGAAATGAAGACACTTTTAACCAGAAAGCGTGAAAAGGCTTTAGCATTCATCTATCAACACAAAGGAATGCTTTTAAAATAAACTCAGAGAATATTCTGACAATCAATTTCAAATAAGAGCTCACAGACTCATATTTCCACACATGTTCATTTCATCAATTTAGAGCAAAAGAAAATGCATAGCAGTATGAACTTTGATCGATTCTCTCTCATGTCTCACAGGATAAGGGGGATCAACACAACTCAATCCACAATGAATTTACTTGCAAATAATGGTAACAATGAATCCAGAAAACATAGGAATAATTGATAACAAAATGATATCATGCACATTAGCTGATTTCATTGATAAACCAGTCATTCCAGTTTTAAGAAATTCACAGAAAACAAATTTTTGTTTGTTCCTTAAAAAATCACAGTTTTTCGGACCTCAGCATAAACTTACTTCCTAGCTTAAATAGCCTTCAGGCTCATAGTTTGTTACATAATAATTAAAACTTCACTTTAACTAGAGGTTAAAGAAACCGTTTGCATAAAACAAGAGAAACTAAAATAACAACCACAGAAAGGCTGACAACTCATCCCCTAATTGATCATGACTCCACCGTGGCAGAGGAAGCCACTGGACTATCCTTCTTTGCCGTAGAATTGCGCACGCCACGCCACTCTAAATGTGCCGCTGAGAAGTTTAGGATGACTTGAAAATAGGGGAGTCCAATATGTTGAATTCGTTGCTTCCAGACCTCCTTGTCCATATTTACTTGTGTCACCCATGCCTTGTGCACTTCCAGATGATCGGAAGAAACCGTGAGCATTGACTCAATCCTGGCTACTTTTGAGAAATCATCCGTAGTCAAGGATTTTGTTTTCCGAATGAACTGTATCCTTTCTTCGAAGATTTTTGTCATATCTGAGGCAACTTTGATTGTCTGAGCATTATCTTTCATAAGTTGAATGTCAATGCATTTAAGATCCTTTTGCAATATATCAATTAAAAGTATTAATCCTTTTAGTAGTTTAGTGGATTCTTCGTGGCCTTATTTGATAATTGAATTTCGCCACTCCACATTTTTCCTTGATACATACAATACATTGTCATCCAAGCTTTCCACGGGTTTTTCAGCCAAGAACTTCATCACACCAAATTTTTGTATATCATTCATTTGTGCAAGAACTTCCACCCATTTGGTCCTTTCTTTCTCCCAGGCAACAACCTCTAATTCTAATTCCTTGCTCACAGTCACAATGTCCTCATATACTTTCACCAGTCTGACAATATAGTCTGAACCTTGCTGTACTATGAGATCCAACCATTTATTGAACATCTCCGCGACCATTTTGTTTCTTTGAACTTGATCCAACATCTTTTGATCTGCTGGAGTTTTGGGATCAAATGAGACTACCACCTGTAACAAGGGTTGAGGATTTGGATGATGAATGGAATTGATGTACTCAGCCATTTGAGTGATGATCTGCTCCAACTCTTTCTTATCCTTTTCATCTTTCCATGATTTGGAAATCATTCTCTTTGTGGAAGACTCCAAGTGTTTAACATCAACGACTCGCGAAGCAACCCCCAGATCAATCTTTTCTACTGTGAAGTCATCCTCGGTAGCTTTGTCTGGGTCTCTATCTGGAATAGGCTTGGCTATCTCGATCATCCAATGACCTATTGCTTCATATACCTCAAGCATTGTCTGTGTTTCGAGTCTTTTTTGCTTGGATACCTTTCCAAAACACTTGCTGACCATATCTTCTATAGGGATTATAATTGGAATGACACTACATTTTTTTCCAACGTCAGCTTCTAACCATCACAGTGTGTTTGTATGTTCTTTGGATGGAGGAGTTGTCTGAGTATCTGGTGAATTGACAATAACCAGAGTGTTCATTGGATTCAGTTCACCCTTATTTCTTTACCTATGTCCATTTCTTGTACTGTAGGTTCAGCCAAATTCTATTGATGCATTATTACTTCAACCTCTTCACTTGGATCCAGGTCCACAACAATCTAGCTCAATGTTGGCTTTTTGCTCTTCTTCTTGCTCCTTGACCAAGTTACTCGGGCTACTGTAGAACCTAATGGTGACCTTTTTGATCTCATGGGTTGGATTTTTTCAACAATTGGCTTTGAACCACCTACACTATCAACAATTTCATGAGTGGAAGAAATAGGAAGTTGAGTCATAGCATGTGAATCAACTCTTAGCTCATGGGAGGATATGAGGGATCATTTCTTAAATTTTTGGTCTCTCAACCACTTCTCAGTTCTCCCTACAACATTAAAAGTTTTAGCTTGGATATTATCATCTTCCTTTTTATTCCAGTCAATCTTTGGGATTGGCTTTCCTTGAACCTCCTTGTTGAATTCAGGATCCACAACATCTTCCCCTGTTTCCTCCTGTACTCCAGATACGTTGATAGGAAGCTTTATGGTGATTATCTGCTGTAGAGTGAATCCTGGCCACAATCTCCTCCTTACCTCGTAGTCATCACTGCAATTCTCCCAATAATGTTCCAATTGGGGTTTATGACAGAAGTGGTCGTCCACATTTAGGTTTTCCATGGCATAACCTCTGCTATCAAACCTGCATCTAGCAACATAGGGCTACAGGTTCATCCTCTTAAATTCCAATTCCAAAATTAAAGCATCGAATATGAACTTACAACTGTAGTATCCAAGTTCAATAGTAAAGACAACTCTAGATTCACCTTTTGCCCCCAACCTTTTATCAATATGAGCTAGTTGTCTACTCACCTCTTTGAGTATATAGCTATCGACGACATACCTAGGTAGCCTGAATGGTTCACCTTCGAAACCACCTACCCGAAGATAGGTGAACCTAGGAAATTGGATGAAGAAGCTGGCATATATGCTTATCAACTCCTTTGCTTCTACTGACATTCTCTTGTTCACATCACCCTGTAGTTCAAAAGAAAGTCTCCCCGCGAAGACACCATTCCATCTAGCAATATGTTGTACATGTTTCTGCTACTGTAACAAAGGATAGTAATCATAAACCTTCATGCCATCCACCCATGGTTCAATGAGGGAACCAGGCCAATCTATGGTATAAGCTAATATGTAGAAAAGATAAGAGGACATATAAAAACTAGACATACCCACAAAGTTACTCAAACCTTCATGGAGTATCTCTTCAATTACCTGGGCCCAATCAAGATTTTTGTCACCAGATAATAACACCTGAATGTAAAAATACATCCAATCTTCCCAGTAAAAGTAGTGTGAATTTCCTATTAGCCTATTTAGCAATATAATAATGTCTCGCACTTCTGTGATGAAGTGCTCTCTAGTAAGGGGCTTCAACAGCCGTGTCCCTCCCTTTTGAACTTGAAGGAGCTAGTTTCTTGCAAATACACTTCTATACATACTCTTCTTCTCAGAGAAGAAGGCGTATGAGGTCCCAATTGACAAGTCCTCATATAATTCCTTGTGTGGGATTCCCATCGCCGCCATTACTATTTCCCTGTTGATACCAACTAACAGCTCATCAGCACTGGTTCTTATGCATCTATTTTCTGCATCATACCTATTTATGCAAGCTACTACCAAATCTGGACATGGTGCAACAAGTAGAAATGCAGAGGCTTCAACGAGACCACTTCTCACTATTTTCTCCATTATTGAACCAGCTTGAGGGTTCTTGGTTCTTTCTAAGAAATCCCCTAGATTGGTGTGAGTCGAGGAAGTATCATCTATTTCTAGTAATATTCTCACTAAACATGAAGTCTAACCAAGCTTTGGCAAGACCGGCCTCATACTGCCTGTCTATACTTTTAATCAAGCAATTCTAAAACATGGTAGAATTCTACTCCAACAAACTAAAGATTTTCTTCCTACATTGATAAATCTTTAGAACTCAAGAAATACAACATAGGGGAATTGTCTGAACTTACCCGTTACCACCATGAATCTGTGAAACCTTCTCAGGAAAGTAGAGCTGAATTTACCTTCGACGTGTCCAATTCGCTCAATTATAGCAGCTGCAACCCTTGCAAATTATGAAGATGGATTCATATATCATTTTTGAACAGACGGGAAAAAACCAAGAAAACTACACACGCTTCATAATGATTCATTTAAACGTGTGAAGTAACAGTGAAATGACTGAAAACCTGACATTTTCCTAATTGCCTATCACTTCCGCACAAGTAGTTAATGTTCTCATGATTACTTTCCAAATTTAGAATTTTAAACTATCAGATGCCGGGAATATTCCTTCTTGTCGCGCTACTTTCAATGTTAACAAAGTCTTTAGAATCAGATTGAAGTGAACCTTTTGAACCTTGAACCATCTCACAAAGAGTTCAATGGTTCAAGTTCATTTGGGAAGAACAACAATGAACTAGCGGCTCAGAACAAAACTGGGAACGAGCAATAACCATGACTAACAAGCAAAGGACTTTGAACCTTGAATCGTTGAACCGTTGAACCGAAAAGACAATTGGTTCAAGATTCAAGTTCAAAACCAACTTAAAACACATTCACACCTACTCGTTAAATAACATTACATAGCCGTGACTCACAAAAAGATGTTTTGAACCTTGAACCAAAAAAAAGGTTCACGGGTTCAAAGTTCAAAATGCATAACAATAACGCACTTGCCTTGGTGGAAATAAAGGACGCTAAATACATTTACCTAAAACGTGAACGCACCTTGAACCTTGAACCAATTGAACTGTTTTATTTTATTTTAATGTTCAACAGTTTAGGTTCAAAACAAAGAGGTACAAAAGACTCGACAGAATAGAGACACCAAATGGCATCCTGCAAGCTAGGACATTCTAAATGGAAAATTGTGGGGGTGCTAACACAAACACATATATATGTGTTGTTAGTCATCAAAGTGTGTGGTGATCAAATGAAGAGAATAAACTTTATGATGAATTAATGTGATTTAAATCTCTAGAATCAAGCATCCATCTTTCTAGCTTAGAATCTAGAACTACAATAGGAGCTTGCCCCTTTTATCTCTCTAGTTTTAAAGAAGAAGAAGAAGAAGAAGAAGAAGAAGAAGAACCCCTTGACATAATTGAATGCAAATTGAATTGATTCTTGTTAAGAAGATGTTTCAACTCATTAATATTTTTTATAACGTTGATATTCATTACGCCTTGATTTCTTGCAAAATGTACACATAAGCTTCTCCTTTCTTGACTATTCCCCTTTGGAAGATAAATTTATATGCTATTTTGTGGGAGTGGATGTGTATTGTGTGTTCTTCTTAAACTTGGTCTTTTTCTTCTATTTTCCACTAGAAGCCTTCTAATCATTTACAATCAAGGCTTGCAATTTTTCAAGACTGCACAGTGCTCATTTTGAATAAGCTTATCTTGTCTCCTAGTCAATTGCATAGTAAAATCCTCAAAACAAGGAATCTTAAACTCACTCCCCAAATAATTGTTTGTAGCATAGTAATTAGATACAAACACTATATATTTAGGTTTCAACTATGAGAAAATAGTATTAATTGTGTATCTATTTTTTCAATTGTGTGATCATGTAGCATTGTAAATTGTAATCGATACAATCTACACCTCCTGTTCATGCTCCTACTTTAGCATGTCCCATTTTCATTCCCCCTAGGCCCGTTTTGGCCCCTTTTTGCTCCAACCCTGACGTTACCTATTGACAACACTGGGTGGGCTCCATCTTGGATTTGTCCTCCCTTAGGCTCTCAGTTTCTAGTCTTGATTTTGGAGGACTAGGGTGCTCCACACCGTAGTCTTGGACCAAGGTGCCCCCAGTGCCATGGTCCCCCTTAATCAAGTCCTAATTTTGGGACTAGGTAGGCACTCCCCCTCCTCGATGGAATATGGTCCCCGTGACTACACTTGACTATTGGAGGTTAACCTAATCAGTAATTTACCTAGGGAACCCTATATAAAGACATCCTATCAATTCATTTTGACATCCATTACATACCTTATCATTTGTGCATATGTGAAGAAATCATCATCAAGTATCTTAGAAGATTCAAGGAAACATTTAATTCTTCTAGCATTATGGAGCAAAGTTACATTAATCTTCATGCAAGCATGTGTGTGATTAGTTTTTTCATGTTCATGCATTTGTCATGCCATTAAATTCGAAACTTGTGATTACATTCAAAGAGAATTGCATCATCAATCCTTCTATCAACCATTGCAGATATGAGGTATATCTCCTTAGCATTTACTTCGGTATTTATATTATTCAATTCAAGGTTAATTCCTAAACTAAGGTTTGACCTAAGGAAACCCTTATCCACAACCCTATTTCATTTTTTTGTGTGTAGGGAACAAGCGCAGGAGTTGTATTATGGGATTTCGACAAAGTCAACAATGATGAAAAGGTTCAGCTTTTGACAAAGTAAAATTCAGAGGACCAAGGCGAATCTATACTACTTGGTCTTGAAAAATCAGGCCAAACTTTTGGGAAAATTTTTGAAATATCTTATTTTGCCCAAATCTCAGTTTGTGGCTCCATGGGATATCTGTAGCAATATGTTTTCGATAATTTACTTTAATCTTTCTTGTTTTACCCTAATTCCACAACTATCATCCAGTTTTCAATTAAATAGAGGGTAACAAACAAATAACCAGCGGATTTAATCAATTTCAGCCCTTTCCATATTTGGATTGTGGCTAGATCTATTGGATTCACCCCTCTTTCAATGTAGTGGTCCCCAAGGAAAGATTAGTGGTCTTACTATCCTAATTGGTGAAATCCTTAATTTTCCACCATTTTAGATCCTTCAATTTTATTCTTAGTGACTTGAATTTGGTAATCAAGTCCTCTATGTTATCAAAATTATTTATATTTATACATTTATCTAAATATCCCTGGATTTCATCTATTTGCCCAAATAATTTTGATAGTGTAGTTCACATAGCCATAGGTGTAGCCAAGTGCTCAATGTGAAACAAAAAATTAGGAGAGACACACAAGAATAAATAGAAATTATCTTCTCAAAAATTATTCAACTTCTTATTCTTTTTAACTTCGCCATTGGTAGGTTCACCATCAATCCCATGAACTATCCTATACAATCTCTTAACTCTTAGAAATTCATTCATTTTAGATTTTCATTTAGGATTGTTGTAATGTGTTAGAAGTGTTGGCCATTTTGTGGAATTGATTATGTGTTGCATTGATATTTTGTCATTGATGCCAACACTATCTATTTGGATGTTTTACTGACACCCTTCTGGTCTCGATAGGTTTAGTGGTTTCTGGTTAACTTGGATCCGACAAGATCCAGTATAGTTTGGTGATGGAATTGGCTTGTTCATAATACTCTTACTCATATTTGGTTAGTTGGTTTTGGTGTGGTGATTGGATGCTATCCTGCTTGCTTAGAAGCTTGGTTTCTGGTTCCTGAGAGGGTTTCACCGGCAGAGCATTTGGTGGAGATCTTTGATGAATTGCATAAATGGTGTTGGTAAAAATTTTGGTGGAGTTTCAAGATGTTGTTGGTCATCATGTTCAAGACTTGGTGGATGGAGATCATTGTTGTAGCATCTGGACCTATACTGGGTCCCAGTTGATCTAGGTTATGGATCGACTTTAATGTAACGTGTAGATAGGACCTATTGATATATTTTTGGGATGTCTTATGTGCTGGATATTATTTGTTTGGACTTAGGCCAACATGGTTTGTAATTATATAATTTGTTTATTCTCTAGTGGCCGACTTGATTGTTTATGGTTGAGGGTTTGTATATATAGATGTAAGATCTCATTGTAGATCATCATGGTTATTGTGAGAGGTCATGGTCAAGGAATGTAATGTGCAAATAATGTAATATCATTCAGGCAGAGGAGTTGGTCAATCATTGGAGATCGAATTGGGTATATGTAAGAGGGTTTAGTCCTTTGGTATTGAGCTTAACCAGAACTGTACTTAGGCATAGGAGATGCTATCATTTGCAGTTCAACACTTCTCCAGATTGTAGTATGGATTTCTATGTAGTCAGTAAGGCTCCTTTTGTGATGAGCAGTGCACTCTAGGCTGTTGGCCTTCCTGCAAGTGCAGACCCCTCAATTGTAATTCACATACTTACTGCAAAAGTATTATCTGACTGTGGGTAGGCTTCCCACCATGGTTTTTCCCTTTACTGGGTTTTCCACGTACAAATCTTTGTGTCATGTGGATGGTATTTATTATGTGATTATTGGTTATGCTTAATTGGTTTATTTTCTATTTCGGTATTAATGTTTTGGGTTCCGGTATTAAAGTTTAAATTGCTAATGGTTTCGGTAATCTCTGACAATCGATTCACCCCCCCTCTCTCAGTTGTCTTCCGGTTATGTGAACTGTCTAACAATTGGTATCAGAGCTTTGGTCCTCTCTGCAAAAAGCTTAACCACTTGAGGAAGATCCTATAGTGACTAACAGTTAAAGTTCATCCAGTTTTTCTGGAGCTATCTTTCAAAGGGATATTTTGAGGCTTGATGGAACAAATTATACAGTATGGAAGATTTAGATGGAGACTCATCTGAGATGTCTTGGCAAGGAGATTTGGGAGATCACATAGAATGGTGTCACACCCTATAATCCGGTATCTAGCAATCCTCCTCTGGAAAACCCAGACAAGGAGCTTGAAAATGATTGTAGAGCAAGATGAGCCCTCTTGCGTGCACTTTTTGGTCAGCAAATAATGGGATTAACCGACAAATCATCTGGAAAGGATATATGGGATAAGTTGCAGACTCTTAATGAAGGCAACCCTACAATGAAGATTTCTAAACTTGGTGGTTACTGGGTGAGATATGAAAACTTGAAGATGGAAGAAGATGAAAGGATTAGTACATTCATGGAAAGGGTAAATGAGATTGCTATGGGAATTCAATGTTGTGGTGGAACTCTTAGCGAAGATGAAATTGTTTCTAAAGTCCTAAGAGCCCTACTACTGACTTACAAAATGAAGGCTACTGCTATTAATGAGTTGAGAACAATGGCTAATACGTCTATCAACAAAGATACTTTGGTTGGGAAACTATCTGCTTTTGAGCTTGAAGAATTTGGACCTTTTGGAGCTGTGAAGACTGAACCTTGTTTTCATGCATCTACATCTATAACCGATAAGAAAGATTGGAAAGATTTGTATGCAAAGGAATTGGAAGATATAAAAAGAGAATATGATGAGCTTGAGCAACTTGAAACACTATTTTCTAAAAGAGTACCTAAGGGACCGGTAGGAAGTAAGTATGAAGGAAAAGAACCTTTTAAATGTTTCGCATGTAATAAGATTGGTCATTATGCATATAGATGTCCTAAAAGAAATTCAAGATTTGAAGAAAGAGTTAGAAGATCATTTAAGCCTAACCTTGGATATTAGAACAAGTATAAATACAAGAAAAACAAAGACAAATCATGCTACATGGTGGATGAGGAAGGAATTATTGATTCTGATGATGAACTGACAGAAGACTCTGTTAGTGGATCCGATAATGGGAAGGAATGAGTATTCCTAGCTATCAAGGAAGATGATCAAACATTGGAAGAGAATGTAATTGAAGAAGGTACTTGCTGCTAAAATTGAAGACAAGGATGAATGGGTAATTGACAGTGGTTGTTCACATCATATGACTAGAGATAAAGGAAAGTTTTTGTCTTTGTAAGAATTTGATGGTGGTCTAGTTAGATTTGGAGATGACAAAACATGTATGATCAAAGGAAAATGAACTATATCAGTAGATGGTAAGAACAATACTGACAATGTTTATTATGTTGAAGGTTTGAGGCATAATATTTTGAGTGTAGGAAAATTGGTAGCTAAGGGATTTCAATTATAGTTCAAGGATGGAAAATGCAAAATCATTAACAGATCTAGTTTGGAGGTTGCAACCGGTACAAAGACAAAACATAATATATTTCATTTGAACTTTGGTGATAAGACATGTTTGATCACACAGATTGATGAGAGTTGGCTATGGCATAAAAGGTTGTGTCATGTGAATTTTGATTACATTGTAAAGATCAGTTCAATTAAGGTAGTTAGGGATATAACTAAGATTATGAAGCCCTATAATCCGGTATGTAAAGATTGTCAAATGGGTAAACAGGCCAGAACCTCTATTAAGAGTATACAAGATAAATCAAATGATGTTATTGATCTTATTCATACTGATTTGTGTGGCCCTACTAGAGTTAAAAGTTTTCAAGGTGATAGATATTTCATACTAATCATTGATGATTATTCTAGAATGATGTGGGTTACTTTTCTAAAAGAAAAATCTAAAGCATTTGAAAAGTTTAGAATCTTTAGGGCTAAAGTAGAAACTGAGACATATTGAAGATTAAATGTTTGAGATCAGATCATGATGGAGAATCCACATCCGATGAGTTTAATAACTTTTGTGACAAGCATGGTATAAGAAGACAATTTTCTGCTTCCCGAACACCTCAGCAAAATGGAGTTGTGGAAAGGAAGAACAAAACTATCTTGGATGCTGCTAGAACAATGATGATGGAAGCTAGTCTACCTCATATCTACTAGAGAGAAGCAGTGAGTACAATGGTTTATACATTCAACAAAGTACATATCAAAGGAGAAACTGATAAGACACCTCATGTATTATGGTTTGGCAATACACCTACAGTTAAGTATTTCAGAATTTTTGGTAGTAAATGTTATATTAGGAGAGATGATATCATTGGGAAATTTGATCCTAGATGCAATGAAGGTATATTTCTTGGTTATTCTAATGAAAGCAAAGCATATGGATGTTATAACAAGAGATTGCAGAGAATTGTGGAGAGTGCTAATATCAAAGTAGATGAGCTGAACAGAAGTCAAATCAGAGTTTATTAGAAGGAACTGACAATGGAAATGATTATATCTTAACTGGTAGCACCTTTACCAGAACATAGAGTTGAACCAGTTACTCTGATAATATCAAATAACTCTATAGTAACTGAAGAACAGGGAAGAGGAACAAAAAGTCAAAAGACTCCTAGGTATGTGAGATTGAATTATTTAGAAGATCAGATCATTGGGGATAAGAGCAATGGAGTGATGACAAGAAGAAGACTGCCAACTAATGAAGTATGTTTAATTTCAAAAATTGAATCGGTATCAGTAGTTGAGGCATGTAAATATGAACATTGGTTGAAAGCTATGGAAGAAGAATTAGATCCGATTGAGAAAAATAACACATGGACCTTGGTTCCCCGACCCAAAAATAAAAATGTTATTGGAACTAAATGGGTTTTTAGGAATAAATTGAATGAGGATGGTCAAGTTATAAGGAATAAGGCTAGATTGGTTTGTAAAGGATATTCTTAGAAGGAAGGAATTGATTATGGAGAGACTTTTGCACCTATAGCTAGGATTGAAGCTGTAAGATTATTTCTTCCCTATGCTGCTTATAAAAACTACGAGGTTTATCAGATGGATGTTAAATGTGCATTTTTTAATGGGGATCTTGATGACGAAGTTTACATTGAGAAACCTGATGGTTTTTTACGATCAGATGATACAAATATGGTTTGCAGGTTAAGGAAAGATTTATATGGATTGAAAGAAGCACCTAGAGCATGGTATACAAGGTTGGATAAATATCTTTTGAAGCTTGGTTTTACTAAGGGTAGTGCTAATAGTAATTTATATTATAAGATCATTGATGATGATATATTGATTATTGAAGTATTTGTTGATGACATTATTTTTGGAGGTGAAGATAAGTTATGCATAGAATTTTCTAAGAATATGGAGAAAGAATTTGAGATGTCTATGATTGGTGAAATGAAATTTTTCTTAGGTTTGTAGATCACTCAGACTGACAAAGGTATTTTCATATGTCAAACTAAATATGCTAAGGAATTGTTGACAAAATTTTGTATGGGAGATTCTAAACCTGTAAGTACTCCTATGGTTACAAGTGAGAAATTGACAAGAAAAGATGTTTCAGCACCGGTAAATCCTACAAGATATAAATCTATGATTGGAGGTCTGCTTTATTGTGACTCAGACTAGGCCTGACATTATGAATGTTGTTTGTATTGTTTCAATATTTCAGAGTGATCCTAAAGAAAATCATGAGATGGCGGTGAAAAGGATTTTTAGATACTTGCAAGGTACATCAAAATATGGCTTGTGGTACCCTAAAGATGATAACTTTACTTTATGTGCATATACAGATGCTGATTCGGCTGGAGATGTTGATGACCGAAAAAGTACTTTCAGTAGAGATTTCTTTCTTGGAAAGAAGTTGGTTTCATGGATCAACAAGAAGCAGTCATGTACTTCTTTAGCTACTACTGAAGTTGAGTATGTTGTTGTTGCTACTAACTGTACACTAGGTTTTATGGATGAAGCAAATGTTGAAGGATATAAAGGTGGATTGTGATGCACTGGTAGTTATTCACTGTGATAACTCTGCTGCTATTGATATATCAAAGAATATGGTATTTCATTCTAAAACAAAGCACATATCTATCAAGTATAAATTTTTGAAGGAGAATGTGGAAGCAAATGAAGTTAGACTGGTTTATGTGAACACTAAAGAGTAGATTGCAAATATTTTCACTAAACCTTTGTCCAAGGAATCATTTGAGTACCCGAGAGATAGATTGGGAGTTTCTGCCCCTCCGGTAGAGACTTGATTGATGCGGTTTGGCATCAATCCGACATGCACTATTATAGATACTATTCATTCCGGCACTGATGTGGGATGCTACTGCTCAGGGGGACTAGTCAGCCTTATGATTCAGTGGTTTATGTTTTTGCTTTGATATTTCTGTCAAATTTCTGGCATTGATGTCAAAGGGGGAGTGATATTGATGTGAAAAAGAAAGAGAAATTCAGAAATTTACAAAGATATTATTCACAAGGGGAGAGATATTGATATTGTTATATATCGGAGATTGTTGGATGTCTTCTATTAGGGGAGACTTGTTTGGCATTTCTTGGTACTTATATGTTTTTCACATCTAGTATTGCCATCAATGTCAAAGGGGGAGATTGTTGGCCATTTTGTGGAATTGATTATGTGTTACATTGATGTTTTGTCATTGATGCCAACACTAGCTATTTGGATGCTTTACCGGCACCCTTCTGGTCTCGGTAGGTTGAGTGGTTTCTAGTTAACTTGGATCCGACATGATCTAGTAGGCTCTGGTATAGTTTGGTGATGGAATTGGCTTGTTCATAATACTCTTACTCATATTTTGTCAGTTTGTTTTGGTCTGGTGATCGGATGCTATCCCACGTGCTTAGAAGCTTGGTTTCTTGTTCCAGCGAGGGTTTCACCAGCAATGCATTTGGTGGAGATCTTTGATGAATTGCATAAGTGGTGTTGGTACATCTTCTGGTGGAGTTTCAGGATGTTGTTGGTGATCATGTTCAAGACTTGGTGGATGGAGATCATTGTTGTAGCGTGTGGACCTATCCTAGGTCTCAGTTGATTTAGGTTATGGATCGACTTTAGTATAACGTGTGGATAGGACCTATTTATATATTTATGGGATGTCTTATGTGTTGGATATTATTTGTTTAACCCTAGGCCGACATGGTTTTTAATTATGTATTTGGTTTATTGTCTGGTGGTCGACCTGATTGTTTATGGTCGAGAGTTTTTTATATATAGATGTAAGATCTCATTGTAGATCATCATGGTTATTGTTAGAGGTCATGGTCAAGGAATGTAATGTGGGAATAATGTAATATCATTAAGGGAGAGGAGTTGGTCGATCATTGGAGATCGAATTAGGTATATGTAAGAGGATTTAGTCCTCTGGTATTGAGCTTAACTAGAACTGTACTCATGCATAGGAGATGCTATCTTTTGCAATTCAACACTTCTCTGGAATGTAGTATGGATTTATATGTAGTCAGTGAGACTCCTTTTGTGATGAGCAGTGCGCTCTAGGTTGTTGGTCTTCTTGCAAGTGTAGGCCCCTCAATTGTAATTCACATAGTTACTGCAAAAGTATTATCTGACTGTGGGTAGGCTTCCCACCATGGTTTTTCCCTTTCCCGGGTTTTCCACGTACAAATCTTGGTGTAATGTGGATGGTATTTATTCTGTGATTATTGTTTATGCTTAATTGGTTTATCTTCTATTCTAGTATTAATGTTTTGGGTTACGATATTAAAGTTTAAACTGCTAATGGTTTCGGTAATTTGTGACAATTGATTCATGCCCCCCTTCAATTGTCTTCCGGTTATTTGAACTATCTAACAAGAAGTGGAATTGAAGATTTATCCATAATGAAGTAAGAGGGAGAAAACACAAATCAAGATGAATAAAACCACAACCACAAGAAGATTCCCCCTAAATTTACTCAATCAATCATCCCCTCCAAAAATATATGTAACTATGTTATTCTATTCCTATTTTCCTTTAGAAGTTCTTTTACAAGAAAGGATTTCAGGTTTTACTAAAAAAATTGCCCTTAAAATTAAAAAGGCATATGGAAAAAGTGAAGACATTTATAGTGTACAATTTTTTTACTATGCTTGGCCATAGTAAAAAAAATTTTCGTTGGCACTAATACAATTACAATTACCACTTGCCAAAAACAATGAAGTATTTTTTTATCTTAGTTCATGTAATTACAACTACCACTTGCCCAAAACAATGAAGTTGATTTGATCTTAGTCATGCAAATGCCAAATTTGGCCATATAAATGAAGGTGCAATTTATGTAAAAATGAGATCAATCTGATTATACCATTGCAAAGTAGACAAAAGATTATGCACTTCTAAAAAATGCACCACAAAATGT
The DNA here is from genome assembly GCF_030272615.1 of Cryptomeria japonica. Classification (NCBI taxonomy): domain Eukaryota; kingdom Viridiplantae; phylum Streptophyta; class Pinopsida; order Cupressales; family Cupressaceae; genus Cryptomeria; species Cryptomeria japonica. The sequence goes on from NC_081409.1 coordinate 353,257,896, forward strand.
TATGGTATGAGCCTAATTGAAGCCCCAAAAGTTTCTAAATGAGAGATATTTAGCAACAATTATGAGCATATGATTGTTTTCAAATATAAATTTAGTGTCATAAATTTTAACCCCTTACAATTTCACACTCTTTTTTGTGCCCTTTCCTTAGTGTGTCTCCTCCTAGCTCTTTTTAAAGCCTATTTCTAACTTTGCACTACAAAATTGTTGTCATATGATCATATGGTGATCTGAGTCTCTATCTTGATCCTGTGTGCACCTGAGCCACCTTTGTTTCACCCTTTTCTAGGTAGACTAGGGCATTAGGTGCCCTTGCCCCTCCAGATTGGGCCCATTTTTAAATATGTAGATGCATCGGTTCACACTAGTTGATTTTCGATCTTGATATTATAATATGATGGTTGGAGATCAATCTAATTTATGAAATACCTTGAGAAGGATTTTTAAGAGAATCTTTCTAATTCATTTCATAACATACACACATGACATCTTATTATCACTTCATCCCACCATATCCCTCAAGATAAAATATTCTTCAAATATGAGTATTATGGAGAAGGAAGTTGCAACAATATTCATGCAATTGTGTTTTCCTGATTGATTCTCTTTATGTCTTGTAATTTCATGTTATTGCATCAACATTTGTGGGTCATATCCTAAGAGAATTGCATCATCATCAACAACATAAAGCTCAAGGTATAGTATTCAACATTTTACTTCAGAGCTTCTTTTTATTTTTTCTATTTCATTCAAGGATTAATTCCAATCCCGAGGTTTGACCTAGGAAAAGCCTTATCAACCCAACACCTTTTTCCCCTCTTGTGTGTGCAGGTGACAAATTTTGGAGAGAGTGAATACAAATCCTAAAAGAGAAAACTTAGATGCATAACCAAAATTTGAAGAAGAAAAAAGCCTAGTTCAAGGTAACCTAGCAACAATGACAAACACTTTTTCTTACAAAACTTTAGGGAAATACTCAAAATGACATCATCAAACTAGATATCTTTGTCAAAGTAGACATCTCTAATGATAGGATAAAAAATCTATAAGATTTCACACCTGTTAGACAATTCAGATAACCGAAAGACAACTGAGAGGGGGGGGGGGGGGGTGAATCAGTTGTCACAAATTACCAGAACCATTTGCAATTTAAAATTTAATACTGAAACCCAAACATTAATACCGGAATAGAAGATAAACAAATTAAGCATAAACAATAATCACAAAATAAATACCATCCACATGGCACCAATATTTGTATGTGGAAAACCCGGTAAAGGGAAAAACCATGGTGGGAATCCTACCCATAGTCAGATAATACTTCTGTAGTAAGTATGTGAATTACAATTGAGGAACCCAAACTTGCAGGAATGCCAATAGCCTAGAGCGCACTGCTCATCACAAAAGGAGCCTCACTGACTACGTAGAAATCTAGACTACAATCCGGAGAAGTGTTGAACTGCAAAAGATAGCATCTCCTATGCCTGAGTACAATTCTAGTTAAGCTCAATACCGAAGGACTAAATCCTCTTACATAAACCCAATTCTATCTCCAATGATCGACCAACTCCTCTGCCTGAATGATATTACATTATTCACACATTACATTCCTTGACCATGACCTCTAACAATAACCATGATGATCTATAATGAGATCTTACATCTATATATACAAACCCTTGACCATAAACAATCAGGTCAGCCACTAGACAATAAACTAATTACATAATTATAAACCATGTCAACCTAAGACCAAATATGTAATATCCAACACATAAGACATCTCGGAAATACATCAATAGGTCCTATCCACACATTACATTAAAGTCGGTCCATAACCTAGATCAACCAAGGCCCAGTATAGGTCCATACGCTACAACAATGATCTCCATCCGCCAAGTCTCGAACATGATCACCAAAAATATCCTAAAACTCTACCAGAAGCTGTACCAAGACCACTTATGAAATTCATCAAAGATCTCCACCAAATGCTCTGTTGGTGAGACCCTCATCGGAACCAGAAACCAAGCTCCTAAACAAGAATGATAGCATCTGATCACCAGACCAAAACCAACTGACCAAATATGAGCACGAGCATCATGAACAAGTCAATTCCATCACCAAACTATACCGGAGCCTAGTGGATCATGCCAGATCCAAGTTAACTAGAAACCACTCAACCTACCGGGACCAGAAGGGTGCCGATAAAGAATCCAAACAACTAGTGTTGGCATCAATGGCAAAACATCAATGCACCACATAATCAATTCCAACAAATAGCCAACAATCTCCCCCTTTGGCATTGATGGCAATACTAGATTTGAAAAACATCTAAGTACCATGAAATGCCAAACAAGTCTCCCCCAATGGAAGACAACCAAAAATATCCCACATATAGCTCTGAATATCAATATCTCTCCCCCTGTGAATAATATCTCTATAAAGCTCTGAATTTCTCTTTCTTTTTCACATCGATATCACTTCCCCTTTGACATCAATGCCAGAAATCTGACAAAAATATCAAAGCAAAACCATAAACCACCAAATCATAAGGCCGACTACTCCCCCTGAGTAGTAGCATACCACATCAGTTCTGGAATGAATAGTATCTCTGATAATGCATGTTGGACTGATGCCAAACCGCATCAATCAAGTCTCTACCGGAGGGGCAGAAACTCCCAATCTGTCTCTTAGGTACTCAAATGATTCCTTGGGTAGAGGTTTAGTGAAAATATCTATAATTTTCTCTTTAGTGTTCACATAAACTAGTCTAACTTCATTTGCTTCCACTTTCTCCTTCAAAAAGTTATACTTGATAGATATGTGCATTGTTTTAGAATGGAATACTAGATTCTTTGATATATCAATAGCAGTAGAGTTATCACAGTGAATAACTACTGGTGCATCACAATCCACCTTTATATCCTTCAACATTTACTTCATCCATAAAAATTGTGTATAGTTAGTAGCAGCAACAACATACTCAACTTCAAAAGTAGATAAAGAAGTACGTGACTACTTCTTGCTGATCCATGAAACCAACTTCTTTCTAAGAAAGAAAGCTCTACCGGAAGTACTTTTCCAATCATCAACATCTCTAGCCCAATCAGCATCTGTATATGCACATAAAGTAAAGTTATCATCTTTAGGGTACCACAAGCCATATTTTGATGTACCTTGCAAGTATCTCAAAATCCTTTTCACCTCCATCTCATGATTTTTTCTAGGATCACTCTGAAATCTTGAAACAATACAAACAACATTCATAATGTTAGGCCTAGTCTGAGTCAAATAAAGCAGACCTCCAATCATAGATTTGTATCTTGTAGGATTTACCGATGGTGAAACGTCTTTTCTTGTCGATTTCTCACTTGTAACCATAGGAGTACTTATCGGTTTAGAATCTCCCATACCAAATTTCTTCAACAATTCCTTAGCATATTTAGTTTGATAGATGAAAATACCTTTGTCAGTCTGAGTGATCTGCAGATCTAAGAAAAATTTCATCTCACCAATCATAGACATCTCAAATTCTTTCTCCATATTCTTAGAAAATTCTATGCATAACTTATCTTCACCTCCAAAATAATGTCACCAACAAATAATTCAATAATCAGTATATCATCATCAATGATTTTATAATATAAATTAGTGTCAGCACTGCCCTTAGTAAAACCAAGCTTCAAAAGATATTTATCCAACCTTGCATACCAAGTTGTAGGTGTTTGTTTCAATCCATATAAAGATTTCCTTAACCTGAAAACCATATCTGTATCATCTGATAGTGAAAAACCATCAAGTTTCTCAATGTAAACTTCATCATCAAGATCCCCATTCAAAAATGCACATTTAACATCCATCTGATAAACCTCATAGTTTTTATAAGAAACATAGGCAAGAAATAATTTTATAGCTTCAATCCTCGCTACAGCTACAAAAGTCTCTCCATAATCAATTCCTTCCTTATGATAATATCCGTTACAAACCAATCTAGACGTATTCTTTATAACTTGACCATCCTCGTTCAATTTATTCCTAAAAATCCATTTAGTTCCAATAACATTTTTATTTTTAGGTCGGGGAGCCAAGGTCCATGTGTTATTTTTCTCAATCTGATCTAATTCTTCTTCCATAGCTTTCAACCAATGTTCATCTCTACATGCCTCAATTACTGATACCGATTCAAGTTATGAAATTAAATATATCTCATTAGTTTCTAGTCTTCTTCTTGTCATCACTCCATTGCTCTTATCCCCAATGACCTGATCTTCTGAATGATTCAATCTCACATACCTAGGAGTCTTCTGACTTTCTGTTCCTCTTCCCTATTCTTTAGTTACTGTAGAATTCTCTGATACTGCCCGAGTAACTGGTTCAACTCTCTGCTCCGGTAAAGGTTCTTCCAGTTCAGATATAATCATTTCCACTGTCGGTTCCTTCTCATAAACTCTGATTTGACTTCTGTTCATCTCATCTACTTTGACATTAGTACTCTCCACAATTCTCTGCAATCTCTTGTTATAATATCTATATGTTTTGCTTTCATTAGAATAACCAAGAAATATGCCTTCATGACATCTAGGATCAAATTTCCCAATGATATCATCTCTCCTGATATAACATTTACTACCAAAAATTCTGAAATACTTAATTGTAGGTGTATTGCCAAACCATAATTCATAAGGTGTCTTATCGGTTTCTCCTTTGATATGTACTTTGTTGAATGTATAAACTGTTGTGCTCACTACTTCTCTCTAGTAGATATGAGGTAGAATAGCTTCCATCATCATTGTTCTAGCAGCATCCAAGATAGTTTTATTCTTCTTTTCCACAACTCCATTCTACTGAGGTGTCTAGGAAGCAGAAAATTGTCTTCTTATACCATGATTCTCACAAAAGTTATTAAACTCACCGGATGTGAATTCTCCACCATGATCTGACCTCATACATTTAATCTTCAATCCTGTCTCAGTTTCCACTTTAGCCTTAAAGATTTTAAACTTTTTCAAATTCTTCAGATTTATTTTTTAGAAAAGTAACCCACATCATTCTAGAATAATCATCAATGATTAGCATGAAATATTTATCACCTTGAAAACTTTTAACTCTAGCAGGGCCACACAAATCAGTATGAATAAGATCAAGAACATCATTTGATTTATCTTGTATAATCCTAAAAGAGGTTTTGACTTGTTTACCCATTTGACATTCTTTACATACCAGATTATAGGGCTTCATAATCTTAGGTATATCCCTAACTGCCTTAGTTGAACTGATCTTCACAATGCAATCAAAATTCACATGACACAACCTTTTATGACATAGCCAACTCTCATCAATCTATGTAATCAAACATGTCTTCTCACCGAAGTTCAAATGAAATATACTACCTTTTTCTGTGTACCGGTTGCAATCGCAAAACCAGATCTGTTAATGATTTTGCATTTTCCATCATTCAACTGTAATTGAAATCCCTTATCTACCAATTGTCCTACACTCAAAATATTATGCCTGAAACCTTCAACAAATAAACATTGTCAGTATTGTTCTTACCATCCAATGATATAGTTCCTTTTCCTTTGATCATACATGCTTTGTCATCTCCAAAACTAACTAGACTGCCATCAAATTCTTGCAAAGATAGAAACTTCCCTTTATCTCCAGTCATATGATGTGGACAACCGATGTCAATTACCCATTCATACTTGTCTTCAATTTCAGCAGCAAGTGTCTTCTCTTCAGGTACATTCACTTCTAGTGCCGGATCATCTTCCTTGATAGCCAGGAACACCCATTCCTTCCCATTGTCGGAACCACTAGCAGAGTCTTATGTCGGTTCATCATCAGAATCAGTAATGCCTTCCTCATCCTCTATGTAGCATGATTTGTCTATGTTTTTCTTGTAATTGTACTTGTTCTGATATCTAGGGTTAGGCTTAAATTATCTTCTAGCTCTTTCTTCAAATCTTGAATTCCTTTCAGGACATCTAGATGCAAAATGACCAATCTTATTACATGCAAAACATTTAAAAGATGCTTTTCCTTCATACTTACTTCCTACCGGTCCTTTAGGTACTCTTCTAGCAAATAGTGCTTCAAGTTGCTCAAACTCATCATCTTCTCTCTTCATATCTTCTAATTCCTTTGCATACAAAGTTTTCTAGTCTTGCTTACCGATTGTAGATGTAGATGCAAGAAAAGCAGGTTCAAACTTCACAGCGCCAAAAGGTCCAAATTCTTCAAGCTCAAAAGCAGATAGTTTCCCAACCAAAGTATCTCTATTGACAGATGTATTAGCCATTGTTCTCAACTCATTAATAGTAGTAGCCTTCATTTTGTAAGCTAGTGGTAGGGCTCTCAGGACTCTAGAAACAATTTCATCTTCGCTCAGAGTTCCACCACAACATTGAATTCCCATAACAATCTCATTTACCCTTTCCGTAAATGCAGTAATCCTTTCATCTTTTTCCATCTTTAGGTTTTCATATCTCACCCAGTAACCATCAAGTTTAGCAATCTTCACTGTAGGGTCACCTTCATTAAGAGTCTCCAACTTATCCCATATAGCCTTTCCAGATGATTTGTCGGTTAATCCCATTATTTGTTGATCAGAAAGTGCACACAAGAGGGCTTTTGTTGCTCTACAATAATTCTCAAGCTCCTTGTCCATGTTTGCCAGAGGAGGATTGTCAGATCTCGTATTATAATGTGTGACACCATTCTGTGTGATCTCCCAAATCTCCTTGCCAAGACATCTCAAATGAGTCTCCATCTGAATCTTCCATACTATGTAATTTGTTCCATCAAGCCTCGGAATATCCCTCCGAAAGATAGCTCCAGAAGAATTGGATGAACTAGAATTGTTAGTTTCCATAGGATCTTCCTCAAGCAGTTAAGTTTTCTGCAGAGAGGACCAAAGCTCTGATACGAATTGTTAGACAGTTCAAATAACCGAAAGATAACTGAGAGGTGGGGGTGAATCAGTTGTCACAGATTACCAGAACTATTAGCAATTTAAAAATTTAATACTAGAACCCAAAACATTAATATCAGAATAACAATTAAACCAATTAAGCATAAACAATAATCACATAATAAAAACCATCCACATGACACCAAGATTTATACGTGGAAAACCCGGTAAAGGGAAAAACCATGGTGGGAAGCCTACCCACAGTCAGATAATACTTCTGCAGTAAGTATGTGAATTACAATTGAGGGGCCTACACTTGCAGGAAGGTCAATAGCCTAGAGCACACTCCTCATCACAAAAGGAGCCTCACTGAATACATAGAAATCTAGACTACAATCCATAGAAGTGTTGAACTGCAAAAGATAGCATCTCCTATGTCTGAGTACAGTTCTAGTTAAGCTCAATACCGGAGGACTGAATCTTCTTACATAAACCCAATTTGATCTCCAATGATTGACCAAATCCTCTACCTAAATGATATTACATTATTCACACATTACATTCCTTGACCATGACCTCTAACATAACCATGATGATCTACAATGAGATCTTACATCTATATATATAAACCCTTGACCATAAATAATTAGGTTGGCCACCCGATAATAAACCAATTACATAATTACAAACCATGTCGGTCTTAGACCAAACAAATAATATCCAACACATAAGACATCCCGAAAACACATTGAGAGGTCCAATCCACATGTTACATTAAAGTCGGTCCATAACCTAGATCAATCGGGACCCAGTATAGGTCCACACACTACAACAATGATCTCTATCCGCCAAGTCTCGAACATGATCACCAACAGCATCCTGAAACTCCACCAGAAGTTGCACCAACACCACTTATGCAATTCATCAAAGATCTTCATCAAAAGCTCTACCGGTGAAACCCTCGCGGGAACTAGAAACTAAGCTTCTAAGCAAGCAGGATAGCATCCGATCACCAGACCAAAACCAACTGACTCAATATGAGCATGAGTATCATGAACAAGCCAATTCCATCACAAAGCTATACCAGAGCCCACCGGATCATGCTGGATCCAAAACAACAAGAATCCACTCAACCTATCGGGACCAGAAGGGTGTCGGTAAAGCATCCAAATAGCTAGTGTTGGCATCAATGACAAAACATCAATGCAACACATAATCAATTCCACCAAATGGCCAACACTTTTTGTCTCTGTAGAATGAAGTGACTTCCTCCAAATTTGACCTAAAGATCTTGAGATATTTTGGAAGAGTCTGTGATTCCTTCACGATCAAGATTGTTACCAAATATCATGAAACCCATATCTCTACAAGTATTTGAGCAATGAAGTTTTTAGGGGTCTCTTTTCATCTCTCAACAACCTTTGAAGTATTCTACACTAGTATTCAACTTGATCAAAAGTTTCAAACTACCAAATCCAAAGAGGCTAAGTAAAGGAGTATTCCAACAACAGATAAGACTCAATAATTTACTTAGCTAATACACAAGATGGTGTGTGGGGAGTCATTCCTTAAAAAAAAAAAATTAAGTAAAACCTTCTATCATGAACAACTAACCAATAAAAAGTAATTACTTTTGACAAGATCAAGGGAATTCAAACCTTACGTAAGTTGGCAACCAAGTATTCACCCAATAAGAGTTTGAAACCAGCCTTAACTAAAATTTCCTTGATCGCCTCTACAATCAACAAAGGAAATCCTCCTTGACATTCTTTAGATATTTAACACAAGGTCTACTTTGGAGAATTTCCCAAAGTTACTTGATCGCCTCTACAATCAACAAAGGACATCCTCCTTGACATTCTTTAGATTTTTTTCACAAGGTCTACTTTGGCGAATTTCCCAAAAATTCTCTCTAAGCTATCTTTGGCTTCCTTAAAGCCATAGCACCATTGGTAACCACTTCTTGATGAGGACACCATTGTGATCTTCAAAATACAATAAAAAAATAACCACTTTGCTCTAGCCTAGAGGATTACACATTTATAATTTCAAGGCATGGAATTTACAAATTTTAATTAGCAAAGGTTTATTTTGATCCCATGCATCTTCCCAAAAATAAGGTTTTGCAAGTGAAAGCACATAGTAGGTTTCTACAAATGAAGCATAAAAGAAATTTTTTAGAGATCATAAAAATACAATAAAAAAAAACCACTTTGCTCTAGCCTAGAGGACCCACATTTCTTTCAAGGCATGATATTCACAAATTTTAATTAGAAATGGTTTATTTTGATCAAATGCATCTTACCACAAATAAGGTTCTACAAGTGAAAGCACATAGTAGGTTTCTACAAATGAAGCAGAAAAGAAAAATTTTAGAGTTCTACAAGCAAAGAAAGCACATTGAGTGAAACTAAAAGTGCACAATAAAAAAAATTAGGGTTCTACAACATTGTGTCTGTACACTATGGTGTTGAAACTCGATGGTGCACAATTTGGGTTGGAAATGCATGTTTTTCAGGTTGCTTCCTCACCTAGAAGCATTTAATTAAGCATGTGTTGTTTGCAAGGAAAATGGGCTTGGGCATGAGAGTCAACAACAATTTTCTTGTCCCACCTTTTCTTCTTTGTGTTTAGTAAATCTAGTGGACATTTTTACTAGATGATGATGCTTTATGCCACTAGTTTTGGTGTCACTTCCTCATGATTTTTTATACTCTATATACGCTTAGGTTTGGGTCCAACACTTAAAAAATAATACTAATAGAAGAAGAACAAGAAACATGAGACTTAAAGAAAAAGAACAACATGCTAGAGGAGATCCATATAAAAGTATGTCGGTTTCCTATCAATTGGAAAAAATGAATAGCCATATAAGGGGGAACACATTTGAGGTTGCTAAAACTAGTGGATAAATTCTAAGGAAAGACAAGAAAATGGGGACATGAATAGAGTGGATGATTTTGACCATACATATGCTAACATGGGAGGGAATGTTGGAGGAGACGACAATGCAATGAAAGATTCAAATAGTGATGAAGAAAGTAAAACCTTATAATTTATGCTTTTCGATGAAGTAATTTATTGTATTGATGATTGCCAACATAGATTGTAATCTTTTTATTTTTAAAAGGAATTCCTTCTAAAACTAATTTCTCCCAATGATCTAAATTAAATTGGGAAAATAGGGGGAAAATAGAATCTTAAAAGGGTCAAGAAAGGGTTGTGTGTCATGCATATTTAAATATATTGAACATGCTCAAGTTGTGATAAAATATGGTACTTGGGTTATTTGCAGTCAAGTTTGATATCTACAATCTTGGACTTTGGATTTTTTTTCTTAAAGGCTCCTTAAGACCTCATTATACAATGTGGGTTGAGCTTCCCTTTTACACCTTTTCTTTAGACCCTTCTTGAGAGAAATAGTTTCACAACTAAGACAAATCATTTGGTGCAAGAATAACTCATAAATTTTTCAACTTGAGGCTACATCCTAGGGTATGTGTTGAGGTGGATTTGAACAATCATCTTCTTGAGAATATTAAGTTAATTGGCCCTAGAATTGAGTTACACTAACTTTATTCTCTTTAAATAAGCCTAATGCTTATTTTTTCTCGCCAAGAAGGTCACTTGATTATAGATTGTCCTATCAAGAGGAATATGTTTATTCAATCCCCAAGTTTAAGATCAACTATTTCATATCTTTTGTGAAACTCTCCTCAATCTTATGTCACCTAATGTTTATACCCCTCAAAAACATGTCATTTCTTTCCCACATGTTGCAAATATTAATACTAAACCATTAACATCCATTAACCCTTCTTACAAAGATGCAATCGTGTTAGATGGTTGGCGGATAATAAGGAAGGGAAAGGAACCTTTTTGGTTTTCTGATATTCGAGGTGGTCATTTGGATATCCAAAATTTTCCTCCATCAACACCTCTCCATAATTTTAGGTCTCTTGACAATAGTTCCTTGTCTCTTGATCTATCAAGACAAAGCTCAAAATCTCCCCTATCTACCAAAAAAGAATCAAGTCATTTTGATTGTACTATTTCTCTTGCTAACCCTTCTGATGTTTTGCTACAAGGATAAAACCTTACTAGTTTCTCTTAATCATGAACTATAAATTTTTTCCTTGTAATGTAAGGGGGATATATCTCCCTCATCACAAAATTTACAAGCCAAATATCCTATTAGAACACCCACATGGAACTCTAATTTATAAAGAAAAATATATGTAAGCAATTACTAAAGTCAAGAACAATTTGACAAAAAAACATTTTTAGCCTACAATTTATATTTAGTGAGGAATGTAATACTAGCATTTAAAATTTTAGAAGGTGAAAGGAATGTGTCTATAGGAAATTCAAGAGAATGCCATCACTATGATTTTCTTGTACATTCAATTATTATTATCCTTGTCCATGATTCTTTGGCTGAAATATTTTTTTATATCTGAAAAATAAGCACATGTAGATGCAAAATAATTAGACTGCTATAATAACAAAAGCATTGTAAAGATCACAAAATACCATTTAATGACATTTTATAACGAAATATTAGATCCTATCAATAGATACAAAAAATACGCACCCACAAAGCTTAATATACGACTATATTTGCATCTCACAAATATAAAAATATCAATTAGGATTTTGACAAGTCATATTCCAAGCCACACTCTTTAGGTTAACATCATATTTTTTACTATTAACATAACAAAACAATTCCAACAAAGCTACCAAAAAAAAAACAGACAAACTCATATTTTTAAAATCAACCTCTCTCTCTCTCTATATATATATGAACATTTTAATTGTTCTATTAAAATTGGCACCTAATGATCAAAGTACATCTCACCACAAAAAATTATATATACATCCCAAATCTTTTGTTGAACTAAAATCCTTACTAAAAATTCTTAAATATCATAGGAAGAAATAAAACCCTCTCAACAACTTTGAGATTACTCATGCACTAGAAACTAAATCTGCTTCAAGCATGTCATTAAACTTATCTTAATTTCATTAGGTGGTGAAAGTATTGAGAACTTCAAAATACTCGCAACATTTTTATCATCCTTGTCCATGATTCTTTGGCTAAAATATCTTTTACACCTAAAAAATAAGCACATGTGGGTACAAAATAGTTAGACTGTAATAAAGATAAGATAAGTTACTTACTCACAATACTTAATACAACTATATCTACATCTAAAAAAATATGAAAATATCCATTAGTATTTTGACAAGTCATTCCAAGCCACAACTATTTAGATTAGCATCATATCTTTTACTATCAACATGACAAAACAAATCCAATAGAACTAACAAAAAAATACTCAAACAAACACATATTTTTAAAAAATCAAACTTTTAATTTCTTTGTTAAGCTTGACATATAATGATCAAATAACATCTTAGAAGGATTTTACATTTAAACTAAGTCATCTTGCCACACAAAATTGTATATGCATCCCAAATTTTTAGTTGAACTAAAATCCTTACTGAAAATTCTTAAATATCATAGGAAGGAACAAAACCATCTCAACAACTTAGAGATCACTCGTGTACTATAAACTAAACTTTCTTCAAGCATGTCTTTGAACTCATCTTAATTTCATTAGGTGGTGGAAGTATTAAGAACTTTAAAAAAATCGGTGACATTTATAGCCACTTCAAATCAGGGTTAACAAATTCATTTTTTTTTCTAGATTTCAAGAGTAATATCTTATGATTCATCTTTTTTCCTTCTAAAAAGTGGACCTTATATAAGAACTCATTATTTAATTATTTTTCTTATATATACTCATAGCTACTAACTTTCAAAGATAAGGTGAACTTTTGAATTGAGTTGCAAATGTATCACCAATTGGACTTGAAAAATACATAATAAAGCAATTAAATTCCAAAAAAATGATATGTCCAACCAATAAATCAAGATCTTTGGAAAAAAGTAAGATAAACCTTATGGTCCCATGGCGAGCACATACAACAATTTAATGTATAGATCAATAACTACACTTGTATTTTGCAAACAATATATATAAATTAATCTATCTAAAGTTGTTGCCAACTTTCAAACCCCACCATTAGTTGGCATTGAGATTACTCTTCTTAAGCTACCATCTACACATTTTTATTTTATTTTTCAATACTATTATTTGCAATTTTAAATGCAAAGAATGCATGTTGTAACATACAACACTAGTAAGGAGTAGAGTCATAAGATCAAATATCAAAAAACCATGTCAACAATTAAAATTTGGTGAATATACAGTCTAATATAACCCCTCCAAGAAAAAATTATTAACCAAAACTCTAGAACGCCACCATTAGTTGACGGTGAGATCTACAAGAAAAAATTATTAACCAAAACTCTAGAACCCCATCATTAGTTGGCGATGAGATTAATCTTCTTAAACAACCACCTACACATTTTTATTTTATTTTTAGATTCTATTATTTGCAATTTTGAAATGCAAAGGTTGCATATTGTAACATGCAACACTTGTAAGGAGTAGAGCTATGAGCTCAAATACTGGGCTACCATGTCAACAATCAAAATTCGGTGAAAATGCAATCCAATATAGCCCCTCTAAGAAAAATTTACAAGCCAAAAACAAAATTTAACCTTATGTAGGAATATGATCTTTTATATATATGAGACTATAAATTATAAAACAAGGGAAAACAAACAAAACATGTTAAACAACAAACTAAAATATCAAAAGGCATGCTGCTACATACTAGCATCAAAAGGACAAAAAACAAACTAGCATGCATCAATCCCTCTTTCAAGAATAAAATAAAAAATATATTTAAAAATCCCACCTTAATTCCCCCTTTTAAACCCAATCTACAAGCTACTCTAGGATACTCCTCACTGCAACATATTCAACTTAAATCAGCAAAGGTCACAAGGGAGATGTCCTTTCCTTCAGAAGATTCAACTTAGAAACAATATGATCTATTTTGTTTAACTAGAAAGCCACAATGAAGTCCAAGAGACACCACTTAGAATTTCAAGTTAAGATGTCACTCCGTGAATTGAGTCATCTTCAGATTCTAATGGCCTTGTCATTTAAGAACAACCCTATTGGCATTTGTACATATAAAATATAAATGAAATAGAAACTTCAACTGAGAAACAACATAATCTACTTTATTTAACTAGGAAGCCACAATTAAGTCCAAGAGCCATCACTTCGAATTTCAAGTTACGATGTCACTTTATGGATTGAGTCATTTTCAAAACCTAATGGACTTGTCATTTAAGCACAATTGTATTGATATTGGTACATATAAAATATAAACCAAATAGAAACTCCAACTTATACGTCTCTACAACATATTCAACATAAAAACCAGCAGAGATCACAAGGGAATCTCTTCCTCTTCAAGAAATTCAACTTAGAACCCACACAATATACTTTATTTAACTTAAAGACCAATGGAGGTCAGAGGGTAATCTATTCCCCTGCAAGAGATTCAACTTAGAACCCACACAATCTGCTTTATTTAACTTAACGATCAATGGAGGTCACAGGATTCCCCTTCAAGAGATTCAACTTAGAATCCACATAATCTACTTTATTTAACTAAGAAGCCACAATAGAAATCCAAGAGCCATCACTTAGAATTTCAACTTAAGATCTCACTTCAGAGATTCAATCATCCTTAAAACCTAATAACCTTATCATTTAAGCACAATCTCATTAACAGATACACCAAAATATAGACCAAATTGAAACTCCAAATTTCAATCCGTTATTCTACCTCCTAATATATGAGTTAGAATAGAATTAGCTGTCCCAATTGTGAAAAATATCAAATACAATTTATCCAAAACAAAATCAGAATAATACATAAACAAACCTGTTAATTTTTTTTCTACACAAAAACTTCAATTTTATGAGAACATGAAGAAAATGCTTTGATGCAACTGTGAATTTGTTTTTTAACTCCTCTGATAAAAATCAAACAAAAATGGAAATCAAGCAAACAAACAATCCCCAAATCAAACAAAAATGATCTCAAGAACAAAGAAAAGAAAATAAACAAAAACATAGAACCAAGATCATAACACAACAATAAGTGATCAGACCGCGTATGAATTCACAGAAACCGTTGGAAGATACTTACCCCAAGAGTCTGCCCAATTTGTATCGTGCTGTCAATGATACAGATCAGAAATTGCAGAAATTGCAGAAAAGATATTACGAAAACCTAACACAGCAGAAATTTTTAGAAAATCAGACGAACCAAAACCAATCCTCCCACAGTACTGCTTCAATCTATTCACAATAAACGAAATTCGATCTAAAATTATCGAGATTCTAAAGCTACTATAGATTCTTTAGCTGAAGAAAAGATTATGCTTCATTTTACATGAAAATACTAGTTTCTGGTGCCCTGAACATGGTTTAACGGCGAATTAAAATTGTTTTTATATAGGCTTACCATTGAATTTCCCGATTCTGAGTAACCTGCCGTCGGTTTTGCAGTAGTGGAAGTGAGGAATAAAGGCAAGTAACAGCTGTGACAAAAAATTCTGTATGGATTGAACCATTTCCCCAAATTCTATTTTTTTATCTCTCACTTTCCAAAGTATGATTTTTTCTGCAAAGATATTTTTAGCAGATTAGATTTATTGAAAATGAAATCCACGGTCAATGAGAATATTTAAATAAATTAGACTAGTAGATATGCTTTGAATTCTTTACTCACAAATAATGGTCAACTATTATTATTATTTTAATAGTGTGAGAGACTAAGATTTTATATTAAATTCATAGAATTGTTTTAGTTATTTGATATTAGAGTGAGAAATTTAAGTTTCAAATTTTTGGTGGAGAGTCAAGGATTTAGAGGTATCTATTATTTTATATAAAATATATCTTATAAAAAATAGTTAGTTGTCAGTAGGTCCATTTTTTTCATAAGATGCTACTTATTACAAATAGCTTGAATTTCATACCAAAAGAAGGTTCTTCTTGTCTCAATAGTAGAATGAAGTGATTGCTCCCAAACTTGACCTGAAGATTTTTAGATATTTTGGAAGAGTTTATTATTCCTTCCCAATCAATATTGTCACCAAATATTATGAAACCCAAAACTCCAAGAGGATTTGAGAAATGATGTTTTTAGAGGCCTCTTTTCATCTCTCAACAAGCTTTGAAGTATTCTACACTAGTATTCAACTTTATCAAAAGTTACAAACTAGCAAGTCCAAAGAGGCTAAGTAAAGGAGTATTCCAACAATTTACTTAGCTAATCCACAAGACATACTGTTGGGAGTCATTCCTTTAAAAAAAAATTAAGTAAAACTTTATATCATGAACAACTAACCAAGAAAAAGTAGTTACTTTTGGCTGAAACAAGGGAATCCAAACCCTAGGTATGTTGGCAACCAAGTCTTCGCCCCATAAGAGTTTGAAACCAACCTTAACTAAAGTTTCCTTGATCACCTCCAGAATCAAGACATCCTCGTTGACATTGTTTAGATCTTTGACACAAGGTCTACTTTGGAGAATTTCCCAAAGTTTCTCTAAGTTCTCTTTGGCTTTGTTAAAGCCAAAACACCATCAGTAACCACTTCTTGGTGAGGACAACATTTTGATCTTCAAAAGACAAATAAAAAAATAACTACTTTGCTTTTGCCTAGAGGATCCCACATTTCTTTCAAGAGATGGAATTTACAAATTTAATAAGTAAGGGTTTAGTTTGATCCCATGCACCTTCCCAAAAATATGGTTTTGCAAGTGAAAGCACATAGTAGGGTTCTATCAGTGAAACATAAAGAAAAAATCTTAGAGTTCTACAAGAAAAGAAAGCACATACAATGAAACTAAAAGTGCACAATGGAAAAAAGTTAGGGCTCTACAACGTTGTGTCTGTACAATATAGCATTGTAGCTCGACAGTGCACCATTTGGGTTGTCAATGCATGTTTTTTAGGTTTCTTCCTCATCTATAGGCATTTTTTAAAGCATGTGTTGTTTGCAAGGAAAATGGGTTTGGGCATGAGAGTGGAGCAATAATTTTCTGATCTCGTCTTTTCTACTTTAATTTTAGTGAATCTAGTGGACATTTTTACTGGATGGTGTTGCTTTGTACCGCTAGTTTTGGTGTCCCTTCCTCCTGAATTGTTGTGCTTTATATTCACTTAGGTTTGGGTCCAATGCTTAAAAATATAATACTAATAAAATAATAAGAACAAGAAACATGATACTTAAAGAAAAAACATGATGTGCTAGAGGATATCTAGATAAAAGTATGTTGGTTCTTAGTTGGAATAAATGAATAGCCATACAATGGGGAATGCATTTGAGGTTTCTAAAAAATTGGGGAGTTATTCTAATGAAAGAGAAAAAAATGGAGACAAGAATGGAGTGGATGATTTTGACCATACATATGCTAACATGGGAGGGAATGTTGGAGCATACAATGCAATGGGAGTCAATTAGTGACGAAGTAGGTAAAACCTTAGAATTTATGCTTTTAGATGAAGTAACTTATTGTATTGATGATTGACAAGATAGATCTATAATCTTTTTGTTTTTACAAGGAATTCCCTCTAAAACTAATCTCTACTAATGGGCTAAATTAAATTGGGAAAACAGGGGTTGGAAAATAGAAGATTTGCAACGGTTAGGAAAGGGCTCCACATCATGCAAATTTAAATATATTGAACATGCCCAAACCTTGCTTCAATATGGTACCTAGGTTATTTGCAATCAAGTTTGCTATCTACAAGCTTGGACTTTGGATTTTCATCTTGATGACCCCTCAAGGTTTCATTATCCAATGTGGGTTGAGCTTCCTTTTTAAACTTTTGTTTTAGACCCTTCTTCAGGGAAATAGTTTTGTAGCTTAGAAAATTCATTTGGTGTAAGAATAACTTTAATAAAATTTTCAACTTAAAGGTACATTCTAGGGTATGTGTTGAGATGCCTTGTATTTGAGTTCCACTAGCTTTAGTCTATTTGAATAACCATAATGCTTGTTTTTTTTCTGACAAGAAGGTCACTCAATTATAGATTGTCTTATCAAGAGGAATATGTTTATTTAGCCCCAAGTTTACGATCAACTATTTCATATCTTTTGTGAAACTCTCCTCAATATTCTATGCCACCTAAGGTTTCTACCCCTCAAAAACATGTCATTTCTTCCCCACATGTTCAAAATATTAATATTACTTAGCTATTAACATCTCTTAACACTTCCTACAAAGATGCAATCATTCTAGATGGTTGGAGGCTAATAAGGAAGAGGAAGGAACCTTTTGGGTTTTCTAATACTAAAGGGGGTCACTTCGATACTCAAAAAATTTCCTCTTTCAACACCTCTCCATAATTTAGGTCTCTTGACTATAGTTCCTTGTCTCCCCCTCCATCAAGACAAAGCTCAAGATCTCCCCTATCTACTAAAAAATAATGAATTCCTTTTGATCACATTATTTCTCTTGCTTACCCTTTTGATGTTTTGCCACAAGGATAAACCTTTACTGATTTCTCTTAATAATTAACTATAATTTTTTTCCATGTAATGTAAGGGGGATATCTCTCCCTCGTCACAAATATGGAGTTAGGGAGGTAGTCATGAAATGGAAACCTAATATTATTTTCTCACAAGAACTCATAATGGCCCCCACCTTGTTTCTCGTCTATCCAACATACAAAGAGATGCTACATGTCTTTATACATCACATAGAGAAAGTAGGGTTTTGTTATTAGTTTTTCTTCGTGGATACATAAATTTGTTACTGATAAAGGTGATGACCCATCACACAATTGTGAGTGGGACCGAACCTCTATTAATGGATAATATAGTGGTTTCTTTTTTAATGATGCTCCAAATAGTGGAAAAGAAAGATTTAATTTATGGGATTAGATGTCCAAAGAGATTCTTGTTTTGATTGGGTCATAAGAGGTAATTTAATATGGTGGAACATCCTAATGATCATAATTGGCTCAATCATGTTAATTTGAGTAATTAAGAGTTTGATAAATGGTTGAATTGTAGCAATTTTTGGGGGTTATAAAACCTATTCATAACAAATGTACCTATCATATCCATAATTGGTATACTTGGTTCAATTATAAAATATGATAGAAAGCTAAATAGGTTAGACAAGTTTTATATCTCTCTTGACTTATAACTGACCCAAGACTATGTTGGTAATTATGTTGGAGCTTATTATTCTACTACTCTTTCAAATTATTTTTTCATTCTTTGCATCTTAGGTGCTAAGAAAAGTAGTGTGGATTACCAACTACCTTACAAGTTTAAAATTTCACACTAAAAGATGACTTCTTGTGTTTCTATTCTAGTTGGTATCTAGAATTCTATTCCTAAGTAGAAAGAAGGGGGATCTCAAAGGGAATGATGGAGCTATATTATTTATTAATGTGTTGAACTTTTATGCTCCTTTAGCAAAAGATTGGCTTGGCAATGAATATATAAAGGGAAGCTAGAACACACCTAAAACTTACTTAATTCAAACCCAAATAATATTAATATTTGAACTTCTATAATTACATTGTAGGCTCAACTTCATAAAATTGACATATATAGATGTCAATGAGCTAAAATCAAGGCTAGGATACATTTGTTTAAAACATGGTAATAGACATGTCAACCTTACAATTACGTATGGTTGCTATTTATTGTAAGTTTTCATTTGAGCATAGATTGGTCTAATTTTTTTCCTAGAGCTATAGATTGACTAAATAAGTATATTGTAAATCTTCATTGGAAGATCATGTTTAGATTTAAAGATTTTTTTTAAGTTTTAAAGTCCAGTTTGAATGCCTTAGACACATTTTTGGGCTCATAAAGTGGTCATAATTGAGATAGCTAGTTGTATCTTGATAGAACGCTTTACAAGATTTTTAATGGTTTAAATGATTCTTTAATCAAACTCCTAGATAAAAAGTTATGACCTCCAAAAGTTAAGTCTACTAAAATCACAGGAGATGTAAAAACATGTTGGAAATATAAATGATATGTAAAGGGTAACAAATGTTGGTGTGTTTTTTGACACATCATAAGGTATCTTAGATTGGAGATAAGTTGGATGCCACTTTATGGGTGGTTTTAGGTCATTATTTGGTAATATTGTTTGATGGTTTCATGTGCCAAGTATCACCTATATATTAGGTGCATGAGATGGAGGTTGCATGTAAGAGTCTTATAGTAATTGAGTTACCCTCAAATCTTTGTTTGGTGATGTTCCTATGAGAAGATTTCTATGCAAGAATATTGTAATATTATAGATTCCAAAATAATATATTGGGAAACTTTTAGAGTGTGAGGCTTTTATCCTTAAAAGATTTTCCCCACGTAAATTATTGTATTATGGTATGCATGATATTTATGTTCATTTTTATTTAATTTTTGTAACTATTATAAATATCTAAAAAAAATTGCATTACCTTCCCTTCAAAATTAGTGTAGGATGTTTTTCTACTACCTTATCTTCTTTACATGCTTCTCATGTGTATTATTATTCATGTTGAATGCCTTCCAAGAAGGGCTATGAGAACTTAATTAAAATCACTTGCCATTTTTTGTGGTCTTAGTGAGATGGAAATGCTAGTTTTAAAGCTACTTCATGGTTGCATTTTAATTAATATAATTCTAAAGGTAGATTAAGCCTGCTTGATCCCAAGATGGATTTGTTTAGCAACCAAATGGATAACCAGAGTTGTATCTATTGATGCACAAATGGAAAATCTTGGTCCATCATTGCATTATTCTTGATATTGTTAAAACAAAAATGAAAAGATGTAATATGGTTAGGCAAAATTTGGATTGCCCTCTTCTTCTACATAAAGATTTATTTCCTCTTGTTGAACACTATATTTGAAAATAAAAAAATATAAAAAAAATGCATATTTCCATAGGCGTAAAAACTAAAAGATGTTTCGGCCAGCAAATTGTATCGAGCGCTTCAAAAGAAGTTTCATCGAAAGAGTATTTTCATCGAAACGAGGTATAGAAAGCACCAAGCAAAAGTATTTCGGCAAAAGTTACTTTCGATGAATGTAGAAAATCACTCATCGATACTCTAAGTTTCATCGAAAAGGTAAAAAACGAAAGGCAAAAAGGCAAAAGTGATTTCAAAGGAATATCATTACCGAAGAAACTCATAAAGCATTCATTGAAACGCAAGTTTTCATCGATGACATAATGTCGAACAAAAGCAAAGGTGTTTCATCGATAAAGGAGGATATCGATGAAAAAGGAATGTCGATGAACATACATGGGCCCTCACCGAAGAAAGAAATTCATCGAAAGAATGATTTCGATGAAACTTGCGAGTGACTTATCGAAAAGGAGGTCTATCGATGAAAGAACGATTTCGATGAGTCTTGAAAGTGGCTTCTCGACATGGGCTACTCACTGAAAGAATAGTATCGAAGAAAACGGGATTTCAATGAAAGATTTAAACACTCAGCCGAAGACAAGGGTTTCATCGATGACTTGAAATATGATCACTTTGAGCGAACTGTACTTCCCCCGAAAGAGTTAAAGGCCCAAGTGAAGAATGTCACATCTGCAATTAAGTTTAAACACTTGAGTAGCCGTTGTAGACGCAGAACATTAACTCTGCACAAGTTGCCCATACGATTACAGTTGAACTGATTGAATTTTCATAAGAACCAGATCAATGCTAAAAGACTAAAAATTGTGAAGAACTTGTGGAAACTTGCGAACGATAACCAAAAGAGCTGAGCATTTCTCCAAGTAAGTGTTGTTTCTCATATTTGCTGTAATCATGGAACCTTCGTCTTCTTCTTCTAAAAAGAGTAGGAAAGGAAAAGAGTTAAACCCTGAAGAGAAGCCCAAGAGACAAAAGAAGGAAGGAAGAGCTCTGACTCAGGATTTATTAGACCAATGTCCCTCATCTAGTGTAAGGTCCAAAAAGATCAAAAGTGAAGAAGAAGGATTGGAGGATAGATTTGAAAATCTAGGAGATATTTGGACTGAAATCAGAGGACATGAGTTATTCTTATTTAGTTACAAAAGAAGGGACGCTCCTGAACCCATAAGTAATCTATGGAAGAAGAACTTAGGCAAATTGGTAGTCCCAAATGTGTTTGTAGATGTAGAATTAATGAAAGCTCTAGTAGATTGTTACAATCCAAGAACCAAAACCATATGTGATTACAGAGGGAATACATTAGTAGTAATTAACAAACAGACTATTGATATGGTGTTTGATTTGGACTGGGAGTTGGAGGAGAGTATCGATATGAAGAAACTATCACAAGAATTCTTTAGTTTGGAAAACATCTACAGGACTTGGAGGCTACCTATTCACAGGCCAAAAGTGGGTGGGTCATTTGTTCCATTCAGCAAAGATGACAAGGTGCCATTTGATGTCAACCATTTCCATCCTTATTTTAAATATACCTACTATGCTGCAGCTCAAGTATTAGGCCTAGAGGCTCATCCACTCATGGATATTGGGGTTATGGTTCTGTGTGTTGATTTACAGTCAAAAGACCCTAGGTCATTTGATTTTGCCACTTATGTTGCAAATGCTTTAAATCATGGATTGGAAAAGTTGAAAGGGGACCTTGTGAATGTTCATTTTTCATTGTATTCCTTGTTAATGCATATCATTCTTTATTGTGGACAAGAGATTAATTTCTGGTCAGATGATTTCTGCATTCGATCCTATGATAAAAATGGTTTGAAGAAGCCAGTTCAGTTATGGGTATCTGCATGGGACCAGAGGTTCATGAACAACCAGTACTGGCACTTTCAAGAATATTTTGTGAAACCTCTTAGTGCATCTTTTGGGCAACACAGGGATTACACTTTGTCCCCTGAAATCAAGAGATTCCTCAGACCAAAGGACTTCTCTCCAGAGTCACAGATTGATCATAATTGGGGTGATTGGTATTTCCATAACAATCACACAGAAATCAGGGTATTTGGATATGAAGGAAAACCCCACATGCTCCCAATTACAGTGCCAAATAGGGTGGCTAGCCTGGAGATTATAAGACAATTGTCTATTGTCAGTGCTAAACACCTTACAGATTCCGGTAAACAATCCATTGTTCCAGGTTTATTGGTTTTTTTTTATTTCATTGTTAAAAGTTCAAAAAGTTATCATTTACTGCAGAACAAGTTAGACTACTATGGCATGACTCTGGGTGAACCTAGAGAGAACTTCGACCCTGAAGGATATATAAGAGCTGCCAGAGTATCACAAAAACTCAAAGCTGGAATACATGTGGCCAAAATGCCAGATGACCTGATTAAGAATCTTGAAAGAGAGGAGGCCAAAGCTTTGAGAGAAAAGAGTGAATTAGTTTGGGAGGCCTACAAATGGAAAAGGGTAAGGGGAATGATAGATGGAGACCTAATTGGAAATCTCCAAGATCCTCTGGAAGTGGCTAAAAGGCAGCTTCAACATGAAGCAGAAATCATGCATAAAGTGCCTTCGCAATTCCTTCATTTCATTAATACTGAGAAGGATAGTCAGCCCCTAGCCCACATGTCACCAAAATCGACCGCCAGTAGTATCCCAGCTGATTCTCCTAGAGAAGATTATCCTCCTGGTTTCGAAGCAGAGATGAATATGGACACTGGTGAAATTAACATCAAGGATGTCGTCGATATAAGGATGACTGAGCATGAAGATTTTGTTGCTGATGATGGATTCGCCTCCTCTAGGGAATTTCTTTCATTTTTATACCAATACAAAGGAGCTCATGTAAAACGAAGCATGGCTGGAAGACCAGAGGAGGAACAGATGAAGAAATTGCAGGATGAGATTGATGTCCTCATGAAAGATATGACTCCTGAGAAAGGGAGGAAATTACTGAAAGAGGCCGGTGTAATCATCTTCTCTGGTTGGGATATCAACTCAACACTTTTATTTGATGGCTTCCTGAAGAAACAAGACTTAAATCAACAGGTGTTGCCTCAGGAGATAGACAAATTGTTCTTAGGCTCTGGATATGATCCAGACAAGAAAGCTCTCCTACAATGGGCATTATATCCAAAGGGGAAGAGGCCTATCATTGTAGACATTGAAGAAACCTTTGGGCACCTCATGGTTCATCAGGTTGGTAAGACAGACCCTAGGGTCACTGCTAAACTCAACTTGGATGTTGCTAGATTGAACCTGGACCAGACAGAATTTTTGGTCAGAGAAAACGTCACATATAAGGGGTTATATGAAAAATCTAAAGAGGAGAATCAAAAGTTGCAGGCAAAAGTATTGCAACAGAGACAGGGACTCCTATCAGTGAATACACCTCATACCCCGCGGGATGTAGCTTGGACGATGTCTCTGATGCTCTGTACTGGAAGTATCAAGCAGAAAAGGTCAATAAACACGCAGAAGGTATCCAACAAAGAATGAACAAACTGGTCAACGACATCATAGGACATCGGTTTAACACCATGCTCTTGCAGGTTGAACCATATTGGAAAGTATATAATGGAACGATAAAGGCGTTAACAGAGCATGAGAGACTAAAAGCACGACTGCATGAAGTACTGAATAATGTCGATGCCATGACACCAGAGGAAAAGGCTGAGGGGACTGCATATATGGAGAATCATGTCAAACTTGAGGATACGCTGAGGAGAGACCTGAAGGATTTGGATGATGAGAAACCTGTTGGAATGCCCTCCGTCTACAAAGAAGGAGAAGTGATATCCCTGGAGGATTTGCGAAAAGAGCTCGTCAGCGTCAAGGATTGGGCCTTGTCAGAAATAGATCGAACTAAGGATATGGCCCCTACTGTCAACCAGATAATATTCAGGTATCTGTCGCTGGGAGATTAATTGAAGAAACAGACTCCTCGAATCAAAACCTTCAAAGATGACGGCTACATTCATCATTTAGAACTTCTAAATCTCTTTTTGCTTAAGTTTAGAAACACTGAAACTAACGATTAGTATTCCGAAGAGTCGTGTCTCTTCATGAAAAGCCTTCATCCTCATATATATATGAGAATGATTTTTGTAATATGGGGAGAAGGATTAGATAGGATAAAGGTAGCGATAAATGACAGCCTGTAAGTCTTCTGTATACGAACCATAATGGAATACAGATTTTGATCAATTATCTCTCTGCATATGTGTTACGGATAACTTCATTTTCTTTTGGCAATCATCTGTGATTTTGTCTGATAAGATAAGGTTATTCATGTTCTTAAGATCGAATTTATGCTTTGTATTATAATGTTGCAACAAAAGTTTTGCTTGTAGATTGTGATTGTTCCTTGCAGAGCTTAATTGACTGGTCCCTTAAGGGTAGGGTTAAATTCACTCAATCAGCATATGATATAAGCATTTATTTGGTTCCAAAAGAAATAATAACTGACAGGTTCATAAAGGGATGAATTAAAAAACTGTCTCACAGGTTCGCACAATAAGTCCTGAAGAAAAATGCAATGACTCTGTAGCCCAAATAGCAAAGAAGGCACTGGCTAATTACAAATTATACTCATTTTATTCATCATTGATTATTTTAACAGCAATAGAAGTAATTAAGAAACATAAGACAAACAGTTATTACAACAACAATCTTGAACTCATCTGCTATATCTCCATTCAAGGAACTCATGCCATTTCAAGATGAGGAGATATCAGATTAGGTTAATAAATCTGCTATAAAAGGCACTGGTTATTGGTGACATTCAGTGAATAGGTATACCCGCCTAGGTCCTGCAGAGCCTAAAGTGAGAGAGTTAGTAACCAAACAGGTTCACTCTATATGTTGGCCAAGTCAATTAGAGGGTTTGATCATAGGAGTTGGCATTTCCTTAGAACCTATCCAATCTGTTGATTTGAGACCCAACAGATTGGCGACTCTGCTGGGGAAAATTATTAAGACTCTGTTGTGGGAGAGAACTCAGAAAGAATAAAAAAAAACTTATATCCTCTAGGAAAGAGGTGGCGACTCTGAATTAAGAATATCAATGCACGGAACAAGATCAGTCACAAAAGGACAATCTTTATCCCAGTTAGATTTCTCTCAGCAAATAAACAAAGACAAAGAATCCATGAATGAATCCATGAGAGAAAGGTATAATCAGTATAGACATGAAAGCAACCAACATTCACCCTTAAGAGAACAAGATAGAGCAACTATTTCAAGCCCAGTGAATGAGGATTTGGTTGCAGCATATAAAGCTCAGAAGGGGCGATGCCAAATTCCTCCGGTTTCGAAAGTCATGAAGCACGGTCTAGACAAAACACACCGCTTTCATCAAGATCAAGTATGGCGGATCCTGCAGACAGGTTTACAGATTTAACTAGACAAATGATGGAGGCAGTTGCTGAAATGAGAGATTCAGGAAGGACTCAGGAATGTCTGGAACTGTGTGCCAAGTTAGGCATAAATGTTGGTGAGGATGACTTTAATAAAGATGTAAACAACTACAAGAAAAAATACGCTCAAGGAGTGGGTAAAACAAGCGGTAATGATTTCAAAGCTTATGAGAATCCCTTGTTTGGTAGCAAAAGGGATGATCATGTGCAATCAAGTGCACCACCAGTCCAGCAAAGTTCACATACTCATAATCAGTACCCACCCCCTGGTCAATTTTATAACCAACATCCACCCCCTAATCAGTTTCAATATCAACACCAGAATCAATACCCTCTTCCTTATCAAAATCAAATACCCTTATATGGTAATGTAAACCAAAACTTTGGGAATCCTCATGGAGGGCATGGACTAATAAATATGGAGCAAATGAGGCAGTTTGATTTTTCAAGAATGATAGTGTACCCATATCCTATCCCAAATGAAATCAGGACAGTGATACCAAGGTTCACAGGAAGTAATGCAGTTTCAGGTGAGGCTCATTGTAAAGCCTTTGATGCAGTAATTGAGGATTTTGGGTTACCATATGAAGATGTCAAGATCAGGTTGTTTATGCAATCATTAATAGAAGATGCAAGAGATTGGTTTAGGACGTTGCCTGATGCATCCATTAGAGATCTTGTAGGATTCAAAGATTTGTTCCTTGAGCAGTATGGAGACCATAACAGCCCTGAGTTTGCTTTGCATGAAATCATTAGTATAAAGAAGGAGCAAAATGAATCAGTGATAGATTTTAACAAAAGATTTAACAGGGTTTTAAACAAAATCCCCAATAGGATGAAACCAGTACCCGAGGTGAGCATTCTGTATTATATCAATGCTTATGACAGTAAAACAAACTATGAGCTGAGAACCAGAAATCCTAGAGACCTCCGGGATGTTATGAAAGATGCCATTGTTATAGAAAACAACAGAAAGGCTGCTGGTAAAGTGGGAAAGAGAGAGGATGCAAGGTTATACAATCCTAGAGCACCCAAGGCTAATAGAGATGAAGATAAGCTTGACAAAGTTTTAAATGCCCTAAAAGACTTATCTGTAAGGGTAAACAAAACAGAGAAATAGCAATACTATCGTCCTAAGAGGCCCAGACTGCATGATATGCCTTATAACACTGCATGGAAGGATGGGAAACCAGTAGACAGGAACCACAGAGATAATCAACAAATTCCAGATCCTTTAAAAAGAACAGTAAATTATACTCAAGACGATGACATGTGGTGTTACACTTGCAATATGCCACATGCTTCTTCTTTGTGTGCAGTAGCAAAAGGATTGCAAGAGGAGGAGGATAGCTATGAAGAACATGTGGATGATTCAACTGTTAATATGATATCATTTAGTCAGGAAGGAAGGTCAGATTCCATGAATATTGATCAATGCTCTGTCTTACCTGTGACCACCAGCAAAAATGAAAGTGTTAAGCTCAGAATCCCTACTGAAGAAGAAAAAAGAAGAATTACAGCTTATGCCGTTGCACAAGCAAAAAGGACTTATGATTTAAGGAATAGGGTGGTGAATCCAGAGCAAGGTAAACCTACTAGTCTTTTTATGAAAGAAACTGATGAGACACTCAAGCGAATAAACAAAGGAGCTATGACTAAGGAGGTTGTACCAAAGAATAATAAGAAGGGTCCTAATGTTCAAAAGGAAGAAACAGTAAAACTCCCTTCATCACAACACTCTACCTCATTTGATATCTCAACTGCATTAACACAATTAAAAGTTTCTGTTCCATTGATGGAAATAATGAGGTTTCCTGAGTATCGAGAAAAAACTTTGGAGATGATTTCAGGTGTCCAAGAAGAAAAAGTTGATGAACAGAAACAAGAGGTCCCAATAGGTGACAATAATGAACAAGTGGCCCCAGTTATATATTTAGGGTCCACTATAACTAAAAGCCCAACACAGGTAGACCCATTTTATCTTACTTTGGTGATAAACAACAAAAAAATAAAGAATTGTATGATCGATTCAGGAGCAGCCATAAATGTCATGCCTGTTGGGGTGATGAAAGAACTGGGATTGAAAGTTGATACTACCTTTGGGAAATGCTATGCCATGGATAATAGATCAGTCCCAGTGGTTGGTATCATGAAGGATGTAGAGTTCAGATTGGCGGCCTGTCCGGAAGCATCATATAAAATAGATATTACAGTGGTAGATGTTCCTCCAAATTATGAAATGTTGTTGTCTAGACAATGGTCGAATCTGATTGGTGGATATGTACAGTTGGATTTGTCATATGCTACGATTCCAGTCAATGGGCAGGAAATAAAGATTGACAGGGAACCCCGGTCCACATATATCATAGAAGACATGGAAGAAACAGTGAACCAAATATGTTTTTTACAAACTGACATAGACAACTTCTAGGTACAGTTAACAAAACCTAAATTTCAAGAGTGGATCCCCATTGAGTCATGTCTAACTAAAAAGGATGATCAAATATGGAAAATGTTCTTTGATGGGTCTTGTAGCAAGGAAGGAAGTGGGGCTGGAATCCTTTTTATTTCACCCACAGGGGAAACTTACAAATATTCTTTCAAATTGTTATTTGAGTGTACAAATAACATTGCCGAATATGAAGCCCTACTCACTGGTCTTAACATAGCAGTCAAACATGGAATCAAATTGATAAGTGTCTTTGGTGATTTAGAATTGATAGTCTCACAAGTAAAGGAAAAATATGCCTCGAAACACTTAAGACTGAAACAATATAGGAATGCTGTATGGGATACCATGGAGCTTTTTGATGCTTTTCAGATAAACTGGATAGATAGGTCGAAGAACATCATGGCAGATTTTTTAGCAAATATTGCATTAAAAGGCAATGATATAACGCTAACTGGGATATCTGAAGTAGAGATGAAAGTAAGACCATCTGTTCCTGACAACTTGTATAATTGGCAAGTGTTTCAAGATGATGCAGATCTGCTGAACTTCTTACAGTGTGTTGATCATTATCAGGCTCAAGCTATAAATTTTAATGACTTTGTGGAAAAAACTGAAGGTAAGGAAACTTTATTTGGACATGAAATTATACAACTAAAGTCAAATAAATTACCAAGAGGCTTAGTAGCATTAGAAAGAACTTTTAATGCTCAAGATGTGATTGAAACCAAAGGGTCAGCTGTTAAAGAGAGTGATGTTGAACAAATCAACCTAGGGAGTGAAGGAGCCCCCAGAAATGTTTTTATTGGAAAAAAATTAACTCCCATTATGAGGCAACAACTGATAATGTTGCTAAGAAGATACAAACATGTGTTTGCATGGTCTTATGAAGATCTCAAAGCTTACAGGGAAGATCTCTTTCAACATGAGATACCACTTAAACCAGAAGCTAAACCATTCAGACAAAAGCAAAGACCTATCAATCCAACATTGTTACCAAAAATGAGGGAAGAGATTATAAAGATGAAAGACGCGGGAATAATTGAACCATGCAGATATTCCACATGGGTTTCTAACTTGGTACCAATCAGGAAGAAAAATGGGGATATTAGATTATGTGTAGACTTTAGGAATTTAAACATATCATCTCTAAAGGACAATTATCCATTGCCAAATATGGATAACATGCTACAGAAGGTAACAGGGTGTGAGTTGCTGTCTATGATGGATGGATTTTCAAGTTACAATCAGGTGAAAGTTAGAGAAACTGAAAAATATAAGACAACCTTCACAACTCCATGGGGCACTTATGTCTATGCACGGATGCCATTTGGATTGACCAATGCTGGAGCTACTTTTCAAAGGGCAATGGATGTGGCTTTTGCAGAATTGATTAATGTAATCATGGTAGTATACCAAGACGATCTGACTGCATACTCAAAGAAAGCTGATGATCACTGTGAACACCTTGAAAAGATATTTAAAAGGGCCTTAGAATATGGAATTTCCTTGAATCCCAAGAAATGCCACTTTGGTGTTGAAGAAGGAAAACTACTTGGACACATAGTATCCAAGGAGGGGGTAAGAATTGACCCTGAGAGAGTAGCAGCTATCAATGAGGTTCCCATCCCTCAAACTATCAAAGCCATTCAATCATTCCTGGGACAAATTAATTTTGTGAGAAGGTTCATTTTGAATTTTGCAGACATAGTAAAACCTATAGTAAGGATGTTGAAGAAAGAGGCCCAAATTGACTGGACTGAAGAGGCAATTGATTCTTTTGTGGCAATCAAAAGAGCAATTTCTGAGGCACCAGTACTAATTTCCCCAGATTTTGGTAAACCTTTTATGATATTCTCATTCGCCTCTTGTCACACTATAGCAGCAGTGTTGTTACAGAAAAATTCAGAAGGGTATGAGCAGCCCATTGCATACTTTAACAAGTCTTTGAGCCCTTCAGAAGTAAAATATGAACTGAATGAAAATCAAGCCTATGCTTTGATCAAAGCAGTGAAACAATTTAGACCATACTTAGTAGGGGCTGAAGTTATAGCTTATGTCCCAAATGCAGCAGTAAAAGATATCTTCAGACAAACTGAGGTCACGGGCAAAAGATGCAAATGGATCAATCAGATACAAGAATTTAACATTGAGCTCAAAATTTCACAAGTTATCAAAGGACAAGGGTTGGCCAAACTCATGACAGGAACTGAAATTGAGGAATCTGGTGTAAATCAGGTTAGATGGGAAGAAGCTAACTTCAGTATTGAAAGAACAGCATGGTACACCGATATCATATACTACCTCAAGCATTTGAAATGTCCAGATGGCATGACTGATAATCAGAAGAGAGCTTTAAAGCTAAAATCAGCAAGATATGTAATTATCAATGGGGACTTATATTGAAAAAAAATAGAGATGGGATATTGTTATTATGTCTAGACAACTACCAGGCAGACAAAGTTCTTCATGAAATGCATGATGGGGTTTGTGGTGGCCATTTCTCGGCCAAGACTACAACACATAAAATATTGAGAGCTGGATATTATTGGCCATGTGTCTTCAATGATTCTTATAGATATGTCAGAAAGTGTGAAGCTTGTCAGAAGTTTTCAAATAAAACAAAGTATCAAGGATCACTCCCATTGAGACCAATGTTGGCTGAGGAACCATTTCAACAATGGGGAATAGACTTTATAGGGGAAATATCAGAAAAATCCAGTGGAGGACACAGATGGATATTGGTTGCTACAGACTATTTTACCAAATGGGTGGAGGCAATACCTACCAAACAGGCCACTAGCAAGGTGGTGATAAAATTCTTAATGGAGAACATTATTACTAGATTCGGTGTTCCTGCAAGGATCATCTCAGATAATGGCATGTCCTTTAGATCAGAGGAATTCAACACTTTTTGTGAAGAATATGGCATTAAGATATCACATTCTTCTCCTTACCACCCCCAGGGGAATGGGCAAGCTGAATCAAGCAACAAGAACATCCTAAAGATCATTAAAAAGATGCTGGGACAGAACAAAAAAGCATGGGATTCGAAGTTGAATCTTGCACTATGGGCAGACAGGATAACTGTGAAAAAATCTACAGGAAAGTCTCCATTTGAACTGGTTTATGGTAAAAGGGCCAAACTACCTTTGGATAACCTCTTGCCTGTACACAGATTTATGATTCAAGAAGAGATAGATGTTGAAGATCCATCACAAGAAAGAATAATGCAGTTGGTAGAACTTGATGAAGTCAGGGCAGAAGCTCAAAAACAGAATATCAGGATTCAAAATCAAATGAAGAGATTGTATGACAAGAGGACATCAAACAGAAAATTTTGTGTAGGTGATTGGGTTTTAATGTGGAATGTCAGGAGTCAAGACAAAGGCAAGCATGGTAAATTTGAAGCCTTGTGGATCGGCCCATATGTGATTATAGACAAAAAAGGGGAGGATTCCTATTTGCTTCAAAACGCAACAGGAGAGGTCCAAGAATTGCCGGTGCATGGGCAATTCTTTAAAAACTTCTTTTCTTGAACATTCTGTATCACATGTACAGTAGATTAGGATCCATTTCCATTGTAAATACCATCATAAATCTGCGCTAACCAGAGATTCTGAATTCTTGAAGACATATTCAATATGCCTCCATCCTCAGTCAGAGCCGCTGTTGAACACTATATTTGAAAATAAAAAAATATTAAAAAAATGCATATTTCCATAGGCGTAAAAACTAAAAGATGTTTCGGCCAGCAAATTGTATCGAGCGCTTCAAAAGAAGTTTCATCGAAAGAGTATTTTCATCGAAACGAGGTATAGAAAGCACCAAGCAAAAGTATTTCGGCAAAAGTTACTTTCGATGAATGTAGAAAATCACTCATCGATACTCTAAGTTTCATCGAAAAGGTAAAAAACGAAAGGCAAAAAGGCAAAAGTGATTTCAAAGGAATATCATTACCGAAGAAACTCATAAAGCATTCATCGAAACGCAAGTTTTCATTGATGACATAATGTCGAACAAAAGCAAAGGTGTTTCATCGATAAAGGAGGATATCGATGAAAAAGGAATGTCGATGAACATACATGGGCCCTCACCGAAGAAAGAAATTCATCGAAAGAATGATTTCGATGAAACTTGCGAGTGACTTATCGAAAAGGAGGTCTATCGATGAAAGAACGATTTCGATGAGTCTTGAAAGTGGCTTCTCGACATGGGCTACTCACCGAAAGAATAGTATCAAAGAAAACGGGCTTTCGATGAAAGATTTAAACACTCAGCCGAAGACAAGGGTTTCATCGATGACTTGAAATATGATCACTTTGAGCGAACTGTACTTCCCGCGAAAGAGTTAAAGGCCCAAGTGAAGAATGTCACATCTGCAATTAAGTTTAAACACTTGAGTAGCCGTTGTAGACGCAGAACATTAACTCTGCACAAGTTGCCCATACGATTACAGTTGAACTGATTGAATTTTCATAAGAACCAGATCAATGCTAAAAGACTGAAAATTGCGAAGAACTTGTGGAAACTTGCGAACGATAACCAAAAGACCTAAGCATTTCTCCAAGTAAGTGTTGTTTCTCATATTTGCTGTAATCATGGAACCTTCGTCTTCTTCTTCTAAAAAGAGTAGGAAAGGAAAAGAGTTAAACCCTGAAGAGAAGCCCAAGAGACAAAAGAAGGAAGGAAGAGCTCTGCCTCAGGATTTATTAGACCAATGTCCCTCATCTAGTGTAAGGTCCAAAAAGATCAAAAGTGAAGAAGAAGGATTGGAGGATAGATTTGAAAATCTAGGAGATATTTGGACTGAAATCAGAGGACATGAGTTATTCTTATTTAGTTACAAAAGAAGGGACGCTCCTGAACCCATAAGTAATCTATGGAAGAAGAACTTAGGCAAATTGGTAGTCCCAAATGTGTTTGTAGATGTAGAATTAATGAAAGCTCTAGTAGATTGTTACAATCCAAGAACCAAAACCATATGTGATTACAGAGGGAATACATTAGTAGTAATTAACAAACAGACTATTGATATGGTGTTTGATTTGGACTGGGAGTTGGAGGAGAGTATCGATATGAAGAAACTATCACAAGAATTCTTTAGTTTGGAAAACATCTACAGGACTTGGAGGCTACCTATTCACAGGCCAAAAGTGGGTGGGTCATTTGTTCCATTCAGCAAAGATGACAAGGTGCCATTTGATGTCAACCATTTCCATCCTTATTTTAAATATACCTACTATGCTGCAGCTCAAGTATTAGGCCTAGAGGCTCATCCACTCATGGATATTGGGGTTATGGTTCTGTGTGTTGATTTACAGTCAAAAGACCCTAGGTCATTTGATTTTGCCACTTATGTTGCAAATGCTTTAAATCATGGATTGGAAAAGTTGAAAGGGGACCTTGTGAATGTTCATTTTTCATTGTATTCCTTGTTAATGCATATCATTCTTTATTGTGGACAAGAGATTAATTTCTGGTCAGATGATTTCTGCATTCGATCCTATGATAAAAATGGTTTGAAGAAGCCAGTTCAGTTATGGGTATCTGCATGGGACCAGAGGTTCATGAACAACCAGTACTGGCACTTTCAAGAATATTTTGTGAAACCTCTTAGTGCAGCTTTTGGGCAACACAGGGATTACACTTTGTCCCCTGAAATCAAGAGATTCCTCAGACCAAAGGACTTCTCTCCAGAGTCACAGATTGATCATAATTGGGGTGATTGGTATTGCCATAACAATCACACAGAAATCAGGGTATTTGGATATGAAGGAAAATCCCACATGCTCCCAATTACAGTGCAAAACAGGGTGGCTAGCCTGGAGATTATAAGACAATTGTCTATTGTCAGTGCTAAACACCTTACAGATTCCGGTAAACAATCCATTGTTCCAGGTTTATTGGTTTTTTCTGATTTCATTGTTAAAAGTTCAAAAAGTTATCATTTACTGCAGAACAAGTTAGACTACTATGGCATGACTCTGGGTGAACCTAGAGAGAACTTCGACCCTGAAGGGTATATAAGAGCTGCCAGAGTATCACAAAAACTCAAAGCTGGAATACATGTGGCCAAAATGCCAGATGACCTGATTAAGAATCTTGAAAGAGAGGAGGCCAAAGCTTTGAGAGAAAAGAGTGAATTAGTTTGGGAGGCCTACAAATGGAAAAGGGTAAGGGGAATGATAGATGGAGACCTAATTGGAAATCTCCAAGATCCTCTGGAAGTGGCTAAAAGGCAGCTTCAACATGAAGCAGAAATCATGCATAAAGTGCCTTCGCAATTCCTTCATTTCATTAATACTGAGAAGGATAGTCAGCCCCTAGCCCACATGTCACCAAAATCGACCGCCAGTAGTATGCCAGCTGATTCTCCTAGAGAAGATTATCCTCCTGGTTTCGAAGCAGAGATGAATATGGACACTGGTGAAATTAACATCAAGGATGTTGTCGATATAAGGATGACTGAGCATGAAGATTTGGTTGTTGATGATGGATTCGCCTCCTCTAGGGAATTTCTTTCATTTTTATACCAATACAAAGGAGCTCATGTAAAACGAAGCATGGCTGGAAGACCAGAGGAGGAACAGATGAAGAAATTGCAGGATGAGATTGATATCCTCATGAAAGATATGACTCCTGAGAAAGGGAGGAAATTACTGAAAGAGGCCGGTGTAATCATCTTCTCTAGTTGGGATATCAACTCAGCACTTTTATTTGACGACTTCCTGAAGAAACAAGACTTAAATCAACAGGTGTTGCCTCAGGAGATAGACAAATTGTTCTTAGGCTCTGGATATGATCCAGACAAGAAAGCTCTCCTACAATGGGCATTATATCCAAAGGGGAAGAGGCCTATCATTGTAGACATTGAAGAAACCTTTGGGCACCTCATGGTTCATCAGGTTGGTAAGACAGACCCTAGGGTCACTGCTAAACTCAACTTGGATGTTGCTAGATTGAACCTGGACCAGACAGAATTTTTGGTCAGAGAAAACGTCACATATAAGGGGTTATATGAAAAATCTAAAGAGGAGAATCAAAAGTTGCAGGCAAAAGTATTGCAACTAGAGACAGGGACTCCTATCAGTGAATACACCTCATACCCCGCGGGACGTAGCTTGGACGATGTCTCTGATGCTCTGTACTCGAAGTATCAAGCAGAAAAGGCCAATAAACGCGCAGAAGGTATCCAACAAAGAATGAACAAACTGGTCAACGACATCATAGGACATCGGTTTAACACCATGCTCTTGCAGGTTGAACCATATTGGAAAGTATATAATGGAACGATAAAGGCGTTAACAGAGCATGAGAGACTAAAAGCACGACTGCATGAAGTACTGAATAATGTCGATGCCATGACACCAGAGGAAAAGGCTGAGGGGACTGCGTATATGGAGAATCATGTCAAACTTGAGGATACGCTGAGGAGAGACCTGAAGGATTTGGATGATGAGAAACCTATTGGAATGCCCTCCGTCTACAAAGAAGGAGAAGTGATATCCCTGGAGGATTTGCGAAAAGAGCTCGTCAGCGTCAAGGATTGGGCCTTGTCAGAAATAGATCGAACTAAGGATATGGCCCCTACTGTCAACCAGATAATATTCAGGTATCTGTCGCTGGGAGATTAATTGAAGAAACAGACTCCTCGAATCAAAACCTTCAAAGACGACGGCTACATTCATCATTTAGGACTTCTAAATCTCTTTTTGCTTAAGTTTAGAAACACTGAAACTAACGATTAGTATTCCGAAGAGTCGTGTCTCTTCATGAAAAGCCTTCATCCTCATATATATATGAGAATGATTTTTGTAATATGGGGAGAAGGATTAGATAGGATAAAGGTAGCGATAAATGACAGCCTGTAAGTCTTCTGTATATGAACCATAATGGAATACAAATTTTGATCAATTATCTCTCTGCATATGTGTTACGGATAACTTCATTTTCTTTTGGCAATCATCTGTGATTTTGTCTGATAAGATAAGGTTATTCATGTTCTGAAGATCGAATTTATGCTTTGTATTATAATGTTGCAACAAAAGTTTTGCTTGTAGATTGTGATTGTTCCTTGCAGAGCTTAATTGACTAGTCCCTTAAGGGTAGGGTTAAATTCACTCAATCAGCATATGATATAAGCATTTATTTGGTTCCAAAAGAAATAATAACTGACAGGTTCATAAAGGGATGAATGAAAAAACTGTCTCATAGGTTCGCACAATAAGTCCTGAAGAAAAATGCAATGACTCTGTAGCCCAAACAGCAAAGAAGGCACTAGCTAATTACAAATTATACTCATTTTATTCATCATTGATTATTTTAACAGCAATAGAAGTAATTAAGAAACATAAGACAAACAGTTATTACAACAACAATCTTGAACTCATCTGCTATATCTCCATTCAAGGAACTCATGCCATTTCAAGATGAGGAGATATCAGATTAGGTTAATAAATCTGCTATAAAAGGCACTGGTTATTGGTGACATTCAGTGAATAGGTATACCCGCCTAGGTCCTGCAGAGCCTAAAGTGAGAGAGTTAGTAACCAAACAGGTTCACTCTATATGTTGGCCAAGTCAATTGGAGGGTTTGATCATAGGAGTTGGCATTTCCTTAGAACCTATCCAATCTGTTTATTTGAGACCCAACACCTCTAAAATTAATTTGAAATGCTTAGAAATAAGTTAGCAAATGTTAAACTAGAAAAATTCTTCTATGTAGCATATATTCATCTTTGTGACGTCTTCTATTTGTTGGACTAATTTAGTTCAATATCATGGCGAACCCCTTCCTATTTATCTCCCAAAATAGGCTTGCTTATTCCAAAAAGGAGTTCAACAATTGGGTGACATTTGTTGGCATTATGTGAACCGGTATAAGGACATGATGACATTGTATGTTGTCATTGATGTCAATATGCTGAAGAAGAGAGAACCGGTATGTTACCAAGCACTAGTATATGTGAGAACCAGTCTAACATTGTGAACCGGTATATGTGCCAAAGTGAAGCGGTGTGTTTATTCAAGGTGAACCGGCATGTGGTTATGGGAACCGGTACATAGAAGCTTTGTATGACTACAGGTTGGTAGTCTCAACTTCAGGGTTTATGGTTGAAGTACTTCTAGCCTGTGTGACTCAATAAGTGACTTTGTGTGATGAGTTAGCATTGTAACGAAGAACAGATCATGTTGCCACGTCAGCCTTGTGCGCGTGAAGGATCTTGCATGAAGTAGATTGTCCCTATCTACCTCGGGAATGTGCGAAGTCTATAAATGGTGATAATGTTTGATGGGTTATCAGCCACCATGAAATCGGTGGAAAACGAATGATGGAGAACGTCTTGAGATTGGTTCAAAACTGTTGCATTTAATGCAATGTGCTCAATGGTCAAGATTGAACCGTTTGAATTGCTTAACCTAATAGGTTTAGGGTTTAGGGTTTATGCTACCGACCTATCTATTTCCTATAAGGTCAATGTTGTGTTTCTTTTTGAGGTTGTTGGCAAAAGTTGTGTGTGAGTATCCAAGTGAAGAAGTGATACCTACAGAGTGTACGTGTAGAAGGTGAAGAGGAGCTAAAGCAGATCTGCATTGGCATTGAGTGTTGTTACCAGATCTTGTAATACTGATTGATCTCTAACCACTTCAACAGTTGGGAAATCCCTTAACAGGGTAGCTTTAACCGGCTTACTATAAATCCTTTAACAGGGTGACTCAAAACCATTGAGTTCTTGAAATCCTCTAACAAGGTAACCTTTAACAGGGTTTAACCCTTAACCGGGTATTCTAGCCATCCCTTAACTAGGTGATCCCTAATAGGATCGGTTCCTAACAGAACCTATTGTATCAGCATTTAACCGGACAAGTCTCCTAACAGAGTGAACTTCTAAAGAGTTCAAAAATAGCTTGTGGGTATTCATCCCCACCGTGGTTTTTCCTAGTTGGGTTTCCACGTGAAAAATTTGTGTGTCATGTGTGGTGTTATTCATGTGATGGTTTAAGTGATTTGTGTCTAAAGGTAAATCATGTTGATCTAGCTATTTATATATATCTTTGATGATAGATTACCTGTTCATGCACTAGGGTGAAATGGAATGAAGTATTAGATTGTATGAAAAGATAAGTGTCAACCGGTTTATGCTTGTCTCAGTTATTCTAGGTTTTGCCAGTTGTACTCTATTTAAGACCGGTGTTACTATTTGTCTGTCAAAGCGCAGTGTCTGCTGACAAACAGGTTTAGTATTGTGTTTTTGTCTGTACTGATTCACCCCCCCTCTCAGTACCGGTTTGGTACTATCCATTCATCATTGAGTTATCAATTGGTATCAGAGCATCCTCCAGGTCCTCTGTGTTATAAGCTTAACCGCTTGAGGAAAGGATTCTAGTCTAATGATGAAGAGGGAAGGTCCAAAGTTCAACAGAGATAATTTTAGTATATGGAAAGAGAGAATGAAGATATACATCAGAAGCATGGGTGATCAACACTAGAGCTATGTTGAGAATGCTTATGTTGCCCCTACCGGTACTCTCACTGATGACCAAAAGAGAGAGATGCAGGAGAATGGGCAAGTCATGGAAGCCCTAATTAGCAGTTTATCCGACATTGAATTTATTAATGTCCAAGATAAAGTAAATCCCAAAGAAGTATGGGATACTCTTGAAAATATCTATGGCGGTGATGAGCATGTAAAACAAGCTAAGCAAGAAAGCCTTAGAGGGAAGTTTGAAGGTGAGACCATTCAACAATATGGAATAAGAATCAAAACTGTTGTTGGAGATATCAAGAGTGCAGGTGGTAAAATGGAAGATTCCACCATAGTAAGCAAAGTCCTGAGATCCTTATTACCGATCTATGCAATAAGGGTTGTTGCTATTCAGGAGTTGAGATCAATAGACAAGACTAAGGTATCCCTAGACTCCATCATTGCAAAGTTGACAGCCTATGAGCTAAATAGTTTTGATGGCAGTGTTCAAAAGACTGAATAGCTTTTAAAGCTTCTGTTGTACCATCCAGAAAAGGAAAAGAAGCTAGCACTAGTGGTGAACCAAGACAGAGTAGAGAAATGGATGATGAGGAGATTCTAATGGCATTTGAAGCTCTTCTTGCCAGGAAACTTCCTAAAGGAACCGGTAAATATAGAGGTAATCTCCCTTTGAAATGCTTTTCTTGTAACCGGATAGGACATATTGTTGTAAATTGTCCTAATGGTGACAACAAGGACAAACCGGAAAGGTTCAAGAAATTCAGAGGAAACCAGAGAAACTGTTTTGTGGCAGTTGATGAAGGTGTCACAAATGAGGAGTCAGAAGATGAAGAAAATGAAGATATTGTGTTTGTTGTTGTCACGAAAGGCGTGTCAGACAAGAAGGCTCTTGTCTCCCGCTTTGATAATTCCAATGAGTGGATTATCGACAGTGGTTATTCTCACCATATGACTGGTGACCGAAGCAAGTTTCTATCCTTGGAAGAATATGATGGTGGTGTGGTTCGCTTTGGTAATGATGCACCATGTATGGTCAAGGGCAGAGGGTCCATCTCTTTGAATGGAAAGAGTAGTGCTGACAATGTGTATTGGGTTGATGGTCTAAGACACAACCTTCTGAGTGTTGCCCAGCTGAATGATAGTGGTCTCACTCTAGAATTCAAGAATTTAGTGTGCAAAATCAAAAGAAAGAATGGTGAATTGGTGGCCACCGGCATGCAAAAAAAAGGTAACCTATTTCAGCTGAATGCAAATATAAGTACATGTCTTACGGCTAAATTTGATGATAGCTAGATATGGCATAGGAGACTCTGCCATGTAAACTTTGATAACATTGTGAAGGCCAGTAAGATCAAGGCAGTTAGAGGGTTGTCGGTGCTGAGCAAACCAGAAAATACCTTGTGCAAAGAGTGTCAATTGGGGAAAATGTCTTCCTCAACTTTTAAAGGTAAACCTTGTTGGCATTTTTGATGTTCATGTTGTGATTGTCATTGATGGACACACACTTGCATTAAGATCCTCTTTATATGTATGAGTCAGAGCACAACCGGTATTTGTACCAACCGATATGTTGTATTATAGTCTTTAGACTATTGATGTTTTGCAGAATGTGTTTACCGATCTGAAGTGGCATGTTGACCCCAAGTGGTTCGTGGATACCAAGTGGTATGAGGGATTAAAGCGGCATAACACATTTTTACTAGTCTTCATTTTGACAAACCACCAACCGATATTTTGTATGAACCGGTAATACTCTATGATGAGTTACCAACCGACATTTTGTGATGAGTTACCATCCACCGATTGTTTGACGGTGTTGACACTATAACGATGCTTTTTGTGTCGTGGTACCAAGTATGTCTAGGCTCATTGAACCTAGGAAATTGTAATGTAATCCTATTGGACCGACATGAAATCAAATTCCTTTATAAGGACATCTTGTCTAGGGTTTTAGGTTGTTGATGAGGTCGCAACAAAGAGTTTATGTTGTTGCTAGGGTTTAAGGTGGTTGAGGAGTTGGAAAGAATATGAATGTGTAGAAGATTGAAGTAATGCAGGAATGCATTAAGAACTAGCTATCAAGGATCTAACCGAGCAGTCTGTGCTATTAGATAGATCAAACACTTGTTGATTACTCACATCTTTGACAAGTCTGTAGCCCTTAACCGGGTAGGCCCAAAAGCCTTTTTGTAAATCCTCTAACAAGGTGGTTCACATCTGTGGATCTAAAATCCTCTAGCAAGGTAGTCTTTAATCGGACTTATCTCCTAACAGAGATTGAGATTCCTAACAGGATCTGTTCTGGTAAAGAACATTGTAAGACCTTAACCAGTCTGACCTTAACCGGTTTGGTTTCTATTCTGCAGATAGTGACTTATGAGTTCCATCTCACCGTGGTTTTTCCCATTTGGGTTTCCACGTCAAATATCTTGTGTTATGGTTGTATTGCTTTTATAGGTGAATGCTTTATTTGCATTTTGGTTTGCATGTGTGATAACTGGTCTGTCTGTTAAACTATTTTACTGGTTTATCTTAAGACTGTTTAAGTGTTTAAGTGCAGTGTTTTTCAGTATACTAATTCACCCCCCCTCTTAGTATTCATCAATTGGTATCAGAGCCTACCTTTCTATAAGTTTAACCAATTAGAAAGAGATATGGGGGAATACACCTTGAGGGAACTTACTCAATGGCTCACTTAGTCTGAGCAAGCCTATGATGATCTTATGGTCAAATACAAGGTATCTCAAGCAAAAAGGAGAGAACATGCAGAAAAGTTGATGGAGCTATCTGAAAATAGTTCTGCAGATGAAGCAAATATGGAAGCCCTAATTGCAGAAGTAAATAAGATGAATGAATCAAACTCCAACCTAAGAAAAGAGTTGGAAGGACTGACTATCCGGATGTGTCAAGAGCTTGAGAACCGGAGAAAAGCTGAAGACCTAGTGAAAGAAAGAGATTTTGAGATCTCCAAGTTGAAACAAGAGATGAGTGCCCTAAATGCTCAACTCCATGCAAGCAAGGTGGAAAAAGAAGGAGTACAAGGTGAACTGAACATAGCCATCTCTGAGAATGCAAGCCTAATGGAGTCAAATGTTGCTATTTCCAAAGAACTCTCTGAGTCAAAGGAAATACTTGCTAAGTTCAACAAGAGCACTGTTAAGCTAGAGCAAAAGCTTGAGTCAGCTAGACTGGTAAATAATACCAATGGAATTGGTTTCTCTGGATATGAGGAAGGAGAATCCTCTGGAACAAATGCTGAAGCATCAAAGAAGCAACCGACATTCAAAGGAAAAGGTAAACAAAAATTCAAACCTATTTGCTTTAACTATCTTAAAGAAGGACACACTGCCAATGTATGTAGGAGCAAAGCCTACAATAATTTTCCTTACTTTATTAACAATTTACCTAGATCCAATAAGTTCAATGGTCATTGTTATGCATGCAACAAGTTTGGGCATAGAGCATCTGAATGCAAGTCTATCATGAACAACACCAGAAGATATCCTTAGAGGACCCAAGGAGCTGGTCCAGAATCTTTTGTGAACCAGAACCCCAATCGGTTTAATGCTTATAACCATCAGTCAGGTAACAGTGGCTATCAACCGACAACTGATGGAGAGAAAACTGTTGGATTTGTCATGGTCATGGTCACACTACTGCTACATGCATAAGGAAGAATGGAAACATGAACAATGGACCTTGGAGAGCACTTGGAATGATTTACTATCATTGCAACAAACTAGGTCATGTGGCAAGATTTTGCAGAAGTAGAAAGAGTATATCTGATGATATACCGGTCACTCTGGAAGGAGGAATTGATGTTGAAATAGTTCAAGCAGACATGAACAAAACCTGGAAGAGGAAACCAGTAATGTTGGAAGAGGAACCGGTTTCTACACCTAGTGTGGAAATATTGGAACCGACAAACTAAGCTTCAAAAGGCTTACGGGGAGAAAATGGCAAAATGTTTTCAAACCCCCAGCTTATATCGGCAAAAGACCTTAACCAGTATGTTATACCTATCGTTTGGCAAAAGACCGGAAACGGTAAAAAGGCAAAATTAGGGTTTATGCCCTAATGGAGGAGCATTAATGACAGTAGGTGAGGACTAT
This sequence comes from Cryptomeria japonica, assembly GCF_030272615.1. Classification (NCBI taxonomy): domain Eukaryota; kingdom Viridiplantae; phylum Streptophyta; class Pinopsida; order Cupressales; family Cupressaceae; genus Cryptomeria; species Cryptomeria japonica. The sequence continues at coordinate 353,301,170 of NC_081409.1, forward strand.
GTTTAAAAGCATTTTTGAAATCATTTCTCACTATCATTTTTCAAGCGAAGAAAAGTTTTTCAAAGAGCAAAGTGATGAAAAGGCGATTTGAGCACAGATTTGGAGAAATTGAGAAACCACGAAGGAGATTCAAATTCAAACTGGAAACAGTCAAGTGGAGAACACAAAGCGGTGATTCAACAACCGACGAAGTGTGAAGTAAAGGAGAATCTGCAAGCCCTAATTTCGCGTGTTTCAAAAGGTATTTCTCGAGTTCTTAAGGTTTCTATCATGGCTTCCGCATCTCATACCAGTTCTAGTGCATCTGTCGAGTCTGCAAATTTTATTCAACGGAAGTCCAAGTATAATGCCCTATCACAAGTTCCAGCTGGTGTGATAGTAGAAGAGGGAATCTCTTACTACATACACTTCAAAATAGAAGACCTAGGGTCTCTAGCTATCCACACCCAATTTGGTTTTATTTTGCGGCAAAGATAAGAAGATCAAACTGCAATTTAATATTTTGGAGAAGAAAAAGCTCCACAATGCTGTCTACTTCCTAGAAGATTTTACAGAGGATCGCATAAGGATCATTCTGAGCAGAGTCCATGGTGATAAGATGTACCTGGAAAGAACACATGACATCACGCCATAGGAAATTCATGCAGTCACTAGATTCTACAACACAAGGGAAGTGCCAGCCCTAAGAACGGTAAGCAAGACTGAAATGGCCAAGCTCACCGGTTCAACGAGTGACTCATGAGGCATGACAGTAAATCCTATCAAGGATGATCTAGTGAAGTATGCGTGTATGGTGATTGGATACTGAACATTCTCAGCCAGTAGGATTAACTCTGTATTTGCTGCAATGGTAAATGTCGCTTACCAAATGATAAAGGAGGATGCATCATTTGATTTGTGCACCGGTATGCAGAGACAACTCCTATTGAATCTAAAGGCAATCAAATAGGATAATGCACTTAGGTTCAAGTTTGGACAACTACTGGTAGGGTTGTTCTTCTATTTCCAAGGCTACTTCCCAGGAGTAGGAGACGTTCAGTGGTCTGGTGGCCAACCGGTAACCAAGCAAATCAAGGAAAGCATTGAAGCACTTGGAACCGGTTACCCTGATATTCTGAACAAGTATTTTGATGAGTTCAGAAGGAAGATGAGCCAAAGAGTGAGGATAACAAAAGACATCGTCAAGAAATATGAAGATGATATCTGCTTCACCATCCAAGTAGATAAATGCATAATGGAGGCCGTTGAGCCTAGACAGGAAGAAGTGGAGCCAATGGGCTATGAGGTGATGTATGACATGCTGGAAGGGTATGCCTCTACCCTTATTGCCTCACCGCTTGATCTTAAGGCGAAGAGAACCGACACCTACCTAGAGAGGATAGCACTGGCTAAGGAACCACCAGCAATGAAAGAGAAAGAACCGATAGTGAAGAAGGCAAAGGCAGTGCCTATAGCATCAGCACCAATTACTACTGCAACTCCAAAAGTGACCAAGCGGTCACCAGCTAAGAAGAAACTGAAAGCTGTACCAACTAAAGTGTTCCAGAGAAAGAGGAAGACAAGGAACACCTCTCTAGACTCAGAGGAAACTGTGTCTGAGGAAAAACCAAAGAAAACATGTTAAGCAAAGAAGAAGACCAAGAATAAACCGACATCTTCTGCACCAGTAAATATAGATATCTCCTCCTATAAACCTTTGACACATTGTCAAAGTACAATAAAGAATATTAGGAGAAAAGTGTTAAATGATTTACTTGAGTGTTTTGATGACTTCAATGAGGATGAAAAGGAAGCGGTTGAAAAGGAAATAATTCAGTATATGTGTAGTAATGACCGGTCACCCTCAGAGATTAAGTCTCAGACACCAGATTCTTTATATATGTCATTAGATAATAGATGGTACATTTCCATAGAGAAAGAACAGGAAATTAGAGAGAAGGTTTTTGCACAATACTTTCCCGACCTGTCAAATTTTGAATTATATGATGTTATTGATCTAAATAAAGGACTCTTCTTCACTAGAAAAAGAAGACTTTGGCTATTAGAAGGTACAGTTGTTGATGTTGAAAAAGACACCCATTTGTTTATGTAAACTGTTGTCCAGACTCACAAAGCATGTCTGGCCAACTGGCAAGTAGAAGAAGAATCAACTATATCCAAACCAGATGAGGTATTTGATGATGAAGGCAATCTAGTCGTTGAACCAATCGACACCATTGATGTCGATGCTCTAGATGTTGAGGAGGATACTCAGGAAACACCATCTGAGGCAACAGGACAGAAGCAACAGGCTAAACAGGCTGATAAGCAAGCCGAGGACAGATAGGAAGCGGCAAAGGAAGAGGTAGAGCAGAGGAAAAAGGATGAAGAAGAGAGGTAGAAGAAGAAGGAAGAAGAGAAAAAGAAGAAAGATGAAGAGGAAAAGAAGAAAGATGAAGAAGAGAAGAAGAAGAAAGATGAAGAGAAAAAGAAGAAGAAAGATGAAGAAGAGAAGAAGAAGAAAGATGAAGAGAAAAAGAAGAAGAAAGATGAAGAAGAGAAGAAGAAGAAGAAAGATGAAGAGGAGAAAAAGAAAAAAGATGAAGAGGAGAAAAAGAAGCAAGAAGATGAAAAGAAAAAGAAAGAAGAGGAGGATAAGGAACAGGAGAAAAAGAAGAAAGCAAAGAGGAAGAAGAAGGAAAAAGAAGATAACGAACAGGAGAAGAAGAAGGAAGCAGAAAAGAAAAAGGCTGAGGAGGACAAGGAAGCAGAGAAGAGGAGAGAAGCGGAGAAGAAGAAAGTGGAAGAGGACAAGGCAGGAGAAGCGGCGAAGAGCACCCAAATGGAGACTCCGAAGGCAACCGTGAGTCAAGCCAAACCAGCTGACCTCTCCAGTCCTATAGATCTCCAGTCTGCAAGTGAAACGGAGCTAATGCAGAGTATCAAGGTAGCTCAAGAGCACCTTGAAATCATTCGATGGAAGAAGGAGTAGGATGTAATCCAAGCAGCTGTGGATACGCTTACCGGTTTGATACCCAGTACAAATCTTCCAGACACCGATTCATCTCTAGCTAGACTAAAGCTCCTATGCATAGTAGTAGATGGTTAGGTGCAAAGCCTTGAAGAGGCAGCATAGGCTAATGTCAAGAAGGAGCATCAAAAGTCTCTTAATATAGCTCTGGTGAAAAAGTTGAATGAGCTCTGGACTGAACTGAAGAAAGAACAAAAGGATATAAGGGACGCTCTAGATGAGGGGAATATGCTACTCAACAAAATCTGTTAACCCCATCTGTTCTATGATGATGTGCTAGCTCAGAAGCAAAAACTTGAACAGGACTTGCAGTCCTACTTGAGCACATTCAAGCCGCCTTATGATTCCTTCACAACTTATGGGCAAACCGTTCACCGGTTTCATATCCAGTCAGCAAAAATGGAGCAAGAGATCAGTACTCTGTCCAGAGATTTGCAGGAGCTTCAACTGGTTCTACTCCCATGACTGAAAATTTTTCAGAAGTGCTATCTGAACCTGGATGCCTTAACTGTTACATAGGAAATGAGCATAATTGATGCTATGGAAGAACAGGTCTCCTAGATGCAGACAGAGCAAGAAGTAGCCACCTCCCTACTTGAATCCTAGTCTCTATCGATGAAACAATTCTTGTAGGACTTTAAATCTATTTTTGACAAGTATCATTCCTTGTTGTCATAAACTTTTATTATTTTTAATATCAAATTAAAACAGGGTTGTTCAGCTGTACTTTGTCATTGTTGGCAAAGGGGGAGAAGAATTCTATTGAGAGAAGTATCTGGTAATCAAATTTTGATTATATGCTCTATATATCTCAATGTTTATGCTCTTTATGCAAAATTGTTATACATTGTATTGTCAAAGGGATAGTGTATATGCTTAGGGGGAGCAATTTTGCTAATGGCATGATTTTGTTGTAAAACACTTAGAATGTCAAAATTTTATTTTTCCTAAGTGTTGCCATCAATGCCAAAGGGGGAGATTGTTGGCATTTTTTATGTTCATGTTGTGATTGTAATTGATGGACACACACTTGCATTAAGATCCTCTTTATATGTATGTCAGAGCACAACTGGTATTTGTTCCAACTGGTATGTTGTATTATAGTCTTTAGACTATTGATGTTTTGCAGAATGTGTTTACCGATCTGAAGTGGCATGTTGACCCCAAGAGGTTCATGGATACCAAGTGGTACAAGGGATTAAAGTGGCATAACACATTTTTACCAGTCTTCATTTTGACAAACCGCCAACTGGTATTTTGTATGAACCGTTAATACTCTGTGATGAGTTACCAACCGACATTTTGTGATGAGTTACCATCCACTGATTGTTTGACGATGCCGACACTATAATGGTGCTTTTTGTGTCGTGGTACCAAGTATGTCTAGGCTCATTGAACCTAGGAAATTGTAATGTAATCCTATTGGACCGACATGAAATCAGATTCCTTTATAAGGACATCATGTCTAGGGTTTTAGGTTGTTGATGAGGTCGCAGCAAAGAGTTTATGTTGTTGCTAGGGTTTAAGGTGGTTGAGGAGTTGGAAAGAATATGAATGTGTAGAAGATTGAAGTAATGCAGGAGTACATTAAGAGCTAGCTATCAAGGATCTAACTGAGTAGTCTGTAGTATTAGATAGATCAAACACTTGTTGATTACTCACATCTTTGACAAGTCTGTAGCCCTTAACCGGGTAGGCCCAAAAGCCTTTTTGTAAATCCTCTAACAAGGTGGTTCACATCTGTGGATCTAAAATCCTCTAGCAAGGTAGTCTTTAATCGGACTTATCTCCTAACAAAGATTGAGATTCCTAACAGGATATGTTCTGGTAAAGAACATTGTAAGACCTTAACCGGTTTGGTTTCTATTCTACAGATAGTGACTTATGAGTTCCATCTCACCATGGTTTTTCCCATTTGGGTTTCCACATCAAATATCTTGTGTTATGGTTGTATTTCTTTTGTGGGTGAATGCTTTATTTGCATTTTGGTTTGCATGTGTGATAACCGGTCTGTCTGTTAAACTGTTTTACCAGTTTATCTTAAGACTGTTTAAGTGTTTAAGTGCAGTGTTTTTTAGTATACTAATTCACCCCCCCCTCTTAGTATTCATCAAACCTTTCACTACTGACAATTTACTTGATCTTGTGCATACTGATTTGTGTGGTCCTATGAAAACTAGGAGTGTGTAGGGTGATAGGTACTTCATGATTCTCACTGATGACTGCTCAAGAATGATGTGGGTCACATTCTTGAAAGATAAGTTTGAAGCTTTTGTAAAGTTCAAAGCTTTTAGAGCATTAGTGGAGAAGGAAAGTGGTAAAAGGATCAAGTGCCTGAGAATTGATCAAGGAGGGGAATTCACTTCCGATGAATTCAACAAGTACTGTGAAGAACATGGCATCAAAAGGCAACTTTCTGCCCCTCGGACTCCAAAGCAGAATGGCCTAGCAGAGAGGAATAATTGGACTGTGGTTGAAGCAGCAAGAACAATGTTGATTCAAAGAAAGGTAGCTCACACCTTTTGGAGAGAAGCGGTGAGCACTGCAGTCTACACAATGAACTGGGTACTCATCAAGAAAGGTAAGGATAAAACTCTTTATGAGTATTGGACTGGTAAGACACCTGTGGTTAGCTACTTTAGAGTGTCTGGTAGCAAATGTTACATCAAGAGGAGCGAACACCAGAGCAAATTTGATGCAAAATGTGATGAGGGAATATTCCTAGGGTATTCCACCAAGAGAAAAGCTCTCAAGTGTTTCAATAATAAGACTCACAGAATTATGGAAAGCATCAATGTAAGAGTTGATGAAACCTCTGAGAAAAATGAGGAAACCAGTAGTAAGAAAGCAGTAAATGAATCGGTTGTAACCTTCTGGGAACCGGTTGCCAGTCAACCAAGTACCAATAACAATGTTCCTACACCGGTAGATGTAGATGCTGATACTGATGGAGATGAGGATGAAGAAGAAAAGCAAGAGGAATCTATCAAGACCATTCCTTGGTATGTCAAGTTGAATCATGATCCTAAGAAGATCATAGGAGATAAGGATGCAGGAATCCTTACAAGAAGAAAGGTCAGAGAAAACTCATGTATGATCTCTGAATTTGAGCCTAAATCATTCAAAGAGGTACATAAAGATGAAGACTGGTTCAAGGCAATGGAAGAGGAACTTGACCAGATAGAGAGAAATGGTACATGGTCTTTGGTACCCAGACCAGAGCATAAAAATGTCATTAGTACCAAATGGGTTTTCAGAAATAAGCTGAATGAGGATGGCACAATGATTAGAAATAAAGCCAGACTGGTGTGTAAAGGATATGCTCAAGAAGAAGGAGAAGACTATGGAGAAACCTTTGCTCTTGTAGCCAGATTGGAAGGAGTTCGTATGCTTCTTGCATACGTAACTTTTAAAGGATTCAAAGTATATCAAATAGATATAAAATCTACATTCCTAAATGGTGTACTTGAAGAGGAGGTGTATATAGAGCAACCAGATGGGTTTACCCTATCTAAAGACACTGACATGGTGTGTAGGCTACATAAAGCCTTATATGGTCTAAAGCAGGCACCTAGAGCATGGTATGAACACCTGCACTCCCATCTTGTGAAGATTGGATTTGAGAGAACAAGTGAAGATAGCAATATCTACTTGAAGTCTGAAGGAGATCAGATCCTGATCTATGAGGTATTTGTTGATGACATTATCTTTGGTGGAGATGACAAGATGAGTCATGAGTTTGCAGATGAGATGAAGAAAGAGTTTGAGATGTCACTCATAGGGGAGATTAAGTTCTTCATTGGACTGCAAATTCAGCAGATGAAAGATGGAATCTTTATCACTCAGTCCAAGTATGTCAAAGAGGTGTTGAAGTCCTTTGGCATGGAAGATAGCAAACCGGTTGGTACATCGATGGTGACTGGTTGTAAACTATCCAAAGAGGATGACTTATCATTGGTTGATGAGAAGGAATACCAATCAATGATTGGTAAGATGCATTATGTAGTGCATAGTAGACCAGATATTGCACATGCAGTTGGCATTATTGCAAAGTTCTAGAAAAGCCCAAGAGAATCCCACTTGGTTGCAGTTAAGTGGATTCTTAGGTATCTAAAGGGAACTATTGATTATGGATTGTGGTATCCATATAGCAAGGATTTCAACCTGAAAGTATTCATAGATGCTGATTGGGCAGGTAATGTGGATGACTGGAAGAGCACAACTGGTGGTGCATTCTTTCTCGGTGGTAGATTGGTCTCATGGATGAGTAAGAAGCAGAGTTGTATCTCTCAGTCTACAACAGAAGCAGAGTATGTTGCAGCTTTCATGAACTGCACTCAGACAATTTGGATGAAGCATGTATTAAATGGCTTCAAAGTTCCTGTATTTGAACTGGTAAGTATATTTTGTTACAATACTAGTGCAATTAACATCTCCAAGAATCCAGTTTTACATTCTAGAACCAAGCACTTTGAGCTTAAGTATCATTTCTTAAGGGAAAAGGTTCAGAACAAAGAGATTGCACTGGAACATGTTTCCAGTAAGGAGCAGTTAGAAGACATATTCACCAAGCCTCTCCCAAAGGCTACATTTATATACTTAAGAGGCAAATTAGGGGTGCTACCCTTTCAAGAGGTAAACTAAAGGTATATGCTCCACATCAATCAAGTATTGCATAGTCAAATTTTTCTTCAGGATTGATGTGTTGAAGGATGCTACTCCTCAGGGGGAGCAACATAATGGAATAGGGAAGCTTGTGCCTCCACTTTGGAATTGTTATCAAAGGGGGAGAAGAAGTGAAGTAGAGAAGATATCTACAGAAATTGGGGGAGAAGATGTGAAGCGGAGAGATATCTTTGTATATTGCCATCAATGCCAAAGGGGGCGATTGTTGGCATTATCTGAATCGTTATGAGGACATGATGACATTGTATGTTGTCATTGATGTCAATATGTTGAAGAAGAGAGAACCGGTATGTTACCAAGTACTGGTATATGTGAGAACCAGTATAACATTGTGAACCGGTATATGTGCCAAAGTGAAGCGGTGTGTTTGTTCAAGGTGAACCGGCATGTAGTTATGGGAACCAGTACATAGAAGCTTTGTATGACTACTTGTTGGTAGTCTCAACTTCAGGGTTTTTGGTTGAAGTACTTCAAGCCTGTGTGACTCAATCGGTGACTTTGTGTGATGAGTTAGCATTGTAACAAAGAATAGATCGTGTTGCCATGTCAGCCTTGTGTGCGTGAAGGATCTTGCATGAAGGAAATTGTCCCTATCTACCTCGGGAATGTGTGAAGTCTGTAAATGGAGATAACATGTGATGGGTTATCAGCCGCCATGAAATTGGTAGAAAACAAACGATGGAGAACATCTTGAGATTGGTTCAAGACTTTTGCATTTAATGCAATGTGCTCAACGGTTAGGATTGAACCGTTTGAATTGCTTAACCTAACAGGTTTAGGGTTTAGGGTTTATGCTACCGACCTATCTATTTCCTATAAGGTTGATGTTGTGTTTCTTTCTGAGGTTGTTGGCAAAAGTTGTGTGTGAGTATCCAAGTGAAGAGATATGTGATTTCTTAGGAATCCCATAGATACTAAGAGGGGGGGTGAATCAGTATCTAACCGGTGATGAGAATTTCTTGACTTAAAACATGTAGAACATATTATAACAGTGTACCAGTATGCAAGAAATAATGCAATAAACAGAATTAAGAACATCCACATGAAAATCACACCATAACACAAGGTTTTAATGAGGAAACCCGGTGTGGGAAAAACCTCGATGGGATTTGTGACCCACAATATTCACTCAATGGCCAATAAGAGAATATTACTTACAATAGGGGTCTGCACATGCAAGAAGGCCAACTGCCTAGAGCTCACTGCTCAATGGGAAGTCTCACTGACTTACAATAAGGATTATACAAATCCAATATCTTGTACTACTTTACAATAGCATCTATAATGCCTGATCTACTACTAGTTGATGCTCTTCTTCTTACATGAACCCTTTAGCCTATATTTTGCATAATAGGTCTGCCTAATATTTTTCCTTATTGCTTTCATATCCCTTTTTAAATGTCTACAATGATCTCTTTTATATCTAAGAGTCATTTTACAATTTTCCAAGTCGGCTTACAAATTTTTTACAATAATAAACAAAATATAATATAACAAAATCTTGTCAGCCTCTGTGCCGATATACTTCCTTTCTTTGTGCCGGTGCCGGTGTCGGTGTCCTGAGTGCCGGTGTAGAGTGTGATCTGCTGATGCCAGTGTACTGCCTTTGCTGGTGCCATAGGATTGTAAGGTTGCCATTAATGACAAAACCTTCAATCACATACAATGTCTCATTGGAGTGTGCATATGCCAACATGATTCTTTCCAGACCAGAAGAGATAAGTGATATCTGCAGAGTGTAAGTGCAGAAGGTGAAGAGGAGCTAAAGTGGATCTTCATTGGCATTGAGTGCTGTTACCAGAATACTTGTTGATCTCTAACCACTTCAACAGTTGGGAAATCCCTTAACAAGGTAGCTTTAACTGGCTTACTGTAAATCCTTTAACAGGGTGACTCAAAACAATTGAGTTCTTGAAATCCTCTAACAAGGTAACCTTTAACAGGGTTTAACCCTTAACTAGGTATTCTAGTCATCCCTTAACCAGGTGATCCCTAACAGGATCGGTTCCTAACAGAACCTATTGTATTAGTCTTTAACCAGACAAGGCTCCTAATAGAGCGGACTTCTAAAGAGTTCAAAAACAGCTTGTGGGTATTCATCCCCACCGTGGTTTTTCCCAGTTGGGTTTCCACGTGAAAAATATGTGTGTCATGTGTGGTGTTATTCATGTGATGGTTTAAGTGATTTGTGTCTGAAGGTAAATCATGTTGATCTAGCTGTTTATATATATCTTTGATGATAGATTACCTATTCATGCACTAGGGTGAAATGGAATGAAGTATTAGATTGTATGAAAAGATAAGTGTCAACTGGTTTATGCTTGTCTTAGTTATTCTGGGTTTTTTCGGTTGTACTCTGTTTAAGACCGGTGTTACTATTTGTCTGTCAAAGCGTAGTGTCTATTGACAAACTGGTTTAGGATTGTGTTTTTGTCTGTATTGATTCACCCCCCCTCTCAGTGCCGGTTTGGTACTATTCGTTCATCATTGAGTTATCAATAATTGGGAATTTAATACCTTTGATTGGGCTTCTTGGAAAAGATCTAAGAAATCTTATATGATAACAAGTTGAGAATCTCCATAAACTTATAAGTCTATGATTTTGGATTGGATATCTATTTAAAGTCTTTTGATAGGAGCTTAATATTTTGCTACATTGTTTGTGCATTGGAGTTCTTTCTTGCATACTTTGGGGATGTAATCACCTTGTAATTTGATCAGAAAGATACCTACTTTTGAGTCATTTTGTGTATGGGATTAATTTTTATGATGGAGAATATTAGTTCATCTAGAAATTTTGAAATAAATGGACGATCTACTACCAAAGATGTTTTTCCTAGTTGATCTTCTATTAATTTTCCTTTGATAGATTTACAATCTACATATTCAATATAAAATTATCTTAGGATCATGAGCCATTTTTCTATTTGTCTAGTGAGAGCTATTTTAAACAAGTACTTAAGTGTGTCTATTTTTTAAATGATCTTAGTTTTATGATTAAGAATGTAGTTATATGTTCCTAATATTGAAGAGTATGAAAAGGAATGTGTGTTCCATCAATGTGTAGTTCATCTCATATCCCAATAAAGTGCGATTGATATAATAGATAGATCTTTCCTTGTCCTATTCATCATGTTGTTTTAGGAGTGCCCTACGGCTATTGATGTTGCATAAATGTATCATAAAAGAGGTTATCCTAGATTTGGTGGCATGAACATTGGAGGTGATGCAAATTATTGCTTGATTTGAGAAGATGATTTTTGACATTTATTATCCCATTGAAATATCACATTATATGGAGGTGATGTGAGAATGGTTGACATTAATTGCCCAATTGAGTAATAAAGTGACATATTACTTGAAACTTTCCTAGTAGACTACATTATCATTTTATAGTATTTAGAGGAGACATTTCTAATATGGTGTTGAGTTTAGTTGGATCAAATTTGATTCCTCTTGATGACATAATCAATCCTAATCTTTTCCTGAAGTAACACTAAAGACACTCTTTTTTGGATTAAGTCATACTTGGGATTTAGCTAGCCTATCAAAGATTTTCATAAGTACTTAAATGTTTCCTTCTCTTGTTTTTGGATTTCACAAGAGATCATCGACATAGTATTCCATCATGTCATGAATAAGGTCATAAGAAGTGCAAAATTAGATTATATTGTATGCAAGATAACCAATCTCTCTAATCCTAAAAATTTAACCCAACTTCCATCTAAAATTATCTATTATAAATAATAAATTTTGAAAAAACCATCAATACTACAGCGTAGTGCTTAGAAATATCTTCGTATTAACTATAAGAGGTAAAAAATATTGCTCTAGAAGTGAATTTATGGCTTCTAGAAGAAAAATTTCCCCCTTTATGCCTTCTAAACCTAACACTAGTTGCTCTTTGGTGGTGGGTGGGTAGTGGTTTGTGCTCAAATCGGGGATCAATGAGAGAGGGGGGGGGGGAATCAGTGATCTATTGGTTATCAGATTTTGAAACTTAACTTTAAGCCATCAGAATCAAATACTTGAAACTGAAATGCAAAAACATAAAACAAACAACCACAAGATCATAACACCGGTATTTTTACGTGGAAATCAGAATTGGAAAAACCATGGTAGGATTTAAACCCATAATATTATTCCACTATGGCCAGTAGAAAAATAACATTACAATATGGGAATGCACGGGCATTCAGGCACACTGCCTAGATCTCACTACTCAAATACAATAACCCAGAAGGCTACAACCCTCAAAGAAGTCTCACTGACTTAAAAATTAGTTATAATGACAAATTACAGTAAATGAACTCTGAAATAGCATCTGCAATGCTTGGATGAGTTTTGGTTGAGTTCCAAATATACCGACTGACTCCCTTCTACTGATATGCTCTGTCCTACCCTATTCTTTGTCTCAGTCAGCTACTAGATCAAGAATGTGCATTTGAAACTATGCCAAAACAAATTCTCGATCAACACTCATTAGCATACAATCACATCATACCTCAAAAAGATCATCCACACCAAACTTATATACCGGTAATCACAAAATAGATCATTTATCATGTCGGCTTGCTAGTGTAACATGTAGTCTCATGTCGGCTTGACCGGATCACAAAGGATAAATGTGGATCACCAAAACAATTATAAAATGATGTTTCTATGTTGACCCGATCATCCCAAACATGATTCAATACACCGCAATCACCAGAAAGCTTCCATGCCCAAAAATGCTATGTTCTTCCTGAAATACTGGTTAATTAGCTATCAGTTAACACCCACTTCCGGATACGAAAAATAATGATCACCAAATCGAATATCCATGAAGAGTTGACATCAATGACAACGCTAAACCAATAGTCAGCCACCAAAAACCACTAGAAACCATTGGATGAGTGTTAATTTCCAACAGTCTCCCCCTTTGGCATTGATGTCAGCACTAATGAAAAATGGCTAAGTGCATTGCCAACAATCTCCCCCTTTGGCATTGATGGAAACACTCATGAAAATTGGCTAAGTGTTGAGCAATGTACACCGGTTCAAAAGAATCAAAAGAATTTCTAAGGCTCCCCCTTAGACAAAGAATTCCACTCTTCAATACTATACATTTTTCATTGCTCCTCTCCCCCTTTGACAACAATGCCAAAGATGGGGTGTTGTTCAAAATGTATATACAAAGATATTCACCAAAAAAATTACAAATAGTTGAAGATGTCAGCATAAATAGTCTTCAAAAATCCTAGGTGAGTATCCCACCCACTCTTCAAGTTGTCCAAAACTATGATGAATGCATTAAATACAGTGGCATGAATCTCTAATTCCCTTAGGTCAAATGACACAGTTCGGGCCATTTCCTTCATACAATCTACCTTATTACTCAACATGGTGTCCAACTGGGGGGCAATTAGGTTTCAGAGTTCACCAACTTTTCTCAAAATTTTGTCCTTGTTCACTTGAAGGCTTGAGATCTGATCATTTAGAGCTATAATCTTCCCTTCAACACTTCTGGTTAAAGTTACATTAGGATCAAAGGGCTGTGAAATACTAGCAAGATTTCCCTAGCAAATACCTATCTATTTGTCGATATCTACAGTGAATTTAGGCAAAATTAGGTAAGATTTGTACAATTTATCGCCTTTTGACAATGTATTAGAAATAATCAGCAATCTCTTATTTAGTCTTACTCTATCATCCTCAATCATCTTTCAGAATGTTTGTATCCTAAAATCCTTAAATTTATCCAAAAATTTCTAAGTAGCAGACTTCTCTAAAGAATCAAGACTAGTATTTACACTGTTAATTAATTACAACAATTTACTAGAGGGGCTATTATTGGAATCTAGTTGTACATTTGGAGCCACCTTCTATAAAACATCAATTGACATCAAAATGAGCTTTTTATCTTCAGATTCAGACTTCAACAGATCCTAGCTAGCCTAGGCTTACACAACAACTGTGAGCATAGGTTTCTATGTAGGAGACATCTGTCCAAGATTCAGTGGACCATCTAGATTGATAGGGATCTAAGGTGGGGTCCCTATAACCAAAGGATTGAAAATTTATAGATCATCTGCTCCTTTTCCTTTGTCTACCTCAGTGACCTTTTCCTCTGTACACTTAACATCCTTCTTCTATTCTCCATCCCCTTTATCTTTTGCATCAATGTTGCCACTTGGTGCAGTATCAACCTATTGGATCTCAGGGGTTGTATAGTTGTCCACCATCGAAGGGGTATCACTGGTCTTAGCATTAATTATTGTATTACCTTGATCTTATGGATGTCCCTTAGTCTAAGATTCATCCTTTTGATCACAAGAAACACCTTGTTTTTCTTCCGGCTGAGAGGACTTAAATGCATCTTTTTACAGGGGATCATTTTGAATGATTTTTCTCCATATATCCTCTATTTATATCCTCACTTGTTCCACCTTCCCAATCATTAGTCTGTTAACCCTATTCTTGCTTCAGAATTCTTTCTTATTAGCCTCCTCAATCAACCTCTTGGCTTCATCATGAGTGATATAGGTACAGACATTTATTAGCTCTCTCTCCTTCATCTCTTTGTTAATTTTGTTGGATGCCATTCTCCTTCCATCAATAAGACTGTACAGAT